>NW_017732617.1:1895-53884 GCF_001890085.2 Hipposideros armiger
TTAAATATCTTTTCACCTTTTATTTTCAGCCTATTTATGTCTTTATTTATAAACAACTCATGCACCTTTTTACTCTAATTACCAAATTCCTAGGATGTTTCGATTAGAATATTTAGTTTATTTATATTTAATATAAATATCAGTAATTTTAATTTAGATTTAGTATTTTTTATTGTACGCCTATCTTAATAACTTTTTATTCCTTTACTTCACCCTTTGTACCTTATACTGAATTAATTAAATATATTTTATTTATTCCATGTTGATTCATCTTTGCTTTTTAGCTGTACCTTTCTCACATTATTATAGTGGTTTCCCTGGAGCTAAAATATGCATCTCTTACTTATAACACTCTACTTAGAGTTAACATGTTAATATTTAATGAAAAATATAAGAATAAAGTTGTATTTACTTTGTGCTATGTTTATACATTAGATTTACTATGAAGCTAACAAGACTTAGGCTTCAAGCCTCCTTTCTTTTTGTTTGGCCTCTTTACAAGATCATGGATAGGCTGTATAAATTGTCTACATGGATATACTATGTTTTGTATAATTTGAAAATGTAATATAGTATGTGTTAAAGCCTTTCTCTTAAAATGTGAAAGTTTCAAGTTCTCTAAAGCCTGTATCTATTTCTGTCATCTTTTCAACATTTTCTCAAAGGACATTATTCCAAGATCCTGTCACCACCCCAATCAATGTACTCTGGAGTCATTTCAGTTGATCAGTATCTCAGAACTGATCATAGTTATGGTGATTTTATGTTATGTCAAGCTGGATAAGATAGAACTAAGTGTCCCAGAATCCCTCTATTTGTATCTTACCAGGTTTGAGTTAGAAAAAAAAAAGAAATCTGCTCAAGATTTGAAAAGGAGAATTCAAGCAGCAATCATTACACTTGTAAGGTCATCATGTTAGGTACAGAATTATCCAGCCAGTAGCAGCTAGGTACGGCTCCCTCTGACTCCATTTCTAGATATTTCCCACCCACTGGTCCTGCTGGCCAGGATTGACCTCAGGGCAATATCAAATCAGAGGCAATAAACATCCCTACCTCCCCTCTTTCATAGTCACCTCTGATGGCTGGATGTGCCTGGCTTCAGCAAGGCTAGTTACTGATTGTCTAAACCTCCACAGTTTGAATCTTTGGTTCCACAGTTTATCTCACAATTGTGTGAGATCTTCCACTAATAAATTCCTATTCCACAATGTCCACAGTAGTTCCCTTGGTCTATTTGAACCCTAACTGATGTAGTAATTGGCATCTGGAAGTGGGATGCTGTCATATTAAAAACAAAATATGTGGCAGTGACTCTGGAGCCAGATGATGGAGCTACTTTCAACCTCCATTGAACTATGATATGAGCAAGAAATGAATCTTTGTTGCATTAATCCACTGATATTTGGTGTTATTTTTCACAGAACATAAACTATACTGATTAATACACCTTTGCAAACAAATTGCTCACCACCCAACCTGAACTAACACCTAGTCTTCCCTCCCTTATCATCCCTTTTTAATCTCTACACATCATGTGCATAATATTTTCTCTTTTCTTATTCATTCATGTCTATACCAGAGATAGAATGTAAGTTCCATGAGAGCGGAGGCCTTCACTGCTTTTTTCTAACCAACTGCAGCAATACATATTTGAATATATTAATTATGGAGTAAATGAATAAAAACAAGGAAGATAAAAGCATAACTCTATAAACAAAAATAGTGTAAGTATTTGGTTCAGTGTTTTGGCTTTCAGAGGCATTACTTTTTCATCTGTGCAAAACTGCACATTGCAAATCCACAGGACAAGAGACCTCTATGCACTGCTAGTACTAGAGATAATCAGACGTATACATGGGACTCGGATGAAAAGCAATTCATCACAAAGGCTACATTTACTGCATACCTACTATGTACAATCACTGTACCAATCATTTCATATAAATACTTTGTCATTCAAACTAAATATGCAAGATTGGTGTTCTTAAAAATTAGACACACACACTGAAGAGGAAGAAACTGCAATTAGAAAATCTGTTTTGCACCATGCCTCACAGCTAGGAAATGCTGAAAGTTAAAAACAATCCTTGCATTCTGACACTAAATTTAGTACTTTCCAATAATGTCAATCTGTTTTTCAATGCATTTAAAAATATTTCTGATAAATGGAAATGTAACACAATAGGATAGAAACAACTTTGGGCTTGGAGCCAGAAACCTGAGTTCCACTTTTCTGTTCTACATCCAATAACAACTTTGATCTTGAGCAGGTCACAGATCAGTGGCTTTGAAACTGTTTTTAGTAGCAAAATCCTTTTTTCACAAAGTAAGAAATCAATCATTTGTATCCTAAAAGTAGGGCCTAAACAGTGAAACTCCTATGTAATCCCTCCTTGAGTAATGAACGCCTGATATAGGAAAATGTCATGTGTACGAACTGGTAGCTCTCTAGGCCCTCCTCCTATTCTGCCTCCTCCATAAAGTCCAGACGCCAGGAACGCGTCTTTTTTGATTGTCTATCCTAGCAGGGATTTATCCAGGCTCACACACTTTATTTTGAAATATATCTTCTTTAATTCCCTTCCTCTGTTCTATATATCTTATCTAATTTCTCGAAGAACGTGTATCTCCACATCTTCATTCTTCCCCTCTTTCCCCCATGCCATCCTGGCTTCCTCAACCTGCTCAATTAGTTTCTCTCTCTATTCAGTTTGTGACTCTAATCATGGCTGCTAAGAGCAAGCTAGCCGTGCAATGCCACTCAAGCAAAGGAAAGTGACCATTTGGAAGTGACAAAGACAAAGCTAGTGCTTTCTGCCTCCAAGGCCTTTTTAAGCCCCCGCAGACTTCTTCAGAACTTCTATGAAAGTATTTCCATCACCCTAATTAAAACTATTTCTTCTTAAGTTCTAGCACTCATGAAATTTAAATGATTTAACGTTGTGGGTGTTTTTCTATTTTGCACTACCGCAGTAATTGAAGAATGTTTACTCCTAATCCGAATAGTAACCCAACTGCACTGAATGATAAGCAAGCATTTGTTAGAAGCCAAGGCACTAATTGCTTTATGTAACAACTCTTTTTGAATGTATTCCAGACTCCTCATAACGGTCTGAAAAAGCAAAATTCAGAATTACAGCCAATCTATCAGTTTTTGAGGAAATGCTCAGTGACTTAAACATCACATCCCCAAATTCTTCCATACTCCCAACCCTAGTTTAGGCAATTCACTTATATTCTCCAAATCTCAATTCCCTCACCTTAGTATAAATCAAACAAATTGATTAGCATAAAAGATGTTTACGTCCCTGCTATTGAAAGAAAATATCACATAGGTGTCTTCCCTATTCACATTAAAATGTTAATTTAAAAAAACTTAGATAAATTTTAGAAGCAATTGATTAAATGCATGAGTCCTAAAAATATCACATTTTCCTCAAAAAAATAAACTCCTGAGGACAAGCATATATATATACTTCTTCCACCCTAAATACAAGATTACAGACATTACATGGGAATGACCTCTAAAAGAGCAATATTAGCAAATGTGTTTCCAGAAATCATAATCCAATTTTGATACATCATATGTAAGCTGCTAAAAAATAAATTTTATTTAATAACAGTCCAGAAGTTAAATTATTTCTCATGTAATTGTTGAAAAATAAATTTCCTTACTGTGAATCACGGAACCACTATGTGACATGGTGATAATGCCCCAATATCAGAAATAATAGCCCATTTTCTATTTCCTATTGTAAAAAGATATGGGTGATATAAAGTCATTGTGTTTTTCCAAGTTAATACCACATACTAGTCTATATCCTGCCTTGTCTTTTTTACCAGTGGAAAAAATAAGTTGCCACGGCCTCAGGCAGATAACATCTTCCATACTGGCTTATACATTTTACCACTGATATATTAGTTGCCTCACATAACAAAGAAAAAAGCAGATTTTTATGACTGTCACTGCTTATTAGATTACCCTTAATTGTTTCCACAGAAGTTGTCACTCTTTCAAAATAACACTCTGTTTACCTCATATCATTATTGAAAGTTTTAAATAAGATAAAACATATAAGGCTCTGGTGAACGTTCACTAAACATTAGCTTAATGAGAATTATTATTGTTACTTAAACTGGGGAAAAATTACCAAGAGCCAAGACCAAAGCATAGGGTAGGTGCAGCAAAGAATGAGAACCCAAGGTTTGGACTTGCTCGTCTGCTAAGGCTGGCCTCTCAAGAAATTTAGTCAAGATAAGTGAATAAAGGAGAAATTAGTTCAAACGTATTTACAGTGAACCATACTCTAGTATCCATTGTAAAATTTGGAGTCTGGAAGACAAAAAAGACATGCATGAACAATACCAATTTCAGTCACACCCTCTTCTTACCAGGTAAATAAGCACCCCCTTGTTGAAAAAGTTAGTTGACTGTTGGAGGTTTTACTGCCCCAGATTCACTTCAGTGAAGCTAGAGTGCCTGCTGGAGACCTACTTCCTTTCTTTACAAAGGGATAAGTTTTAGCCACTAGGCTAGCATAGGAAGGACTAGGGAAATACTGAGATTTGATTTTTTGTTTAAGGAAGAAACCTTTTATATTCATGAAACAAGTAGGTTTGTGTCTTTACCATGTGCCAGTCAATATGCCAGGTGATTCTTGCTTAGGTGCTGTGGTATAGGATCCAGTGGTTTTCTCTTGGGTGGGATACCTGTCCCTGAGCCTGTCTTACCAAGAAAACATCATGAGAATTGTCTTGGGCTGGGTTCCTTGGGGGATGAGCCTGTTCAGTGACTTTTTAAAGGGGTATCCCCAGGAGAAACAGGCAAGGGCACCAGGGAAACAGGATAGGGCAGGGGAAGAAATACCACAAACATGTGGTTTCAGAAGTTAGAACCTGAGACCGATGCCAAGTGCTCTGCAGCATGAGCTGCACCCTGCCCTGAGGCAAGAAGGCTGGGGCATCATATCCCAGCATCATTCAGCCATTGGCTTCCTGCCATGAGGGGAGGGTGCAGAGGGTGTAACCATTTAGACACCTCCAAGAAAGGTGGCTCACCTCAGCCAAGGGCTGTTCTCCAGGAAAGGTGAAGGTGGGAAATGTTGGCAGATAAAACGAGGCTGGGCTGCTCCTTAAACAGAATGTGAGTGGTGGACCAAGCACCATCTGCCGTAAGTGCTAATAGACAGAGCCACTGATAGAAACTCAAGAGAAGAACCTTAAGATATGATACAAAATGAAACAAATATATGTATGGCCATTTTCTCCTGTAATTTGTTGAATTCATTTTTGTGTGAGATTTAGTCAAGAGGCCCAGAAAGATGAAGATAAAGGAAAAAATTCAAAGACAATACAAACAATCAGTATTGATTGAATGCTTAATATGTGCCCAGAAATCTGC
This sequence comes from Hipposideros armiger, assembly GCF_001890085.2. Lineage (NCBI taxonomy): Eukaryota > Metazoa > Chordata > Mammalia > Chiroptera > Hipposideridae > Hipposideros > Hipposideros armiger. The sequence continues at coordinate 7,300 of NW_017732617.1, forward strand.
TAAATATTATATATATATATGAACTAACTTAATTTTAACTGCCTTGTAAAATCTTCCTACTTTCACAGTGAGGGAATGGAGGTCAGCAAGGTTTAGTAACTCACTGTGGTCACTGCTATATCACAGCAGGATCCATCTCTGCTGTTCTCTGTTACTGATTTCTGTATGTTGCTACCTATGCTTTAGTTTCCTCATTCGCAACAGGAGACACACAAGTATTAGATTACATCCTCAGCATAATAAATCTAGATGAAAGGCATTGTCTTCAGAATATCTTCAATAACTTTATTACAATAGTTTCTAGGATCCTACCTAAAATATATTCAAACAGATTCTCTCAGACTAGGGGCTGAGGAAAGTGGTTTGAATATCACAGAAAAATTCTAATGATCAATATTCTTAGCACATTGATGAACTAAAGTAAATGGTATATGGAACAAATATTGCTTACCCACAATAGTCAGTGAGATGTCAAAAAAAAAAAAGTGCCTGCCGAGTGGTGCGTTGGTTAAGAGCTGGCTTGGGACGCCAGAGGGCCCCGGTTCGGATCCCACATATGAGGGCCAGTGACACTGCCCTCCACAGCTAAGATGCTGAACAACAGCTCAATCTGGAGCTGGCCTGCCATGAGTCGCTGGCGACGGCATAGGCTGCAGCCCCTGCTGCAGTGGGTTGCCATGGGCTACCGTGTGTAGCCAGCAGCCAGCGTGAGCGGCCAGCAGCCACAGTGAGCGGCCATCCAGAAGCCAGTGACTGATGTTCCTTGCCCGGGAAGAGCACAATGATGGGCCAGTGAAGCAACGTCCTCCACAACTAGACTGAAGAACAAAAGCACAGCAACTTGTCTGTTCCCCTTCCCCCAATTCCCCAGCGCTGTTCCCCTCCCCCAATTCCCCAATAAAAATCTTTATAAAAAAAACCTAAAATGTTTGTATTCAGGCAAGGTATTTCATATTGCAACCAGCAATTGTCCCAGAGTCTATTATTTTCAAACAATGGAAGTGGAGTGGTTTTGAGGTCATGTTCACAATATAAAAACTGTTTTCTTCCAGTATAAAAGAAAAAAAAATGTCAAGAAATATAGAGGACACACACAATGGAAGAAATCGAGCTGATCTAAAGAAATACAGAGGAAAGAAGATTAAGTAGAGAGAAGGCAGCAGCAGGCTTTTCTCAGAGTGTATTGGAGAAAAGAAAATTTCAATTTCTTTTCAGTAGCAGAAGCATGCTGCTTAAGCCTCTACACAAGTCAGATGCAGCTGAAGATACTAGGGAGTTTTAGAATTATTACTGAAAGCCTTGATAAAATGTAAGTAACACAATAGTAAAGATAAATCTACATGAAGGAAGCAATAGCCTGAGTGTGAAATTAGGTCAATGAAGAAATAGGGGAACATTAAGCCATTCCTTGTTGAGGTTTTCACCACGATTTGAAATTGAAATGGGGAGAGTGCTCATTAGTTTCAGCTTGATGGATACATCTACTGATATGAACTGGTTTAGTAAACAGTTCAAGATCCTCTTTATAGACTCTGGGTTCAACAGTTAACAATTAATACTTTCTTATTATTAAAATCCCAAATTAAAGAATCCCTTCAAATATTTTAAAAATAGGTATCAAGATCACAATAAGTCAAAGGGCAACCATAATGGAGATTTTTGGCACCTAAAATGGACATTCCTAGTCATCAGCAGAGATTCCAGATTCTGCTTTTACAAAGCTTATTACAGTGTACACTTATACACTGCCTTGGATAAGTTCTGAGTGATCCTTCCCTAAAATTGAAAAAACACTGTATACATTTCTACCCAAAGTCACTATTCCTCAGAAGACATTCTTGAAAAGTACACTAATATGTACATAACTCTAGTAATGTGAGCAAATACCCTCATTGTACTGACTGAAGTTAATCATAGCCATAAGATTCTTTTGGCCAAAAGTGTGAGCAGAAAGTGTCATATATACTTTTGGATGGAAGTTTGAAGAGCCAGAACACAAGTCCATGTTCTCTTTTTTCTCTCTCGATACCTGCAGCATTTCTAGTGCCGATTGTTTCATGTGCCTTTGTCTCACAATGACAAAAATAGAGGAGGCCCTCTAGCCAGCTCATGATGGATATACAGTGTGAGCAAGAGACTAACATTTGATTGCATTTAGTCCTCACGATGTAAGGATTACTTGTACCTGCAGCATAGCCCTGTCAGCCTGACTGATACCACTGTACACTTGCATCTTTTATGCCTTTGCTTAAAATACACGGTATCCCAAAGGGCCCTTCCATATTCCAGGTTAAATGCAACAGGAATTGGAACAAATTTAATATACCTCACCCAGTAACAATCTTCAAAGAGAACTGAAGTTTCTCTATGTGGTATAATTCCCTAGTGATTATGTAGTGCACCTCAAGGAACACACGGCAGCGTCATGAAGAAAGCTTAGCTTTAATCCACTGTGTCAGGGAGAACGGGGCACCAGTCACAAAGTACCGTTCAAGCGGCAATCAGCAGCTAGTGACAGCAGAAGAAGCTCTTGTGTGATTATGGCTTAAAATACAAATTGCTCTTTTATTGACAACAGTCTTTCGATGTGACCTTTCTAAAAGATTATATGGAAGAGGGAAATAAAATTATCAGGAAAAGTATTTCATGTCAGTGAGTAATCCATGCAAGGATTTCCTAGATAGATAGATAGATACAGATAGATAGATACACAGGTAGATACAGATCTACCTGTGTATCTATCTATCTATATTTAAATATATTAAAAACAAACCTTTAAATAAATGGTTAAAAATCATTTGAAAATCAAAGACACCAATCTCAACAGTGAGTTAATTCCAAAAATATGATTATATTTATAATGCTGGCCTGGTAGGGAAACAACAGCAGTGATTCCCTATTTTTATTCTTTCCAAGGGCTCTCCAGACATCTGATTAAATTCCACAGAAATTGCCCTCAACTTTTTCTTTTTAATTTAAGGTTATTGTATTAGTCAGGTTTATCCAAGGAAACAGAAATAATAGATCAGAGAATCGGTATATATATATATATATATATATATATATATATATATATATATATATATATATATATATATATATGAATATATATATATTCAGTGTACTGAGTGAAACATTCAAATATTAATCTCATTCAAAATTGCCCTGAGAGACAAACACAGAATAACATTTAACCAAATATCTGGGCACCCCAAGGTCCAGTCAAGTTGGCATATAAAAATAACCTTCACTGTTCTCGTCTTTCATTAGTCTCTTTCAGTTTATTTTAGAATCTTAGGATATACTGACATTTTGAGTTTTGTCATAACCTGATCAATAATTTTGAGTAATGTAGTCATTTCATAATTCCTACCTCAATCAGGGTTTATAGCCCTCAGAATTCCCATTAAAATGCCGTGAGTTATCACATGTAAAGCACTTAGCATAGCAGCTGGCACACAGTAGACACACTCTTCCCCCAGAGGAAAAACAATATATTACACACTGATACACAGTGTCACATCTCACACTTTCTTTAGTGAAATAGCACCACTAACTTTTGACATAAATTATAAATGTATATGAGATGGCAGAACAGCCTCAAAACTCACTTCTAATTGTCAGGTCATATCAACCCACATAGAAATACCCTAGGACCAAATTTAATGAAAATGATGAAGATTCCTGAGGTGATATTTTCCCAAGTCAAAATCTCTGACTTCACTCAAAACATTCAATTATGGAAGATACAATGTATCCTCCTCCAAGCTTTAATTGTTTTGTAATAAAACCATGTTTCTGCCATGAAAAAATTGTATTGTTCTAATCATAGTGCCTAAATGTCATGCTACCCATGTTGAAAATCTCATAGATTGAGGGTAACAAAATTACCCACAAAATATAAGCTCCATTTTGCACTAAGCAGAATAATATGTATTTTACAGGTCAGGTCCTAGGTTTTCCACGTAAACCCCCCCAAACTAACAGATATAGCCTCTAAAGAAGGTAATTTCTTCTTCCACTGTGACAGGTATGAGAAAAAATAAATTAATAGAAAGTAAGTAACCAGTGCCAGAATTCAACTCTCATAAGCTTCATTCCACAGATGACACATGACAGGGCCTTTTCTTGATGTTTTTCAAGTAAGCTCTGAGTTAACAGTGTTCTTTTTCCCAGAGGAAAACTGAGTAAGACTCTGCTATCCACAACAACATATACTGCTTACTCAAAGCAACAGATGTTTATTACCAACTTATTTGATGTGCAACAGGGAAAGGCAAGCTCTGCAGTCACACAGACTTTGGATTCAGTCTTGTCCCTCCATGGTTATATCCCTATGGACAAATATTAAATCCACATAGGCCTCAATTTTATTTTAAAAGTGAGACTATTCATAACTACCTTAAATGGTAACTTCCAGATTGAAACCTCTTAGCACGCAGCCTGGCATGCAGTAGTGGAGTGACACAATAAATCCTGGTAGCAATATCCACAAAATAAAATACTAGGAGAATACATTTTTTTGAGTTCTCCCTTTATATAATTATTTGTAAAATCTTCTAAGTATATCACTAGTTTAAAAATTTGATGAAAAATATATGTGTTTTTCTTTGTGTAAGAGAGCAGAAGTAATAATAAGGACCTTCACTTAAAACACTTAACCTGCCCAAATACACACACTTTTTCCACACTCTGAATCCACTACAAGACCCCCAACATCTACTACAAGCAAAAACTATACACACATAAAATGTCCCACACCTTCTGAATCTATATATAGGCATAGTATGTTCAAACTACATAAAAACAAAGACAAAAAGAAAAAGATGATCATTACAGCATATTCTCTGTCACAAACCATGCAAGACAGACAATGGAGGACATTTTTAATGAAATGTCCTGAAAGAAAAACAAAAATGATTTTGTCATGAGGTTTTATTTCCAGCAAGCTCTAATGTATATATTTCTTCGGTCTCTTCCTTAGGGGCTGCTGCCTGACAATGGAGAAGAGGGAAACATGCGATCATGGTGATTGTTGCTATTCCTGAATTTGGATGGTGTATATAAAGGCATATGCATACATAAAAATAATTCAGCTGTACATTTAAAAGTTGTGCACTTATGAAAGTAAACTTTAATAAAAAAAACTTTTAACTAAAAATTAAAAATAGAAATCTTGTTTCTGAATTATTGTCTTAATCCTAAGAGTTTTGGAGCAAAATTATCTAACAAAGAAAAAGGAAATTATTACATATTAATTTTGTAAAGTGAGATCAAATAAAAAAGGTAATAATAAAACTCTTTGACAAAGACCTAAAACAGAAAAGTTAATATCAATCTCACTATGGTCTTAAGCTAACAAATTTCTTACATGAAGATTGAACTAGGCACAAATGTGCAGTCAGTCTAGAATGTAATGTAGTGTACAGGAGTTATTTCACTTAAAGGGCTATACTTGCTCAAGAACAAAATAAGGGGAGCAAGCAGACCCTATTAATTCCAAAATTGTGATGTGGCACTAAGGTTATACTCAACCTGACATATAATTGGAATTCATTCACTTATATTATAGATCCTCTAAGCTCCTCGATGGGCCTTTCAAATAGCTGAAATCCAAAATATAGACCTTACTTAAAAAGGGTTCAGTCAGTTGAACACATGTTTATTAAGCCCCTACAGCTTGCCAACCACTGTGTAATGATAAAGAGGTGGACATATTTCATCCTTAAAGGAAATCTCAGTCTAATATTGATAGGCTTTCTCTTTAACCAAATTTTAAGCAGGCTGCTCTGAACCCCCTTTTTGGATAGGTCTCTGTTTTAGCCCCCATTCTGTCTTTTGGCCCAAAGGGCTCAGTTTCAGCAAGAATACCGTTAAGTGAGTTTAGCAAGAATCCCCCCACCATTGATGTCTGATCACCTTCAATATCTGGTCAAATTCTTCATCTCCCACCCTTGATAGCTGATGAGTCTGGCCTGCCCTCAACAAGACTCCTGGTAAGTCAGTTTAGCAAGAATCCTCCTGCCCTTGATGTTTCCTTTTGACAGTTTTCTATCTAGTGACCAACACGCCCCAACGCTATTCATTGGTTTTAAATTCCCTACTATTTTGCAATATTCAGAGTTGAGTGGTATGTTTATCCTCTATTGAAAAGTCATGAATAAAGTTTTCCTTACCATTTGAACACTTGTCAGAATAACTTTTTCTTTAACATTAAGAAAGCCAGATTTGAGATTCAACCTAACACCTGTTAGAATGGCTATTATCAATAAGACAAGTAATAACAAATGTTGAGCAGATTGTGGGGGAAAAGGAACCCTCATACACTGCTGGTGGGAATGTGAATTGGTACAGCCACTATGGAAAATGGTATGGAGGTTCCTCAAAAAATTAACAGTACAGTTACCATATGACACAGCAATCCCTTTTTTGGGTTATCTACCCAAAAAATCTGAAAACATTTATCTGTAAAGATATATGTACCCCTATGTTCTTTATAGCATAATTCACAGTCGCCAAGGAATGGAAATAACCAAAGTGTCCTGTGATAGATGATTGGATATAGAAGATGTGGTACATATACACAATGGAACATTTCTTGGATATCAGGAAAGATGAAATACTGCCATTTGCAACAACATGGATGGATATTGAGAGTATCATGCTAAGCGAAATAAGTCAGGCAGAAAAATTCGAGAACCGTATAACTTCACTCTTATGTGGGATATAAAACTGAAAGCAACAAATGAACAAGACAAACAAACAAAAACTTGTAGCCACAGACAACTGTTTAGTGGTGACCAGAGGGAAAGGTGGCGGGGGTTGGGGGGTAGGTAGAATAGGGTAAGGGGAGTCAAATATATGGTGATGAAAGGAGATTTGACTTAGGGTGGTGAACAAACAATGCAATATATAGATAATGCATTACAGAATTGTACACTTGAAACCTACATAATTTTATTAACCAATGTCACCCCAATGAATTTAATTTAAAAAAGAAAGCCAGATTTGTAAATAAATATTAAAGTATAATGTAATGGAAGAATAGATATCATATGGGAGACATAAATAATACTTGGGAATCACTGATCACTCTTTAACTCTGGTGAGTGTTGGTACAGAACGGAGGAGGTACCATCTGAGCGAGATATTGATGGATAAGATGTAGTTGCTAGATGAAAGAAGAGGAAGCCATTCCAGGAAAAAGCAAAAGTGTTACAGAGGCATGAATGACTTTAAAGTGTTCATGAAGCTAAAATAAGTAAATTATCATTCAGCGATAATGCCATTGTAGAAAACTAGGATATGAAGCATCCTGAGGAATGTGGGCTATGGTTTATAAGTAAGGGAAGATTAGTGGTGAGTTTCAAGCAGAGAATTCATAGGCTCACATTCCCATTTTCAGTAAATGTCTCCAGAAACTTAATAGAGAATGATTTTAGCAGGTAACACTGGAGGCCAGTAGACAAATCAGAAAGTTTTAGAAAAATAGTACTAAGTAACAATGGGAATTTATTTTATAACTGTGGAAATACAGCTGGAAAGAAATAAGTAGATATCACAGATTTAGGATTTACTATCAGCAATATTTGCTTTTTCATTAGTTACAGAGGCAGGAGGCAAAGATTTGGGAAAAGGCAGCAAGCCCTGATGACTCCCGAATTGTGAAGCTCACATTGCCATCAGCTAAACTGAGAGGTATAAAGTTTTTAAATGCATATTTCAAAAGGAAGACAATGAGTATCTGATAAGGATTTAGTTGTAAATATTACATAAATTAAAATTGGTGATGATGATCATGAACAAAATCATGATTATGTTACCATTAACTTGTTATCATTTGTCATTTTTCAGGCTCTGTACTAAATGCTTTACATACATTAATCCAGTTAATTCTCAAATCTCTTATTACTTTAATTTAGCTGAAAATAAAAATAAGGTATAAACTAGTTAGGTAACTTAACTAAGGTCACAGAGCTAGTAAGTGACACAACCTAAGCTAGAAGAGTCTAAATTTCATGCAGTAAACCATAAAGCTTCAGGAAGAGAGGAGACGCCTGACGGATAATGAATAGATAATAGTCCAGAAGATGATAAACCAATGTCAAAATAAATTGCCTGGCTGGGGGAGATGTAACATCAGACTAATCTTGTCTAAGACCAATTCATGTAAACCAGAACTTGCCCTACACTTCTTTTAAGTTTAGATACATGTTTGCCAAGCCTGAAGCCCTCAATACTTACCAATGTACAACCTTAAGTAACTCGCTCACCAACATGTTCCCTTTTATTTTCATATTTGAAATGAGTTAATTTAATACAATCACTAAACTCCTTCCTAAATCTTAAATTTATGAATTCAGGATAAAAATCTTGTAAAAAATTCTTACCTTAACATGAATTTTTGAGTTCATGGGGAATATTGCAGGGAAATGTGGAATTATAATAACAGTACACAAAAGATTTACTGCCCTCATTCAGAAATATATATATATATATATATATATATATATATATATATATATATACACACACACACACATATATATATATATATATATATTTAATTAAAGTTTATTGGGGTGACAGTTGTTAGTAAAGTTAAATAGGTTTCAGGTGTACAATTCTGTAATACATCATCTACATATAACATTATGTGTTCACCACCCAGAGTCAGTTCTCCTTTCATCACCATTTGATCCCTTTTACCCTCATCTACTATCCCCCTCCCCTTTACCTTCTGTTAACCTCTAAACTATTGTCCATGTCTATGAGTTTTTGTTTGTTTGTTTGTCTTATTCCTTTGTTGTTTTCAGTTTTATATACCACATATCAGTGAAATCATATGATTCTCAGCTTTTTCTGTCTGACGTATTTCGCTTAGCATAATAATCTCAAGATTTATCCATGTTGTCGCAGATGGCATTATTTCATCTTTTCTTATTCTTTAAAGAAATAGAACAATAAATCATCAGATTTGTAAGGAACCACAAAAGACCCCGAAGCGCCTAAGCAACCTTAAGAAAAAAGAACAATGCTGGAGGTATCCCACTCTCTGACTTTGTCTTGTACTACAGGACAACAATAACCAAAGCAGTATGGTATTGGCAGAAAAACAGACACACAGACCAATGGAATAGAATTGAAAGCCCAGAAATAAACCCACATAAATATGGACAGATAATTTTCGACAAAGAAGCCAAAAAGATACAATGGAGAAAAGACAGCCTCTTCAACAAATGATGCTGGGAGAATTGGAAAGCCACATGCAAAAGAATGAAGCCAGAAATACATTTTTTTTAAGATTTTTTTTTAATTGGGGAATTGGGGGAAGGGGAACAGACAAGTTGCTGTCCTTTTGTTCTTCAGTCTAGTTGTGGAGGATGTTGCTTCACTGGCCCAAGTTGGCACCATTATTGCGCTCTGCCCGGGCAAGGCAGATCAATCACCGGCTTCTGGACAGCCGCTCACGGTGGCTGCTGGCTGCTCACGTTGGCTGCTGGCTACACACGGTAGCCCATGGCAGCCCACTGCTGCAGGGGCTGCAGCCTACGCCCGTCGCTGCTACTCACGGCAGCCCAGCTCCAGGTTGAGCTGTTGTTCAGCATCTTAGCTGTGGAGGGCAGTGTCACTGGCCCTCATATGTGGGATCCAAACTGGGGCCCTCTGGTGTCCCAAGTCAGCTCTTAACCAACGTGCCACTCGGCCGGCCCCCAGAAATACATTTTTAAAGGGGGCATGAGACAAATGTTTTTTTTCTTTCTCAATGTACCCATGTATCAGATGGCAAATTATTACAAGGACCCAATAAAAAGCTAATTTTCTGCACATGCACCTGTATTTGTGACCCTTTTTTTTTTTTTTAAATCACAAGTACTTAATGATTTCAGAGCCAATAAAACATACTTTGAAATTTGGCTGGCTACTGTGAGATTCAATTTTATTAAATTCAGATATTTGAAAGTTAATTTAAAATCATCACTGTTAATTTAAAATCATCACTGTTTTACTGGATTCTTCTTGGGAATTACATTGAATTCCCTAGTTCAAGAAGTCAGCAATAAGTGTTTTTATATCATCTAGGTCAGATAGGTATCTTACCAGAGCAGGAGCAATCAGACCAATGGGATTGAACTACACAACTTAAAATTCTGAGTATTCTATCTATTAGCTCTTAAGGACCTCTGAGCAATAGAAAAATTTGTTTAGTGTTGCTGACATATTAATTCCAAGACAACAGTTAAAATTCTAAAAGCTATGTCTGGAAGAATCATAATTAAAAGCCATTTAATACAGATGAAACTCAAAGGGAGTTTTAATAAAGAGTTGGCTGTTTATTAACAATAAGATAAAGAATGCTACTCTCCTCTTAATTTTTTTAATGTTCTTTTATGATTCCTCCATGTCTGTACAATGTTGTTAGCTTAAAAAAAGCATTAGATAAACAGACTCTTCATTAAGAACTTCAGCTTTGTATCTGATTTAAAAGAGGCACTTTTGGTCTTTCATAAATTTTATAGTATGAAGAGACGCATGTTGCTTGTATTGATGCAAGATATTATAGGGTACTAATGTCTAATGTTCTTCAATATTACCATGTGATTTTCAAAAGTTCAGCCTTTCTGGGGGAAAAAAACACACCCTATTTTTTCACTTTTCTGTGTAGGGCAAGTACTTTAAATGGTTATTAAAAGGCAAAAAAATCTGTATTCTACTTCCACTGACAAATCTAAGTATAATTTTCAGTGGAATAGCTCAGCATGTGAAATGGTGGCTTTTATAGGATGTGGGAACTATATTCTTGTAGATCCTGAATGACTGCTTATATAAAACTTCCCTTTTTTGATGGGAACTTAGATGAGGAAAGGAGAAATGAGCAGCGTGATGATACAGGAAAGCGAGGGCAGAGGTGGGACTCAAAACTAAGTCTCTGCACTCTAAAACCGGTGCTCATTTCCGTTGCTCCACACTTCCCCAACATACATGGCTAGTGGCAAATTTTTTACTCAAAGAACATAACAGAATTTCTAATGCAAATATTATTGGGCCAATATTGTGAACACAGAATGTGTTTTATTCATATTGACTGTTTGGCCCCTTCCACTATCTATCATGCCAGAGGAGTAAGCCACTTACCTATCTGTTAGTCTGCTACTCCCCTTATGTTTGGTCCTATTTCAATAAAGCTAGACCTGAATTCACACAAGCAGGGAAGAAAATAAACAAAAGAGTTTGCTGGTAGCCATGGAAACATACACAGACTCTCTCCTGAGTACCAGTAGTGGGCTCATAGTTATAGCGTTAGCAAATGTTTGCACAGCGGGCATCCATCTTGAGCTTATCCTGCCTCAATTGGGTTAAGACATCTCTAGAGCATTTGTCAAACTGGTATGTAGCATGAAGACTAAGGAGTCTTCTGAGAATGCACTAAGGCTCCAGAAAGAACACTTCTCATTTGATTAAATAAGAATGTCTTAGTCTCCAGAGAAAAGGGTCAATTTTAAATACAGCTTTATCTTTGTCACTAGTATTTGTCTCCCAGAATAGATCAGTTCCTAATTGATTCAGGTCTTAGCCCTGCAAACCACAGTACATATGTAAATGGAAATTGAAAGAGCTTATTCACTAAAAATTCTGTAAAGTTTTAGAGCAAAGAAGCCTAAAATTGATGGTGATGACCATGATGAGATGGTGATGATGATGGTGATGATGATGATGATGATGATGATGATGACTAATACTAAGTAAAACAAAAGGAATGCTAGAATTCACTTTGCAACAGAACACCACAGACTTGATCACCCTGAGGATAAAGTGGTGCCTCATGATATTACTGCTACCCAATAAACAAAGTGGTGACCAGTGCATGCTGGGAAGGAGATAATAGCATGAGGCTATTGCTTAGCACAAAGAGAATGTTAAACCCCTCAGAAAATACTTAAGGATACATGCCAGAAATGCCTGGAGGTGACCCTATGGTGGGCTGAAATCTTGAATTAAAAGTACAAGTGAGTGTTAGATGAATTAAATTCTTAATATTCACAAGCTGGAGAGTTTAGGAGAAACTCAAGTTGTATGTAAAAGTTTCACATATACATATTTTTTTATATCTTTTAGTAGCTACCAAAAAAGAACCCTTAATGAATCTTATACAGGGCATCTCCATACAAACCCTTTGGTACCCTATTCAAGCAAGATTGTTTGCAGGTACACAGAAGCACACAAACAATTAAATAGCAGAAATTAGGAGGTATACATGAGGGGCCTTCATTGAGATTAAAAAAACTGACTTCGATCTTGAGAATGAAAGCCTGTTACTTTGCCAAATGGATTATTTTAGAGTGTTAAGTTTTGTAATGGCAATTACCACAGCTTGTAAGACAGAGAGATGTATAATACAAAGCCTGCCCTCCAATTTTTTCCCCCATACATTTATGTCTCAGTTGGCTTTTCCAACCAAAACTTTAGTTTGAAGTTCCAGTACAGTAACCTGGTAAATAATAAACATTATGTTAATATGTCTTTCTCAAATTCTACAAGCAATGTTGAGTGAAAGGAAGAAGGTATAAAAGAAAACATCCCATTTAAATATGTTTTACTTTCATACAAAGTTTTTAAAAAGCATAATTAAGCTATATATCTTGGATTGCATACACAATTACTAAAACTACAAAGAAAAGAAAGTTTAAGACAGTGGTTATTCTATGTGGGGAAAGGGTACTTAGCCTGGGCATATGGAATGTTGGAAATGTTATATTGCTTGACAATTCGTTAAAATGTAAATTTAGTTTAGTACGTTCCTGTAAATGTGCTCTATTTCATAGTAGAAATATTTTTTAAATATTTCCCCTTCATTTCCTCTAGGCAAAATAAAGTATTTATGGACTTGATAGGGATGGCACCCTATATCCTTGAAATGTTCATCCATTTTTGTTTGGTGCTTTTGTGTTAGTACAATATTAGTAATTACTATTTTTAAAAATTATCACATGATGATTGCTTATGTCCAAATATCTTATAGAGAGTTTCCTAAAACACACTTTGTTTTTTTTTTTTTAATCACAATCCTCCCATGTCAAAGGCAGCTGAACTGGGCTGGACTTGGGCAAATCTTAGAGATGAGCTTCAAGGTACATTTTCTATGTATCATCTTCCTTTCACTGAAAACTGTGTTCTTGTTCAATATCTCTAGTTAAGCATTCCTCTGAGATGTGCTGATACGGTTTCCCCAGCATCTAAATACCTGGTGTCTCATATCAGCCACTATGACATTTGTTGGGCCTCCGTCTTTCTTCCTTGGCAGGCTTTGACTCCTGTCAGTCAGGTTCAGGTCCAGTTCTCCAGACAGCCCCATGTGGCCTGGACTCCACTCTGGGGGGGTAGTTTTTCCTCTTTGACTCACAGTCTTGGCTGCAGCCACTCTGGCAGCATCTTTTTCCCTGGAGGCAGGAATCCTTCCCAGGAGGCCTACCTGGATAATTTACTACTAAGATAAAGGATGATTATCCAAGATAGTACAATGAACAACTCCACCTCCCTTCTCATGTGTCGCTCACTCTGGCTCTCCAAGTAAATGATAGGAAATCACTTTCTTAGCTCTCAAGCTACCTGTCCTCCCCACTCCTGTACCACCAGCCATCATTTCCATAGTCTCAAGTCTCCAAACGACTGTGTCAACATAAGCAGGATCACAGAGTTCAAACACAGATACAGAGTACACACTGTGAATGTGTGAAGTTCTTACAGAAAGTGCATCACAGAATGAGGAAACAGACCTTGCTCACAGACCTAGGATTGAATCCTGGTGCTACTATTTACTAGCTGCTTTGCTCAGAACGTCTACTTCATAGGGTAGGTATGTATTGCATCTAAAGTGCTGAGCACAGAGCATTGTACATAGTAGATGCTCAATGAGAGTGGGTTAGTATTTTGTTCCTGCTACATTGAGAATTTTAAATCTTAAGCAAATTATGAACAAAAATTTCCATTTTTATAAAATAATCTGCAAAGAACATCATAAATAAGACCGAAAGCCATATAAAATTGTAATCTCAATTAGGCAGCCTCTGGAAAAATTATGATGGAAGTCATTTACTTCTTCATTGTCCACAGATGACCTTGGGTGCTCATCTTTTCCCTTTGTATCATCTTTCTCTTCGCATTCCCTAACTTTCCAACAAATCCCAGCTCTAGGAAATTCCCTTTACTACCCTAACTGCATTCTAAGAGCAGAGGGCTTTCTTTTTACCTTGTTCAAATCCAAATCCTCCCATTCTGGGTCTAATACCTTTAAATCACTATCTCAGCTATGTTTTATTTCATTTCACCAACCAATCTACTCATGGGGTCCTGTGTGCCAATAGATTGTTTTATTAACCTTCCTAAGTGATCTTCATTTTAACAGCAATGGATAATAAGTAATATTACCTAGATATGACCCAAAATAAACAATGGAAAAAACAAAACAATAACAGAAAAAAAAACTTATGAAAATCTTAAACTATTCAACATTTAAATACTAGGCCATTAGTGAAGAAAAGGAGAAGAAAAAAAGAGAAATAGCACCAATTTGCCACAAAAGAAAAAACAAACAAAGCAAATGACTATTCTTGCCACATTATAATGTAGACTCTGCAAAGGAAAGGAAATAAGATAATTACTCAGAATAATTGGCCATTATGCTTGCACTACTAGAAAATTTCAGTTCAATCATTATGGAAGAAAAAATATTATAAGATAACTCTTTTACATGGAAACAAATTTTATTACCCTTTTCAAAAGACTTTAGGGAATATGTGATTCATTAGAATAATAGAACCATTTGGAAATTAAGGAAATTTCAACTAAAATAATCAGAGAATTGATAGCTCTGGTCTTTACCTGTCAGAGGACTCATGTCATCTGAGAGGCCAGAATTATTGAATCAATAAATTATTTGTGTTTACCAAAACAAGAAAGAATATATTGGCCTTAGAAGTTAATATGAGGGCCACAAAGGATATCTGACATATTACAAACAATGGGTTTTAACCAAGCCCTAGGAGATAGGAAGCCAAGGATATAGCCAAGATCAAAAAGGAACAGAGAATCTCAAGTAATAATGTCGGTATAACTAGTAATTATAATGGTGAGTTTATATAATATAAAAATGACAGAGTTGGATCCAAACAGACACAGAAACTAAAGATCCATAAAAGTAACAAGAGATAATTAGAGCTAAAACCATTGTTCTAGTGGGCTCACAGTCTTGAGCCAGCCAGTAGCAGCTGAGAATTTGGCTTCTACCAGGTATCTAGGGCTAAGAGTGCTTCCTAGGATGGTGAGGCAAACCTGGCTCACTAGCTAAATCCAAGAATTGAAGTATTATAATTTCTGGAAAGGTCTTGAAACCAAATCTCTATGGTAAACCATAACTAGAGGTTATGAAATATGAAGATACAGTATTATGAACAGAACTAAGTCATTACCAACTCAACTTGTTACTGAATCTCCAATATCTCCAATATTCTCTAAGGGCATCATTTTTTTTTTAATGTCTTTATCTGGTTCTGAACTGAGCGAGGCTTGTTGTAGAGAATGGAAGAAACTTATGCCATATACAAGGAGGAAGACAGGTAGGATTAGAAGAAGGGAAAGGAGCTATAAAACAAAAGAAAAAATTCTAATTAAAATGGAACTTGAATAGTAAAATTCTAAGAAACATGAAAATGGTTAATGTTAAGAAGCTTTTAAAAAGTTAAACTAAACCTGTAGTAAAAAATGACAGTATTCGAAGGGGCATGAAAGAGGTTTTCCCCTGACAGCTTAATAATATCCACGTTGTGTTTCTGATCATGACAAAAGTAGAGAATTACTATTTACATTTTAATAAAAATTTAGTTATGTGTGTAGGATTTAAAAAATATAACCACTCAGTAGCATATTCTATAGTTTATAATAAGAAATATAGAAACTAGAAGGCAAGGATAGATGGAAAACAAAATTGAAGTCAGGAGGAAATAAAAAGGTAAACAAAATGGGGTATGTAAACACAAAGCACAAATTCAGAATATGGCAAGAATTCTAAAGATATCAGAAATCCTAGCAAATGTAATTATTCAATCACTAGCTAAATAAACATGCTCAGATTGGATGAAGATAAAAATCTGTCTTATTGGCTGTGTGCAAGAGAGAAGTATAATACAAAAGCAATCAAAGAGAAAGTTTCAAAATAAAGAAAATATATAGAGTGGACATAATAACATCGATTTATTCATCAAACAAGCAATAATAAATTGATAAAACCTGATGTAGCAGAAATATTTGTTATAAAATTAGTTTGATGCAAAATATTGAAAATAAAGAGCAGTGATATCACATAACAATAAAAAGACAATATACTAAAAAGGTAAACAATAAAATGTATTACGTGTTCTTAAAATCTCACCCTACAGATTACTAATACGTTGCAAGGGGGAAAGTATTAACTACAAATTTGAGAAATCAAACAGGCAATCAATAATAAGATCAATGAAGCATAGATGAATATTGAATACCTCCAGATTGCTATCCTAACAAAGACAAGACAATTCTTACAAGGTATTTGGGTTGGAAATGTATCTGATCCTAGTTTTGAGAAACTATTAGACAGATCCACACAGACTGTATTCTTCAAGTACATCAATACCAGAGGAGCAAAAAATGCTGTGAACCGTTAGAGATTAAAGAAGACAAAGGAGACATGACAATTAGATGCAGGATCTCATGTGTTGGCCCCATGTACAGAGGGCAAGGAGAGACTGAAGGAAGAAGTAGACCACTCCAGACTGGTAGGGGGCAGGATTAACAATCAAGGAAACTTACATAGGAGGCTTGTTGTGGGCAGATCTTCACTTCCTCCTGCCAGAATCTTAAAAGTTTGTACAGGGCTGGCCAAGTGGCTCAGTTGGTTAAGAGCGCGAGCTCTGAGCAACAGGGTCACCGGTCCAATTCCCACATGGGCCAGTGAGATGCGCCCAAGCTGAGCTGCCACTGAGCTGCCAACAGGTGGCAGGGTGTCTCAGCTGGTGAGAGCACATGCTCTTAACAACAAGGTTGGCAGTTTGACTCCTGTATGGGATAGTGGGCTACGCCCACCTGCAACTGAGATTGAACACAGCACCTTGAGCTGAGCGGCCGCGAGCTGCCAACGGGTGGCCGGATGGCAACTGGACTTGCAGCTGAGCTGGCTGCGCCCTCCACAACTAAGACTGAAGGACAACAACTTGGCTGTCCCCCTTTCCCAATTCCCTGATACTGTTCCCCTTCCTCAATTCGCCAATAAAATCTTTTTAAAAAAAAAACTTTGTGTAGAAGACTTAATTGGGTTAACTAGATTCAGTCAAGTATAGCCTCCAAATGGTTTCAACAACCCATTTCTCTCTCAAGGGTGCTTCCTTGAAAGGGTTCCCACTGTGACAATGATAGGCAGAGCATATATTCCATGGAAGGATAAGGAAAATAACTCTAATGAAATACATTGAGTCACATGACAAAATTGAAATATGAATGGTATATTAGGTAAAAATTTGGTATCACTTTTAAATTTAGTGAAGTTGATAAGTTAACCCTGTTTATATAAGCAAACTAATCTGAACTGTGGACACCTATGTAATGTTAATTATTGTTGTTTTAAGCTTTTAAGTTGTGACTGGTTTCTCATATAGCAATGTTTAACTTAGACATTTAATTCTCCTTATATGTTATTAGATCACCACTTCATCTCCTAAGAAAAGCTGACCTTGTGGTTAAACTTACAGCAGTTTTATGTTTACTAATAATAAATACTTTATTTTTAAAATTTATGCAGTTATTCAGCAAATATTTATCAAGCACCTACTATGTGCCAGGCATTTTCCAAAGGCCTTGAGGTGTCCAAAAAAAAATGCCTCTGTTCTGCTGGGCAAAGGACAAGGCTATTTATTATAAAAATGCTTCATATGACCCCCTGGGGGAATGCCTCCTACAGAAGTTAGATTGTGTCCAATACCTAGTATTATAAGGCTTACTAAAATTCAGTTAGAATGCTCAATAGTTGAAAAATTGATTATAAGTATATCTCTGGGGGAAACACGAGGTAATTAAGGGTTAGAATCATTTCAGTCAGAATGAAAACAATATTTTCCAATATTTCCTTCTTTTTATGTGTTTCTTTTCCAGAGGTGAGAATAGTATATGAATTGATTAAGCAATATTTACATATTATATTTGATTGATGTGTCTCCTCCTAACTATCATGTTTTGTTGATTAACTTATATTTGAGGAATACTGCATCAATTGCTCTACAGTTCTTTCATTTAGATTTTGTTGATTGCATACTCAGGATGTTATTTAACATGTTTTCTTGCCTCTCACCCTGCATTTTTTGTAAACTGGGTATCAGATGCGGGTAGGGGGCGGGGGAGGGGATTAGATTCAATTAATATCAATTTTCTGGCAACACATGAAAATCTCCAGAGGAGTAATTTATTTAAAAAAAAAACTTGCCTTTTTCCAAAATCATTATCCATGAATCCCAGAAGTTAAACATATATATATATATATATATGTTTATATTTATAAACATTATATTATATATATAATGATATGTATTACATAATATACATATTATATATGTGTGTGTTTCTTATATAGCTAGACTCCTAATAAGTCTGCCTCCCTAATGGAAAAACTTAGAAAAAAACAAAAAATCTTGAGAGAAAGAAAAGCAGCCAAAACAACGCCTGACTTTGGTGTATACTCTGCTGGATGAACCTTCTCGTTTTCCCAGAAAAGCTCAATTCTTAACCCATATTGTGGGACTCTGGGAGGTTACGTGACTTGGCAGAACATGCACATGTTTGATACTCACTTATTCAACATTCATTCAAATATTCACTGGGAGTCCAGTCAAGATGACAGAGTAGGTAAATGCTGTGTGCTTGCCTCCTCTCATGACCACATTAAAATTACAACAAAATTATAGAACAACCAACCTGGAGAACCATCTGAAGACTAGCTGGACAAAAGTTCTATAACTAAAAATAGAATGAAGAAGCCACATCAAAACTAGTTGGAGGGGCAGAAACACAAAAAAGGCTCGTCCCACACCCATGCATGGTAGTTGAGACTCAGGAGGAATATCTTGGTGGCAGAGGTCCCCCACCCCAGAGGAGCAAGGAGACCCAGCCCCATACAGGGCTCATCAACTTGTAACACTATAGCCAGGAAGAGGAGCCCTCACAACATCTGGCTGTGAAAAACAGTGAGGGTTCCATCCATCCGGGTGAGACAGAAGGCTGCTGCAAAACCAGGTGTTCTATTAAAGAGCCTATGCACAGACTCTTGTTTACAGGCTCTCACCCTGGGCTCTGGCAGAACAACAGCAGCTCAGGAGACACCAGAGAAATACAGGGAGATACTAGGTTGTGTATCTCCCCACACAGCCAAATCTGAATCTGCATTGACCTGGTGAAATCTGCTTGCTCTGCCCTGGTAACTCCTTAGGACCACAACCAACCCACTTGTGCACTTCTGGAGGAACTTTCAGTGGTAGGTGGCCAGCCCCAGCCTGTGCTGAAATATTTCTTAGACAACTCTCAGGGTTCTGTGGGACCCAGGTGGGCAGTGGCTGGACTCACTGTGCTCTGAGCCTTTTGCTGAGTAGCCCCAGGCTCAACACTAACATCAAACCTGAATCTGCATTAACCTGGTGAAGACCACTCATCTCACCCTGTTGACTCCCTGAAATCCTGCCTCATCCAACTGAAGTACTGCCTAAAGTTTTTCAGTGGTTGGGCCTTATGGGCAGCTAGCAGTTATCAGCAAGACTCAGGTTGCCCTGGACCTTTTGCTGAGCTGCTCCAGGCCCAGTACTGGTCGTAGCTGGCCTCTGTTGAGAGCATGGCCTCTCCCACGTGCCTCTACATCCAGCACAGGCAGAGACCAACCACGCATCACTCTGTAGCTCCTACCAGGTAGCCTAGGGCCAGTCAAAGGCAGTGGCTGACCTTGGCCTGCAAGAAGCCACTCCCAAGAATCCCCAGAATTAACATATATGGAGGCCAGCTTCAGATCACAACAGAGCACCACCCAGTTAGCCCCACATAGAGCACACCCAAAGGGCAGTCTATGCAGGGACCAGAGCCCACAGGAGCAAATTCTGTTTTGTGGGATCAGCCTCTGCACAGCAAACTTATGCTGTGGGAGTGGCCAGTCCTCACAGCCAGTCAAATTGAGGGTCAATCAAACCCACTGACCTGCCAGCAGCAATCAAGGCTCAACTACTACAAGAGAGCACACTCAACCCACACAAGGAACACACCTACAGCACCCAACACAAGTGATCAATCCCCACTGGGCTTAACAGGGCACCTATTACATAAAGCCACCCAGCCAAGACTGGGAGACATAGCAGATCTACCTAATACAGAGAAACAAACACAGAGAGGCAGCCAAATGAGGAAACAAAGTCCCAAATAAAAGAACAGGAGAAAACTCCAGAAAAAGAACTAAAAGAAGTGGAGGCAAGTCACCTACCAAATACAGAGTTTAAAACACTGTTTATAAAGATGCTCAAGAATATAGTGAGAGCTTCAATACAGAGATCATAAGCATATAAAAGGACATAGAAAAAAACCTGTCAGGAAAAAGAAAGAGTCAGAAATGAAGAATACAATAATTGAAATGAAGACTACACTAGAAGCAATCAAGAGCAGATTAGATGAAGCAGAGGAAGGAATCAGTAATGTAGAAGACAAGGTAGCAGAAAACACCCAATCTGAATGGCAAAAAAAAAAAAAAGGATACTTTAAAGGACCTCTGGAACAACATCAAGCAAAACAACATTGGTGTCATAGGGAGACAAGAAGACAAAGAATATAAGGGACTGAGAATGTATGCCTATAAAAGTCTCATTTTTCACAGTTCCTTGGAACTCCTTTCTTTACACTAGATTGGATGCTGCCCAATTCATGAATAATTGAATAAAGCCGTTAAGACCTTTAAAATTCACACAGTTGAATTTTCTTTTTTAACAGTATTTATTTCACATAACAAACAATTGCTAGGGACTGAACTGTCTTCTCCACAAGCTTCAATCTGTTGAAATCCAGTGCCCAATGTGATGGTATTTGGAGATGAGGCCTTGGGAGTTTTTGACAGTTTAGCTCAACTACTACGCAATATTGCTATCCCAGCATCCATTTTGGGTGGCCTTGAACAGGCACTAGACCCCTCTCATGAGCTCACATGCTACATACAGCCAAAAGAGTCACAAGTAAGTATATGTTCCTGACATAAATCTACCAGCTGCCACTGTGATAAGTAAGCATTCTGCCCTGCCTTCCGGGGCTTTCCCTTTGTATGCCCCTTACATAAAACACCCAAGAAGCTTAACAAAATCCCACTATTTTGTATTTAAATTGACCAATCTGACCTTAGCCCAGGAACCCCAAACCACTCAATGTCCATAAGCTAATAAAGGCATATGCCCCAGGTCCTGCTGTGTCCTCTCTCTCTCTCTCTCTCTCTCTCTCTCTCTCTCTCTNCTCTCTCTCTCCCCCTGCACTATTTTGACCTCCCTGAATGGCCCCCTTGAGGTGTGTTATGTATATCCTCCAGGACTGTGGGTAATCAACTTCTCTATTCAATTCCCTGTGGCCTTTTGTAGCATCTTGGCTCACCATCCAACACCCCAGAACTCTACTTAACAAATGTTAATTCAACAAAGTCACAACAGAAGGTAATTAGCTCAAAAGGTAGAACCCTCTAAGATGGGATTAGTGTTCTTATAAAAAGATACCAGAGCTCACTCTCTCAGATATAACAAGAAGGTACCCATCTGTAAACCAGGAAGAGAGTTCTCAACAGATCTCAGCCACACCTTCACACTGATCTCGGATATCTCAGCCTCCAGAAATGTGAGAAATAAATATCTGTTGTTTAAGCCACCCAATGTAAGGTGCTGTGTTCTAGTGGCCTGAGCTGACTATTACAGCATTCAAATAGTTGATCAGCTCATTTCAGCCCAGGAACCCAACCATACTCTCTTTTAAGTTGCACATGAGCACAACTGTATATTCTATAACCCAGGCAAGAGTTGGAATCTTTTTGTTATTTTTTTTTTAAACAGAGCCATACCATTTCAGAAAAAAAACAACAACATGAAAGTGAACAACTCAAGGCTCATTTTAAAGTAAATTTTGTCTGTATTACATCTTTGTCATTTTGCTACTCATATCTTCTCAAATCTACTCTGTCATACTTTGAGAACTTTATGGCTTCATATTAGTCTTTGCTAATCTATTAACAGATTTCTCAGTGTGAATCTCCTTGCTTTACCTGATTCTACAATGTCCCATGATCCAAAATTATATTTCATTGTCCTTTTTCATAAAACTCCTCACTTGGATTTAAGTTGTTAGGTAAACAAAGAATTTATTTTGTGATACCATCCTCCTTGCCCAAATTCTCTTAACCCTCCCAAAGGCATTTTAGTTTTAATTATAAAAACATATAATTAAATTGTAGAACAGACTTTTGAAAATAGTGGTTTTCAAACAATTTTTGAGTGGTAATTTTTATTCAAAGAAGAATCTTACACAGAAATAAGATATACAAAAGAGATTAAAAACAGAGCTGATTGCTGAAGCGAAAGTGAAGACATTTGACGAAACTTCTCAAAAGTTTCAGGTCTCTTTTCTTAGAGAGCACACCCTCCTCTGTTAAAACAGATACTAAAGTCAGCTTTTTTCATTGGGAGAAAAGAAAAATAGACAGAGATTTTAGTTGCTTTCTTCCAGCCTGGAAAATGAGCTGAGGTTTACTAACATAGTTGCCCTATTCTCATGAATGTCCTTAATGTCCATAAATGTTACCTCAGAAGAAGGAACAAGAGGGTACCATTATTAGCCCCCTTTCCATGTGCTACCAACTTTCTGTCTCAATTTTGATGTCTGAAAAATCCCCTTTTAATTTTTGACCTACTACAAAAATAAATCAAGTGCCACAAATGCACAAGGGAATTCTATTATATAAAATATGCTCAGAATCCAGCAATATAAAAAAAAATGATCAAGGTTATTTGAATGATTGAATAAATCAATTTCATTAAAAATAATACAAGAAATGTATTTGAAAGTTTTCTTTTGAAATGTTCTTCAAAGGACATTTTGTTTAGTGGAAATGATGGCTTCAGTCATGTCAAATAGCTTTCTTTCCATTAATTTTAAATTGGGGAATAGACAGAAGTCACACATAATAAGACATAATGAATAGGGAAATATAATAATATTGGTGCCTTTTTTACCATAATTTTTCAGATAACTAATGACATACTCAAGTACCAAGCTGTACAAAATATATTTTTAAAGACTAGTTAAAGTAAAAATAAATAATAAAGTGTTGCAGATGTGTGCCACACCCTAATCTATGTACTTTTCATAAATTAATTCTTGTGATTCTCACTACAATCTTATGTAATATTTACATTAACACTCCCAATTAAATGTGGAAATTAAGAGGCAAAGCGTTAAGTAATGTGCTATGTCAGTCACCGTAAGTCACCACTTATTAAGATTATTTTGTAGGACTTCACTCATTGAGTTTGAGATGATGCTGTGACTTGCTTAAACCAATAAACTACAACAACAGACACTGACACAGTCCAGTTATAATATTCAAGAAGACCTAGGAGCTTCTGCTTTTCCCTTTTCAGAAGATCTGAGACACATATAAGTAGTTCAGCTATGCTGCTAGAGATATCCCATGGAAGGACCATGGGAAAAGCCATCTTGAGACAGAGAAGCCCAGTTGTCCTCGTGCAGAAGCTAAGCCCAGATTTTAAGCTATTTTACCAAGGTGCCAGATAAGAGTGACAACATCTTTAACATTCCTGCTCCAACTGCCTTTTTACTAGACCTACATGAGACACTCCAAACACATCCAAGGGAAAAAAAAATCCATCTGAGCCCTAGTCAACACACTGAATTATGAGAAATAATAAAATGCTTGTTATTTTAAGCCAATGCATTTTGGGGCGGTTTGTTCCATAGAAGTGGATCATCAAAACACATACATACGGTCACATACCTAGTGAATTGCAAACAGTGATTGAAACCTAGGCAACATGGCTCAAAGTTCTGTGCTTGAATCAGTAAAATACCCTGTTGATGATAAACACAGACTAATAAACAGGCTCATACAGCACTGATGTATAATGATGAGCTGAGATGCATGATGCTTATAATAGAGGAGGGCCAAAATTATCCCCATCCACTGCATTTTCTACAGCATTAGACATTTTTAAAAAACAATAATTCGTACATGCTGGGTACTCTAAGGTTAATACAGTGAACATTTCTTTAGAAAACTAGACACATAACTATACTACTTACTATCTCCAATTCGCTATCTAAAAGCACAATCAACACTTAAAATCCTAATTCATTCTATGCCAGCCCTGAAAATTTACTCTTGTTTTAGAGTTCCCTCATCTTTAATAAATAGCATCTTAACAATGCCAGTTACTCAGGACAAAACAATTGTGCAGTTATTCTGGAATTCTCTTCTTTTCTTACACCAATAATTCAATTTGCTAACAATTATTATTGATTCAACATTTAAAATATATTCTATAAGTATTTGTACCTCTAAATCACTGATCAAACCACTAATCTCTCTTCCGTGGACTAGTTCAATACCCTTGTACCTGACTGCTAATCTTTTTCTCTGTTATTCTAATCTCAATATAACAGACAGATTAATGTTTTTAAAACATAAGTAAGGGAATTCTACTTCTTTTATGAAACTATGAATTCTCTGTAAACCAACGTTCCATCAGATAACAATTGGAAATTCTGAGGAAAATGTATTATGGAGAGTAAGCGGAAACAGGTATAGTAGGGAAGGGAATCAAATTGTGGAGAACTTCTTAGCATGGGAATGATTCCTCCCCCACTGTTTTTTGTTTGTTTGTTTGTTTTTTGTGGGTTTTTTTGTGTTGTTGTTCCTCAACTGTTTTGTTTTGTTTTGGTCTTTGCCCAGAAGGCATGCTAAAGCCATGTAGCATATGACAAAGGGAGCTAAAACTCTGATAGAAAGTATTTTCTAGCTAGGAAAATTCAAAGAAAGAAAGAAAACAAACAAACAAAACAGCCCAGACAGCTATGGCTAGTTGCCAGAAAGTATAGGGGAATCCCTGGAGAGGATAAAACTAGAGAAGTGAATCCCCTAATTCTGTATATAAATATCCCACAAGTTTCTGTTTGATCCCTGAAACACACATGCTTGAGAAAGACTTAAGGTGATGCAGCAAAGGCTTACATGATGAAACTGAGGTTTACATGTCTGTCCATGGCAGTGGGAAATACAGAGCTTCATATAGAGTCTAGTCAATTACCTGCTAAAACAAAAACATCAGCATTGTTCTAAGGAATAAAACAAAATGCAGAATCTTCACAACATAATATCCACAATGTTAAGGATATAATTCAAAATAATCTGACATACCAAAAAAAAAAAAACGTAATCCATTTATCAAAGAAAAATCCAATCAACAAATGCCAATCAGATAACTCATATGTTAGAATTAACAAGCAAAAACTTTAAAACTCTATTACAAGTATGCTTAATAAAGGCAAATGTACATAAAATAAATAAGATACAATACTTCCTCAGGGCAATAAATTTGCAAAAAACCCAAAAACCAAAACCAAAAACCAATAATTAAAATGAAATTTGATTATTAAATACTGAAATAAAAAATTCACCAGAAGTGCAAGTAACAAATGGAAACCATAGATGAAAGTCATTGATCTTGAAGGTAGATAAACAGAACTTATAGAGGAAAGAAAGAAAAGGATTTTAAAATAGTACACAGAGGTTTGGAAACCTATGGGATAATATCAGAAGTTTTAATGCCTGGATTAATAATGAATATGAGTCTCAGAAGAATAGGAGAAAAAAATAATGTGGAAGAAAAAGATACTTAAAAAACAATGGCCAAAAATGTTCCAAATTTGGTGAAATACATTAATTGAAAAATTAATGAGCCTCTGTAATACAAAATAGGGTAAATTCAAAGAAAACTTTGCCAAGGCACATAATTAAACTGTTAAAAAAAGCAAAGAAAAACAATTATGAAAGCAACCGGAGAAAAATGACACATTACATACAGAGTCACATTGATCAAAATGAACTTCTAAAGAAACCATGAAAACAGTGGAATAATAGGCTAGAAAAAATTACAAAAAATATATTTACAGTGCTTAAAGGAAAAAAAAATGAAATGAAACAGTTAATCCACAGTTAAGAACCCATGATACACATGTCAAGAACACAGGCAAAATAAAGACATTTTCAGATAAAGGAAAATAAAATTAATTACCAACAGAAATTAAATACAAGAAATGCTAACAATACATTTGGAAGGGAAAAGATACCAGAGGGAATTTGGGATCCTCAAGAATAAAAAAAGGGGTGATAGGGCTGGCCGAGTGGCGCGATGGTTAAGAACTGGCTTGGGACGCCAGAAGGCCCCGGTTTGGATCCCACATATGAGGGCCAGTGACACTGCCCTCCACAGCTAAGATGCTGAACAACAGCTCAACCTGGAGCTGGGCTGCCGGGAGTCGCAGGCGACGGTGTAGGCTGCAGCCATTGCTGCAGTGGGTTGCCATGGGCTACCGTATGTAGCCAGCAGCCAGCGTGAGCGGCCAGCAGCCATCTAGAAGCTGGCGACTGATCTGCCTCGCCCAGGAAGAGCACAGTGATGGTGCCAACTTGGGCCAGTGAAGCAATGTCCTCCACAACTAGACTGAAGAACAAAAGGACAGCAACTTGTCTGTTCCCCTTCCCCCAATTCCCCGCACTATTCCCATCCCCCCAGTCCCCCAATAAAAATCTTTCAAAAATAAAAAGGGGTGAATAATGGTAAATATCTAGATATATATCAAAGACATTTTTATTAATACCTTTATAATATAAATAAAATGTATATATTGTCATGCATTTTTAAATGTATGTACATATAATAAAAGATGATGGTATGGTTAAAGGGATATATATGAATGCTAGGTTTCTATCTTTTATGCGAAGTGAACAACACTAAATGGATTATGAAAAGTTAAGGGAGTATATTATAAAACCTAGAATTCTAAAGATTAATACAAGGATGTTCGCAAAAAAAATCTAATAGAAAAATTATGACTGTTTAAAAAAATACCAAAAGGAACTAAAAGGAGTCAGAAAATATAAATGAGTGAAACAAAAATTAGAGGGACAAACAGAAAACATAAAATAAATGATAAAAACCACATTGATAATTAAACTAAACATTGATAGTCTAAATACAAAAATTAAAAGCCAGAGATGTTCAGAATGGTTGAGAAAGCAACACTCAACTACTTGCCACCTATAATAGAGTTTCTTTTAAATGTAAAGAAGGTTTTCAAGTAAAAAGATTAGAAAAAGCATATGTGCAAATATTGAGGACAAAGAGGCCGGGGTGTCTACATCAGATAAATTACGCCTCATAGTAATGAGATAAACAGGGACTTTTCATAAAAATAAAGCATGAACAAGATTAATACGCTACCCTACACCATATAGTAGCTTACAGGACAACGTCTATACAACAGCTACACAAGATTCTTATGCTCCATTATTTCTCTAATTTCATTTCCATAATCTCCCCAATCTTCTTACTCCTCTCCAGTTGCATTGCCTTGTTACCATTGGTTTAGGAATCCACGCTTGCCTAAGACATCTTGGGGTTCTTGCTGTGTTTTAGTCAGTTCAAGCTGCTATAACAGGATGCCACGGACCAGGTGTTTTAAACCACTAATGTTTATTTCTCACAGTTCTGGAGGCTGGGAGGTCTAAGAGCAGCACATCGGCAGATTGGGTTCCTGGTGAGAGCCCTCTTCCTGGCTTGCAGATCCTCTTGTGCCAGCAAGAAAGGGGGCTCTGGTCTCGTCCTCTTCTTATAAGGGCACTAATCACATTATGGGGTCCCACTCTCATGATCTCATCTAAACCTAATTACTTTCCAAAGGCCCCACCTCCAAATACCATCCATTAAGGATTCGGGTTTCAACACATGAGCTTGGCATGGGGCAGGGGGAGCGGGGACACAAACATGCAGTCCATAACATGCTATTTCCTCTACCTAAAATGTTTTTATCCAAGATAACTACATACCTTGTTCCTGTACCTCTTTCTAGTCTCTTCTCAAATATCATTCTATTTAAAATTATAATGCGCTTGTCTCTCCTGGCTCTCTCTTTTCCCCCACTCTGCTTTAATTTTCTCCACAGCATTTATAATTTGAACTACTATAGGTTTTGCTTAGCTTTTCTCTCATTTCCTAGTAGAATGTATGTGTGATGATGGCTAGAATTTATGTTTTGTTACCTACTATAGTCCTAGAGAGTAAAAATAATTATTTGTTAAATACAAGAATGAATAGATGGATGGATGGATGGGTGGGTGGATGGGTGGGTGGATGGATGGATGGATGAGTGAATAAATAAGTGAGGCATCTGGAGACACCTAGGTCTACCCACAGATACCCTAATCTTCCAGGGATTATTTTTGTAGCCAGGGTGAGAGAACTGAGAACTTGAGCTCCCCAAGTCTCCACAGAACAGCTTCCTGCTCTGCCCAGTTGCCTGTTCCCTCCAGTTGACTAAGGAATGCATTTGAAATCTCACCTTCTGCAGTCCTTTTCCTTCATCAGGCATCTTTGCTACTCATTTAATTATTTTGGGGAACTCACTGGGTACTCACATCCACAGAACACTACTTTATTAAGCTATCCCCAGTGTAACAATCCCAGGTCTGAAACAGAATTACCTAGTTAGAGCCTCCCCTGAGAAATCCTACAAACCAATCATTTTAACTCTGGAAAACATGATAGGATAAATTTATCTGAAATACCAAGAGGTGTATAACTTTCCTTTTTTGCTGTCTCCCAACTTTTTTTTCCCCTGCATGCCTGTATATTCTGAGATCGAATAACAACCGTGCAGATGTTTAACCACGTATCTGTAGGTCAGTGGTCAAGTATGTTGATAATCACTTTCCTTTCTTTCAAAGACGGTCTCTGACACAAAAGAATAGAAGAGAATAGAGAATGTATCCCTAGGGTTAATAAAAGTGATATTAAAGCCTTATCCACCTCCTTTATGAGTCTTCTGGGCTGTGAGAGGAAAGGAAATGAACTTTCAGGGAGGACCCGTGGTGTTCAACAGGGCAGGTACCTTATAAAGAGCAGAACTTTGGTCACCATGAGCTAACATTTCACTGTCTCTTAAAACTGATGCTGGTCCTTGCAAGAAAAGTTATTAGGTAAACAGGTTATGATTTTAATAACACAGTAGTAAAGGACTAGTAGATCTATAGCTCCCACTTCTGGAAATGTTGAAAAAAAAAAGTATTTTTCTGGCTCATGGGATGGGAATAGGAATCCATTTTTCTTAACCCATTTCCACTTCCCCATCACTCCAGTAACTATGAAATTCAGGATCAGACATTATAAGTGTGGGACATTGCATGAGATTGTATAGCTCAAACCTAGGCTATTGCACAGATCCTACCAGGATCTTCTAGGGAGGGGATTTCTCATTATGGAGAAAGGATTGGAGTTTCATAACAAAGGGCTTGAAGAAAGGGTATGATCCAAACAGAAGATAAAAAAGCCAGATTAGGATGAGAGAAAATTCTTCTGAGGACTCTGTCTCCCCAGTTAATGAAAGACCATGGGAGCCAAAACCTTAATCTTTAACTACCTAAATTGTAACTCTCTTCAAAAATCACTCTGATCCTTCAGCAGAGAAATGTTTATAAGTGCAATGGCACCACATTGGCCAAATGCTGGATGGACAAGGGTTAAGTTTCTATTCAGCCAGTCAAGACTGAGGCAAAATGTCACTGTCATAGAATGGACATTTGAGATACGAATTAAATCTAGAATGTATCAGAACACAGTGAAGCGGCATTACAATTTAATTATTTTTAAAGTGCTGTGGTGACATTTTAAAAGTTTGGTAGTGAAGGCAAAAAGGAAAAAATGTCAGCATTCTCACTTGCTAATTTTAATTTCTTCTGCAGATGCTATACTGAATTCTCACGATAAATGCCCACTTTCAACTGAAGTTAATGGAAGCACAAGATACATTTTGGCCAGAAAACCTCTGTAAGTTTCCTTGATTATGACGTTGCCATCAAGTTCTTATGCTTTCTTTCCACTCCAGTGCAGCTGACCAGTCAGTGCAGCTAAAGGTGAAAATATACTAGTCTCTTCTTTAACCCCCGAACTTTAAGATTTAATCAACAGTGATGCTGCAGTGTCATTGAGGCGATCTCACACAACAGCTCTGTGCGTTTTTTGTTTTTTCGTTTTTTTTTGGTTTTCTTGTTGAGCTATCCTGTCACCTGTTGGCAGCTCAGCGGCAGCTCAGCTTGTGCTGGGAATTGAACTGGTGACCCTGTTGCTCAGAGCTGCACTCTTGAGTGAGCTCTTAACCAAATGAGCCACCTGGCCGGCCCTCTCTGTGTTTTAAGGAAATGCTTTCTGAGTATTTTCAGAAACTGTCTTGTCCTCACTGTTTTGTATTTTTTTCACATTTGCATCCACTTGCTATTTTTCACACAATCACTTGAAGAAATTTCGTTCTCAAACCTCAGATCAAATACTGTGACTATGTAGATCTCTGAATTTTCAATTGTATTTCAGGTTTCCTCGCATGAATACTAATTTTACCATTTTTCAGGAACAGAATAAAGGCACCACGAGAGAAATACCTGCACTCTCAAAATTGCCGTCTCGGGTGCACTTCAGTGGGTTTCAGTAAATGAACTACATTCTTTCAAGCAATTGGGATTGTTATTGTCTACACTGGCATTATCATTTAGAATATGTATATTGGTATTTCTCTCTGCCAAGTATGGAAATAAAGTTTTCTTGAATTCTGAACTTCTTGCATAAGTACATAAAGAGGAGGATCCACAATTTCTTGTACATCATGCAGTTTGCCCAAGGATGAAGAATACTGATGGAAGGGGCCTACCATCTCTGCTATATCCAGCGATCCTGTGACACATGCTGCCCCATGACTGCTTTCTAAACACACAACTGTAATGGGTGCATAAAATATGGTAGGACTCCCAGACTGAGGCATAAGGTGCTGCGAAATAGCTATTTTAAGCTTGCATAGTGTGCTTTCCTAATATACTTGCACAGGCTGGGATTTTAGTCTTGTGCAGACTAATGGATAGATGTACAAAGGGAAGTAGAGCTGGTGCACCCTATTTCCTGGGCCACAGCAGAGAACAGTCATTCACCTACCAAATACCAGGGGTGCCGAAAAAAAAAGTATACAAATGACCACTTTGGTCGACGTTGCTCAAGCAGTAGCTTGCTGTAATCACAAGTGTCTGGACGCCAATGGTAACCACTTCGAGCACCTCTTGTCACTGCAGAAGTCAAACATGACTTGTATTCATCTTTTGTTGTCTATGTATATTATTAACAATTTTAATACAGTTTTCCTTTCTTAAAATACGCATACATTTTTTTGGCACCCTCTGTATATAGTGGGTGACCCCTGGCTAAATATACAAGAGCGCATGCACAGTGCTGAAAGGTAACTGTAGCTTTTCCAACCATCTTGCACTATTTTTTAGAGGATGTTTTTACCAGCCAACAGCCTTGAGAGACACAGGTAGCATTCCATTTTGGGCCAGGAAGCAGATTTATTTCCCAACCAGAATAAAAATGCTTTCTTCTGGGATAAAAAATTAGGTAGGTTTGACAGCAGCTCAGTATAAGACTGGGGGTTTTCTCAGCTTAGTGTGTGCCTCAGCTATGACACAGAAGCCACTGTGTGCTCAGCGATCACCTGGGCCTGCTTGCATTTCACCTCTATAGGACTCGGGGGGCAAGGGAACCAGTGCAAAGCTCAGGATGCCTGCTGTGCTGGTGAGAAATCAATTGTTTCAAAGTGCATTATTATCTTCTCAATTTAATTTATGGAAGTGTGACAAGTAAACCTAGCAGTTATGTTGCTGCTTAGGGATTGTCAGAGCACTGGGCACACTGGATGGACATTCCAGGGGATATATTGTCAGGAAAGAAGGTATGAACAAACTTTTTAATTATATCCATAAGCTAGAGAAAGTTGTTTCCCCTATCAGGGAGAGAAGAGGCCAGCGAAGCTACTGGGTTCACTTTACTTAAATTATAAGTTGCCTGAAATTAATTGTTCTACCTATTGTTTCTGGACATATGATTACAATTTGACAATATAAAAAAGCAGACTATTGATACTAATGTCAAATAACTTCTGTTAAGCTCTTTTTATTTTGGTAGAGGAAAGAAACATAACTAGTCCAGGATAATTAAAAGACTATTTATACCAATAATATGGAGAATACTTAAAATGTGCAACAATAAAATGTTTGCTCCCTTGTTTAACTTGGTGGTGACCACAACAATCAGGAATGCAAACTCCAGACAGATAAATAATGGATGACTAAAATATTTAATCAACTAAGCCATTTAGAAAAGAAATAAAGGATTATGTTTTAAATGCCACACTTGTTTCAGATATTTTATTTTGATATTTTTGGAGAATAAGGAATTTATGTGCTGTTATGGGTTTTGTCATAAGACTATGGAAATGTGTTATACTATGTATTATTTACTTTAATAATCGCATAGCTCATATCAGTGAGGTAGCTCCATAAGTCACATCTACTATTTTTATCAAAGTTTTTGCAAATTCTCTTAAGGTGTCATAAGCATGGCTGGATACCTCTGACCACAAAATGTATTACTTGTACACAAAATGGTACTGTCATTGAATATACCTAAGTTTAATTTTTCCTGTGGTATTTATAGAATCTCTATATGTCTTTTCTTCATATAGATATGTATTTTTTAATTATATCACAAATAAATCTGTGTCTATGATAGACAATTCAGGAAATATTGATAACTAAAAAAAAAAGAAAACTAAATATCTTCTATAATCACAACACCAAAGTTAATTACTGCTAATTTAGGGCATATCTTTCCAGTTTTCAATTTCATAACCTTTTCTAAAATTAACAATCTATATCATACTTCTATTTCATTAATGTTTTCAAAATCAATTTAATTGTTATAAACATATGCTGTAATGTACTTAACAGTGAAATATCTAACATAATGATGAATGAGTCAAAAAAGTGTAATAATGATCAAGATAAAGTGCATCCTGAAATTATTTGGTCATTACTCTTCTTAGTACTGAAAAATATAATATATGCTCCTTTTCAGTGGCAAAAATTTATAGTCATCCTTTAAAATCTGTTCTCTGTTTTTCCTGAACTCTCAGCATAATGGAATTGGGAGTCAGTAGCACATATCACTCCTTATTTGTTCCTGCTCTCCTTAGGCTGGAATGCAGATATAGCAGCAACTCAGCATTGAGTATATTGATGAATAAAACTGCCCTAGGTAGCCCAATCTCTTGCAAAGAATCCTAAGATCTGAATGACTCAGTGGAAGAGAACTGTACCCACACACCCATATTACTCACTTCAGGGCTGTTGAAAGAGACAAATACAGTTTCTTCTTTAGGCTATATTATATTGGACCTTCTCATTACAGAAGCCTTACCCTAACCAGCACACTTCCTATTTATGTAGTTGTACATTTTTCACAGCAATATTTTTAATTTATGCTTAGTTCTCTACCCCATTAACCAAGGTACCTTCTCATAATCACATAACTTTGGTGCACAACAGAAACCTGACAACGATGAATGAGTCAAAAGCGTGTCATAATGAAAAGCAAAAACTGTTTTCCAAAGCTGTCAGATTTGGCCAATCTTACACAGGATTAAGCTTAGATATCATAATGCCTAGTAATCTTACCACTGACCTAATATGTGCAAGAGCTAAAAAATAAGAAGTTCACTTCCAGCCAGCCACTGTGACCCAGAATTCATAATGGTCTCTAAAATTTTATTCTTCGCTACTGTTACCTCTTTCTAAAAACTGCTTTACTATTTTTCAGTTCCATTTTTACTAAGCTACTTTTGACAGTCCAGATAGTCGACTGAATTTTTCTAGACTAAGTTATAATCGTTCATTTATTCAACATTATTTATATATCTGCAAGAAAATAAGCAGAGTGCTGCTTACTCAGGAAATACCAATGAGAGAATGCTCACGTTTGTATACAAGATATTATAATATGGTGTGATTAGTAATAATGAGCCGTATATAATAGAGTATAAAAAACAACAACAACAACAACAACAAGGCATTATGGGTTTCACAAGTACAGACCCTCCCCTCGTCTTAGAAGTTGTATGAAACTTCCTGGAGGAAGTAGTATCTATGCTGAGTCCTAAGGAATAAGAAGATATCCAGGTAAAGGAGGAAAGACGGTAGGAAACACAATACCCAGCATAATAATAGAAACCTGGGAGAGTCCCTAGAGGACTAGTTCCTAATGTTCTCACCTCTTTCAGGTATGTTACTTATTTTACCTTCCTCATTCTCGCATTTTCTTTCTCCTAACCTAATTATTAGTCTAAGCAGTAAGACGGTATTTATCAGAATAACGGAATAGTAAAATTCCATTGTCTTTTTCTGATTCACCCCCCTTCCAAATTAGTTAGAAAAAAACCCTTCATTTTACATGTAGTTTACATCTCTCTTTTGCCATAATGCTACCAATCCCTACAAAAATGAAATGTATGACTTTAAATATATGGGCTTGCATGTCTGAAGAAGCCTGGTTTTGAAAGTACTGTCAGTGGCTCCTTAAAGATGGATGAGACATTCAATCATTTGTCTAAATGTGTGTGTTTAAAGCCGGACAAAGTAAACGGGCCTTTAGTTTAACATATTTTTGCAGTCTCTGGATTTAAACAAGGATGGTTCCTGATTGATAGCACAGGAGTAAATTATTTCAGACACTGCTGGCCTTCCCCCTGAGAACTCTTAAAAACAGGTGTTCAGGTCTGTTGCATTTTATCAGATGTTTAAACAATGATTGACGTGACTATGTTCCAGGTTTTGTGATAAAATAACACAGTTACTTTTTTATATATATGCAAATAATGCCATACCCTTTCTTTATAGGAATAAAGGATCATTAAAGAATATTTGAAAATGTATAAATATATAAAATACATAAAGTGATGATATACAACATATATAGTGTGTTGCTATGGAGAAAACTTCCTATCAAGGATCTGTAAATATAATTTTGAAAGTTCACTGGGGATATATTCTTTGGAATATTAGATTTTTGATACATTTTTCACATGACACTAAAATTTTCAATCAGTAGTTATTAGGTATAAACTGTCAAAATAACTACATATTTTCTTCTTATCATTATATAAAATTATAGTAGTTATAAATGCTGCCCAAAGGAAAAATACACAGAAAAAGTGCTATGAACAGAGAAAAAGAAAACTGATTTTTAAAAAAGCACTAAGCATTAGAGGAAAATTCCTATTTTTGAATAATATAAAAGCAGAGATATGAGCAAATTATTACATTTGATTAATTCAATTTTAAAATTAATATTTGTAAAATAAAAATATTACATTTATAATGCTTTATTCTTTACAATACAAAGATGTAGCTAATATGATATAGATGCAGTTCTATGAACAGAACATCTGTTGTTTTATGAGAAATTAAGAGTTTAAAAATAAAAAATATTAAAAAAAGGGTTAAAAACTAAAGGCTTCTTTTCACAAAAAAAGAAGAGAGAAAAATTTGATGTTTCTATGACTACTAAAACTTTAAATGGTTGCATCAACTTATGTTTTTCATTGTTCTTTTTTTTCACTCTGTGCCACCATTTGATCAATGCACATTGTTATTGAGAAACTTAACAGATTCGCCATTTGTTAAAAAAACTAACAAAACAACAATAAACCCCCTTATATATATTCAGTTTTTCATATAATAGAATATAAAAACAAAAATAATTTAAAAGTATACTGTGCAGTCCAATCTGTATTATAATAGGTACTTTGACTCAATGTATCAAAGATTGCTTTCAACTATTTTAAATATCAAATTCAAATGTTGCAGTTTAATATTAAGAAAATGTTGCTTCATTAGATAAACTTACTCATTCATCTCTACCGTCTCCAGAATAAGTCTCTCATTCTCACCTATGGACTGAAATCTGAACAAGTACTATCCTCAAGGGCACAGGATCAGGTATTTGAAGAACTCTACTTATATTTGTCCACCTAGAAAGTTTCCTAATGGTGTAAGTTCTAAAAAGGTTAGGATAAGCATTTCAGATTCTGAGCTCTCACTGAAAAAATGTATTTTGAGCACCCACTTAAATAAATTCATCTATAAACATTCAGTGAAAAATGTATCCTTCTATGAGCTGTGAAGTTTATTATAACTTTATGTGTGATTAGTCAGGTTAAGCAAATAACATAAAATGCCAAGTTACATTTGAATTTTATATAACAAGTAAATGTTTTTAGTATAAGTATGTCCCATCCAATATTTGAGACATCTATCATCTATCTATCTATCTATCTATCTATCTATCTATCTATCTATCTATCTATCATCATCATCTATCCACCTATTTAAAAGAATTATCCATTGTTTGTGTAAAATTTAAATTTAACTGGGCATCCTGAATATTATCTCACAATTTTATGTAAGATGTTGTGCTTAACCAGGTAATTATGCCACTGCTTGTTCCAGTGTTGGTCCTTCCTCCCAACTGTTTTTTTTTTTTCTTTCTTTCTTTTTTCCCTGCTCATCCTGATCAGACATCCTGTTTGCATTCCTACTCCTAAAAACCAGATAGTACCTTTGCCTAGTTTGTTTACTCGAATTACCCAATGTCAACTCTTCTTTTGCTAAATTGAATGCT
Source organism: Hipposideros armiger (assembly GCF_001890085.2). Lineage (NCBI taxonomy): Eukaryota > Metazoa > Chordata > Mammalia > Chiroptera > Hipposideridae > Hipposideros > Hipposideros armiger. Next base: position 44,220 of record NW_017732617.1, read on the forward strand.
CTCTTAAGTCTAAATCCCTGGCTCATCTTTGGTCATTTGACTGGTTGTTCCAGGCACTTCATCTGATTAATTCATTAATTTCAGAATTAGGTTATATTCTACTGTATAATCCTTTCTGAAGCATGTTTTGTACATATCATCTTCCTGTGATCACCCTTCTCTCTTTCTGCATTTTATCAAAGATCTAGATGATGTCAGTGTCTCAGAAATAGATTTCTAACATGACAGCATCTTTGGTTTTTAAAGAACAATAATGAGTTGTTATAATAATGAGTTCTTAGGGGATCAAAAAAAATGCATGTTAAAATTAACCCAACTATTAGAAGAAAGCATAGGGGGTAAGTTTTGAGATATCAGTTTTGACAATGATTTTTTTGGATTTGACACCAAAACCAAACCAAACCAAAACAAAACAAAAAACAAAAGCAAAAATGAATAAGTAGGACTATATCAAACTTAAAAGCTTCTGCACAGCAAAGGAAATAATTAACAAAATAAAAAAATAACCTATACAATGGGATAAAATATTTACAAATCATCTATGTAAGCAGCTTATACCCCCAAAAATATAAAGAACTCATACAACTCAATAGCAAAAGAAACCTCCAATAATCCTATTTTTAAAATGGTTAGGGAACTCAATAGATGTTTTTCCAAAGAAGATACACAAATGGTCAATAGGTACATAGAAAGGTGTTCAACATCACTAATCATCAGAGAACCACAAATCAAAACCACAATGAAATATGACCTCACACATGTTAGAATGCTATTATCAAAAAGACAAGAAATAAATGTTGGCAAGAATGCGGAGAAAAGCAAACCCTCGTGCACTACTCGTGGGAATGTGATTTGGTACAGCCACTGTGGAAAGCAGTATGGATTTTACTCAAAAAATGAAAAATAGAACTACTATATTATCCAGCAATCCCAATTGTGGTTATATATCCAAAGGAAATGAAAACAAGTTATCAAAGACATAGCTACACACCCATGTTCATTTCAGCATTACTCACAATAGCCAAAATATAGAAACAACCTAAGCGACCATTAACAGATGAATACATAAAGAAGATATGGCATATTTTTACACATATGTGGCATCTAAAAAAGCAGAACTCAGAAACAAAAAATTAGAATAGTGGTTACCAAGGGCTGGGGAGTGGGGGAAAGGGAATATGTTGGTCAAAGAGTAAAACTTTCAGTTATAAGTTGAGAAGGTTCAACGATCAATGTACAGCCTAATGATGATAGTTAATAATACTGTATTATATACTTGAAAGTTGCTGAGAGTAAATCCTAAATGCCCTCACCATGAAGAAATGGTAATTATGTGATATGATGCAGGTGTTAGCTAACACTATGGTGGTCATCATTTTGCATTACGTGTATATCACATTAAATACATACTTACACAATGTTATATGTCAATTCTATCTCAATAAAGCTTGAAAACATTAACTCAGTTTAGTATTTGGTAAAATTGTTCTTCCCTGACCCTTTGAAGATACATATGGCCATGTCACTTTTTTTTCTCCAGTGAAATATGAGCAGAAGTGTCAATTGTGGACAACAGCCTTAAGGTAAGACAAGGCTTACCATCTATCTTTCTATTGCTGAGATGACTTTGGAAGCACATGTTAAAATGGAGTGTCTGAGTGATAGATTTGTAGATCTTCCTTGGTGACTCATTTTGGACCCACAGCCTTAGTAACAAATAAACTTATGTTATGAATTTAGAGGCATTAGTATATGGAATAAACCTACTGCATGCTGATGAATATAGTGATTGCAAATAATCTGAATCATAAAATTAGACAGGTTTATATGTCTGAAAGGAACTCTAAGTAGTCAGTCATTGTAAGTTCTTTATTATGAAGCAGTGAACCAAAAATTAAGTCATTGTTCACTTAATTTTCAATAGGAACTAAAGGACAACTTTTACTCATTTCAGCTGGAAAAATAGATTATATTTTATCCTCCAGATTTCCATCTTCTTGAAAATAATGGTACAGAAATCAAAGCCAGCTCTTTTCATTCCATGCAGCTCTAAAAGTGCATAAGTAATTTTAGAAACGTCATTGAATTTACTATCTTATGCATACTTATTGCATTGTCTATTAACCATCGATAAATGAGTTTATCTCTGATGAATCATTTATATGTTCATTTCAAATTAATAATCTACATAATTAATTAGATATATATTTTATCGAATTACAGCACTCTATTTCTATTTGTCTTGAAAGTAATATAACATTTTCAACTACCCTGGTTGTTATTAGTAATATTTTAATGCATTTATTCATTCACTTATTTTAAGAAAAAAATTAAGTCTTGTGATCAAATATATAATATTCAAACTTTTTATAGCAGTCTACATTATATCTCACCAACATGATACCTTTGAAAGTCTGTATTTGTTTGACTTGTTAATGGTTAATGAAAAAACTCATCATAGGAAAGCATCATCTGTTGACTATAAAGAAAATATTTGACCAGATGGAATGAGAGGCACTCTCAGTATGAGAAACAGATTCAAATCATTTGCTGTGCTGATAGCTGTAATTCAATTTTCCTACATTAGAGTCTTGCACTTTGGTTGCCATTTTTGAGGAATATGTATCCTGTGATTGTTCTTACCATTTGTTTTCTACTTCATTTTTCTCTGTTGTAGGTTTTCAGAGAACTTTGCTTGGATTTCATAGTCTAATGTATTCTCCAATGTCCTTTAGTATTTCTTATAGTTTCTCTGAGTTTATTATAGTTTTTATACAGTATTAGTGTTTTTTATAGTTTCCCTGTCATTTTAAAATTCTTAAAAATGTTACCATTTGGGGGCTGGCCGAGTGGCTTGTTGTTTAAGTTGGCTTGGGAGCATGAGTTCTGAGCATCAGGGCTGCCTGTTTGAATCCCACATGGGCCAGTGACACTGCCTTCTACAGCTAAGATGGTGAACAACAGCTCCACCTGGAGCTGGACTGCCGTGAGTGCCCGGCAACGGCATAGGCTGCAGTGGGGCTGCAGTGGGTTGCCATGAGCTACCATGAGTGGCCGGCAGCCACCATGAGTGGCCATCCAATGGCCAGCAACTGATTTGCCTCAGCTGTGAAGAGCACAATGATCATGATACTAACATGGGCCAGTGAAGCAACGTCCTCCACAACTAGGCTGAAGAACAAAAGACAGCAACTCGTCTGTTCCCTTTCTCCAATTCCCCAATACTGTTCCCTCCTCCAATTACCCAATAAAATCTTTAAAAAAAAAAGTTATTACTTCAATTAAGGAGGTGAAGAGTTGGAAATACATACTACCTTTATAAACATATTTATGCCTTATGCAATTTTAAAAAAGTGGCCCATGTCTAACTTTACCTATGGTAATCCTTACTTTCATCCAAAATGAATAATAACTAAGAAATGCATGTAGTTCTGATATTCAATCACTATTCACCTGTCACTTTTCAAGATCAACTGCGGTGGTTTTCATGTGACCCCCAGATGCATACAAATATATATTTTTATTTAATTAAATTTATTGGGATAACATTGTATCAAATGTTCACACTTGGAATTATCTGGATTTACATGTATGACCCCAAATATTCTGTGAGATTTTCAAAGAAAAGGGAAGCTCTATAGTCATTCTTATATCCCTTTAATCAGGAATGAGTTGGGAAATACACAGAGGTTTCTTAAATGTGTTTTGAATGAATGTTCACTTCAATATGTCCCATTGTACTTTGGTAAATCAAGCATAATGTCTGAATTTAATAAAGGTAAATTTTGACTCTTCATTTCTTGATTATTGATGAGATGTTCCCTCTTATTAAGAAATCTGTACATTTTCATACTAGATCATGCATATTGCACAAACTCATTAATCTTGCTCCTTCTCTCCTGCTTGTATCTTAGGCAGGATTACGTATTCTTTCAGGTGGGCTCAGCTCTACCCCCTCAAGAAGAAAGTACAAATCACCCTGTATCTGAGAACAATATGCTGAAGCAGATGTAGCATCTCATGTGGCAAGATGTATATTCCTCTCCTTGTGAGAACTTTCCAGTTACTATGCAATTCTAACAACAGGTCATAAACCATTTTGCTAGATTTTAAAATATCTCCAAAGAATGGGTAGCTGAGAGTTACATATTCATTTATTTAGTCAGTCATCAAATGGATTGAGTGTTAATAATAAATAATTCAATATGTTCCTTAGAATGAGTAAGGCACAGCCCTGTCTGGAATTAGCTCATACGTTAGGAGGGGAAATAAAACAAGCGAATATGTAAAGTGAAATTAAATGTTATTAGAAAGATACCAATAGAACTAAGACAGAACAAAGGAGGAAAACATGGAATCCACCTGAGGAAGAGCAATGAGGAAATAAAACGTGTGGCATTTGAAACAGGCCCTGAAGGTGGATATAAGTTTCACAGGCAGAGATAAGTGAAAGGATCAGAGACATACATTCCAAAAAGAAAATAATAATACTCAAAGACACAGGACATTTTAAAAAGATACTCTAGAATATAAGTGGAAATATAGCTGTAGACACTGAGCCCAGAAAAAGTTGAGAATCAGTTAAAATGTTGTAAAATGTATTTAATAAGAATTGAGAAGTCACTGGAAGAGATTTGATAAAGAGTATAATATAACCAAAGTGGTGTTTTATTATTTTTATAAAGTTATAAATCTGACAATGATAAAAGAAGGATGGGAGGGAGGGAGAGGGAGAGGGAGAGAGAGAGGGAGAGAGAGAGAGAGAGAGAGAGAGAGAGAGAGAGAGAGAGAGAGAGAGAATGTCAATTTCTCATCTNAGAGAGAGAGAGAGAGAGAGAGAGAGAGAGACCGAGTGTTTGAGAGATTGGGCAATTATAATTTTCTAGGTACAATAATGAAGATGACAGAAAGTAGTGGTAGTTTTATTATAGCTGTACACTGTGTAATGATATTTTGGTTAACTATACACCACATATACAATGGAAGCCTAATAAGATTATAATGGAGCTGAAAAATTCCTATCACTTAGTAATGTCATAGCCATCTTATCATCGCAGCACAAGGCATTACTCATGTGTTTGTGGACATGCTGGTATAAACAAACCTACTGCATTGCCAGTCCTATAAAAGTATAGCACATACAATTATGTACATACAGAACACAATATTTGATAATGATAATAAACAACTATGTTACTAGTTTATGTATTTACTGTATTATGCTTTTATTGTTATTTTAAAGTGAATTCTTTCTACTTATAAAAAAGTTTCTGTAAAAGAGTATGCTGTGTTACGCCAACACTAGCCTCACCTTGTATTTACCACATCTCTTGATTGCCTTATTTTCTTTGTGCTTGATTTAATCCCATGTTGTTTTGGTCATCATGTCCCCTAACTGTACAAAATGCACTGCTAATGTTGCCAGTAAGAGGCGACATCAACTGATTGACCTGGAAACAAAATGTAAAGTGATTAAGGACTACGAAAGTGGAAAATCAGTGATGGTTATTGCTTGCCAGTCAGGCATGTCCCATTCCACGCTATAATCTTGAAGAACAAAAACAAAGTGCCAGAAACTATTAAAGGGTCTGCTTAATTAAAGGCAATGAGATTAACAAAAATTCAAGAAGGACCTATGTCAGATATGGACAAACTTCTAATGACCTGGATTGAAGACCAGACACAGAAGTATATCCCTTTCAGCACCGTGATGATCACAGCCAGAGCAAAAGCCTGTTTGTGATGTTAAAATAGACGGCTGGAGTAAACTATGATCTTGAATTTATGGTTAGTACTAGGTGGTTTAAACTATTCAAGAATCATTATTCAGTACGTACTGTGAAAGTGAGTGATGTGTCTGTGAGTGCTGATGTGAAGGCAGCTGAAGGATTGTTGAAAATCCTAGACAAGCTGATTGTGGAGGGAAATTACTTGCCAGAGCAAATCTTCAATATGGATGAAACCCCCCTATTTCTGGAAAGGATGCCTGAAAGGACTTTCATCCATAAGGAGGCCAAGTCAATGCCAGGCTTCAAGGCTTTTAAAGACAGAATAATAGTTTTACTTGGGGGCAATGTTGCAGGATACAAATTCAAACCTTTTGTGGTCTGACACAGTGAGAACCCCAGGGCCGTCAGCATATCAATAAGCACACACTGCTGCTGCGGGTGTACTCCAGGATCAATGAGAAGCCATGGATGACCCAGCTCTTCTTTGCCCTCCTGAATCACTATGTCAGTGAAATGGAAAAGTACTGTTTGGAGAATAACATGCCTTTCAAGATTTCGCTTATTGTTGATAATGTTCTCAGGCTCTCCTTTTTTCGGTAATCGTCAACCTAATATCACAGCAGTATTTCTCCCTCCAAACACCACCTCTTTGGTCCAACCAATGGGTCAAGGAGTTACAGCAGCTTTTAAGGCCTACTACCTGATGAGGACCTTTACCCAGGTTATGGATACAACTCAGGAAGATACTGAGATGACACTAATGCAATTCTGGAAGAATTACAACGTATTTGACTGCATCAAGTACCTGGTGTGGACTTGGGGGGATGTAAGGGGTGCATGAATAGTATCTGGAAGAAGACACTCAAGAGGTTTGTCTATGTGTTCAAGGGATTTGGATGAGGAGGTTGCAAAAACCAACAAGGCAGTGTCTGAGACGGCAAACAGCTCCAATGTGGGTGTGGATGAAAATGACACTAAAGAGCTTCTAAAAGTGGTTCTTAAGGAATTGACTAATGAGGAGTTGTTAGAACTGGAACAAGAACACATAGCTAAAGAAGAAGCAAAGAAAAACAGAAACTGTAAGAGAAGAAAAAAAGAACCCCCAAGAATATTCACAGTGAAGGGTTTAGCAGAAGTTTTTGCAAACTTCAACAAGCGCCTTAGAAGTTTAAAAACATGGACCCAAACACAAACAGGTTTTCATTAATACAGGAAATGTTCATGGTGCATTATCTGCTTACAAGCAAATCTATGATAATAAATAAATAAATAACCAAGCAAACCACCATGGACATATTTCTGAAAAGAGTGACATCTCCTCAAGAAAAGCCTCAGGCAGGTCCTTCAGGAGGTGTTCCAGAAGAAGGCATTGTGACCATAGGAGATGACAGCTCCTTGTGTGTTATTGGCCCTGAAGACCTTCCAGTGGGACAAGATGCGGAGCTGGAGGACAGTGCTATTGCTGATCCTGACCCTGTGCAGGCCTAGGCTAATGTGTGCTTGTTTGTATGTTAGTTTTTAACAATTTTTTTTAAAGTAAAAAAAAAAAATCAAAAATAGAAAAAAGCTTAACAATCAAAGATATAAAGTAAATATTTTTGAATAGCTGTACAATGTGTTTGTGTTTTAAGCTGTGTTATTATAAAAGATGGAAAACATTTAAAAAGTTAAAAGTTTATAAAGTAAAAATGTTACTGTAAATTAAGTTTAATTTATTATTGAAGAAAGAAAAAAATATAATTTAGTGTAGCCCAAGTGTACAATGTTTATAAAGTCTACAGTACTGTACAGTAATACCCTAGGCCTTCACATTCACTCACTACTCACTGACTGACTCACCAGAATAACTTCTAGTTCTGCAAACTCCATTTATGGTAAGTGCCCTATACAGTTGTACCATTTTTATCTTTTATACCATATTTTTATTGTACCTCTTCTATGTTTATACACAGGGTGCCAAAATGCATACACATTTTAAGAAAGGAAAACTGTATTAAAATTGTAATATTCAATATATACCAATAACAAAAGATGAATACAAGTCACATTTCACTTCTGCAATTACAAGAGGTGCTCAGAGTGGTTACCATCAGCATCCAGACACTTCTGATTATGACGAACTACTGCTTGAGCAACGTTGACCAAAGTGTCCACTTATATACTTTTTTTTGGCACCCCCCAGTATATATCTAGATACACAAAAACTTATGATTATGTTATAATTTTCTACGGTAATCCATACAGTAACATGTACAGGTTTGTAGCCTCAGAGCCAGAGGCTATACCATCTAGGTTTGTGTAGATGCACGCTACAATATTTGCAAAATAAATAAATAACCTAACAACATATTTCTCAGGACATATTCTATTGTTAAGCAATATATGACAGTACGAACTTTTAAATCCATTTTGTTATACTAGGGTTGATACACAGTTGGTTTGTGGTCCAACTCACCTCTTCTGACAAAAACAGCTCCTGAGATATACATATTGATTAGATAGCTTTAATCAGTAACCTGGACAAAGACCACTGTTCAGACTTCATCCTCCACCATCCCATCCCCCTCACCTCACCTCTTCCCCAGGGGACTCAGTACTTATCACCCTTCCCAAGACAATTCAGCCCCTCTTACTCCTTTCCTCAATGTGCGCTACTCTCTCTTCCTTCTTCACATGACAAACTTACTTCAGTGCATTAGTTTGGATGTTCTAAGCTGTAATAAAAAGAAAACAATTTCAAACTAGCTTAAACACTTACAGGGTTTATTGACTCTTATAACTGAAATAGGTAGGTTTAATGGCTGAGTTAATTAACTAGATTTATGTTGACTGAGTTTTTTATGATTTTTTTGTTCACGTTAGCAGAAGACATAGCTATCAACATTATTTCAAATTCATCTCCAAATCACTCCTGCCTTCTAAAAATTCTCCCTTTGTTATCTACCAGTGTTTCCACTGTCTCACAACATCTACTTTTCAACGTGGCACCATTTCACAAAATAATTATATTAATAATAGATGCTATTGAATAATATTAACAGCCATGAAATACTTCATATTAATTATAGGAAGGTCTAATATCTAAGAAAACTTTTTAATCTTCTTTTGATCCCCCTTCAAAATAGTTTCAGAGTATCCTGATGAATTCTCACGTCTCAAGTAGTCCCACTGATAACTAAGTATTGTCACATGCAAAGCAAAAGGATTTGTGGAAATATGAATCTTTGAATATCTAGGGATGAGGCAAGGTCTCTGGACAATATAGGATGAGAAACTCCTTCTCCCAATATTATTAGTTATTTGCATTGCCATAGTGGTGGAAACAGACTATCAGGATACTCACGGAAATGTTTTAATGTTTTAAGGTTTTGAAAATGTCTCTCTGAATTATATTTGAAGTACGATTTTGCCTATATTCCATGATATGAGGAACACCATTTCCTAAAGAATTCCTAAGGTTCCACTGGCCAGAAGTTCCTTTTCATGTCTGAAGCTGGCTCAGAAACTCCAAAGAGCCATACATATTGACTGCTGGGCACGGCTGTAGTAGTCAAATCAGTGCTATGATTTGTTGAGAGGGTTTCCTTTTTGAGGCCGTGGGTTTAGCAGTTGGTATTTACGGTGTTTTTATTTTATACGGACCTACAAAGTAGGAATTGTTATTCTCTCCACTTTTCTAGTGGCAAAACTGAGGATTAGTGAGGCTGAGCAATTAGCCCAAAGTCATAGCTGGAAAAATAAAACAAGGACAGGTGGGGATTCAACACTAATCTCTCTGCTAGCAGAGCTAATACCCATGGGCATTAACTTTTCATTCATTCATTCACTATTTATGAAGCGTTTACTTGGTGACTGACACTTTTCTAAAAGTTGTGGATTAAGTGATGAACCAGAAAGACATGAATCTAATTCCAAGGATGATATCTGAGAAGTGGA
>NW_017732617.1:53967-69548 GCF_001890085.2 Hipposideros armiger
ATATATATATTATATAACATATAATATATATCATATATATAATTTTAATATATAATTTATATATGTTATATTTTTTATTTAATATGTATTAAAATAGTAAGTTCTATGTGGAGAATAAGATAGGATGACGTGATAGGAGGGAGTGAGGACCACTGCAAGCAGTGAGTCAGGGAAGTCCTCTTTGTGAAATGGGCATTCTAAGAGAGGAATGACAAGGAGCTGGCCATCTGAAGCCAGGGGTAAAGAATTCCAGTGTAAAGTATGAGCTTTGTCTAAATAAGAGCTCAAAAGTAGGATAGTATGTCTAGAGCATAGTGGGGTAAGGAAGGAGAAGAAGGCAGAGGCCAGAGCAAGAACTTTGGTTTTAATTTTAAATGCAATCGGAAATCTTTGGTGCTTTTAAGCAGGAAAGTGAAACTCTGGCTACTGTGTAGAAAATAAGTTATAGGGGAAAAAGGACAAAGGTAGAGCAAATAGGAAGCAATTAAAATAATCCAGGGAGAGACAATAGTAGCTGGATGCTGGTGTTAGGAGATGACATAGAATAAATTAGATCGATTTGGAATATGTTGGTAGGATCAAAAGAATTTATTTTATTGGCTCCCTATTAAATGAATATTCTACAAATCATTATAGGATACCAATATAACACTTGTCATTCATGAAACACTTGTATTTGAGTGACTTTGCAAATAGCTATTACCCTATTATATTTATGTTTAAGGTTGTATGAATTCTTCCTATAGGTATCATTATCATTAGACCATTTACTGAGGTCATCAATAACACTAAGTCATTATGGTATAAATAAAATGAAAGAAAATAAAACTTAAAAATCCTTATTCTAGCCAGAGAAAAAGAATACATTTCATAATATCTCCCTACACTTTATTGTATTATATTAATTTTAAGAATAAAATTTTAAAAAATCAAAGTATTGTTATTTAAAATTGAATGCAGAAGTTTATTTTATAATATATTAATGCTCTGTAAATTCCATTATATGATTCAAGTGAAGAATATTACAGGATATTTGCTCCTTATTCCTAATTGTTTAAAAATTTAAAAATCTTTTCCTTACAGCCTCTTAATGAGGTTTAAGTAAATTAATTTACGAATAAAGGTACACAACTGCAGAACTATCATTTAAATTAGGGAATCAAACAGTTTCACTATAACTCAGAAAAATGTATCTCAGGGTCTGGGATTTGATTTTACCTTACTTACAAGATAATAAACTAGCTTATTGCAGTTTCACAGAGGCTGGCAGAGGACATAAGTCTCTTGGGTTAGAGACCAATGACTTTATCACTCATAGTAAAGCAAGAAGCAAAAGCATAATATTTGCATTGGTTCCCACTGATCTTCAAGTCCCTTAGGGGTGATGGAGAGAGGCCCAGGTGGATAGTGCACATGCCATAGGTTGCATGTATCATAGTTCATTCTTTTTATTGCTGAGTAGGACTCGTAGTATGGGTGCACCAAGCCTGGGAAACACTGAGATTGGGGACTCACTGTTTTTATAGTGTTAAGAAAGTCTGCTCATTGTATTGGAGGAAGGCATTATCTCATTCCTCAAGGTTGCTTACTGCAAGTACAATCCTGAGAAATCACCTGGATAAAAGGCGTTCAGGGCCCGGCATTCTCAGTATATTCAGCAAGAACATGTCTCAGAGCCTGTGCTGGGTAGCTTCTACCAAAGGTACATACGCAGTTCAAGATCCTAGGATTCAATCTCACAGAAACATAAGTAAACAATTTTTAAATGAGTATAATCAGTGAGGTCCAATAAAATCACAATTTAAGTTCTAAGATTCCTAAATCATTGTTGTCACTACCAAGCTTGATGAAATAGTGACAATGATTTCTCACCATAGCCTAGTTCCCCCTTGAGGTTTCTACCTTCTTGCTCTTAAATTTACTTTCACTGAAATGTCCTTCAAACTTTTCCCATTTATTTTGCTGAACTTGTGAACTCTATAGTAATTAATCTTATAGAATATCTGTTATAATATTCCCCACTTGCATCCCTCAATTACAAATTCTTGAAAGTATCCTTGACCTTATTTTCCAGGTCTTCAGTTTATAAAGATATATCCAGTACAGTTTTGATTTTTATTGATGTTTCTATAAATCTCTTTGCTTCTGTAAATGTATGCAGTTTTAGGATATAGCCATAGAATTTAAGAAACTTGAACTGTAACTAATTTTAATATTGTTTTGGTTTGGTTTTTGGTTTCAATGATTTCTTATGACTATGGGAAATCAAATTGTAAAATGATGCAAGTGACTTATAAGAAATAGAATTCTACTGTAGCGATTTGGCACTAACCAACAGGGAAAATATGCAAGAAGACTAAGGGTCAAAACTTTGTCCTTTAAACCACAGATATGTTCATCAAACTAAAACTGAAAAGAGAGACAGAGAGCCCTAACCCAAAGCCAGGTGAACTCTGTTAGTCTATATTAAGATATAAGCCTTCTTACATTTCCTTGTATCCTTCTTCAACATATCTGCTCATACTGTAAGACATCTGTACAGTCTAATATTTCCTATTGAACAAGTTTTCACTATGGCTAACACAGGTGTCATCGTAAGGCCTAACTCACTGTAAAGGCTAAAATTCCCTTCTGTAACACTTCATTCATTTCGCCGTTCTCCTCCACCCTATCATCAAGAGTTGATCACTCAGCCTTTACTTAAGCACTTCCAGTAAAAGATAACAATTATATATTAGGCCGCCATTCATTTTCCACATAAGCTTGGGCTGAAAAGGGAGATTAAGGTTCCTCTCCAAAATTTTATTTTCAATAACTGGTTTCATTTTGAAATGATTATACATTTGCATGTAGTTGTGAGAAATAATACAGTAAGATCCTGTGTATCCGGTACCCCATGTTCCCTCTATGGTAACTTCTTGCAAAACTATCTCGCAATTTAATAACCAGGAGACTGATATTGGTACAGAAAATACACTGGACATATTCACCACACAAGGCTCCCTCAGATGGTCTTTTTAAAACCACACCCACTTCCTCCCACCATTGGCAAACAATCATCTATTTTCCATTTCTATAATTCTTTTCATTTCAAGAATGTTATATAAATGGAATCATATAGTATGTAGCCTTTTGGGATTGGCTTTATTCACTCTGAATAAATCTCTGGAAGTCATCCAGACAGTTGTGTATATCACAATTTGTTCCTATTAATTACTGAGCCTTTTTCCATGGTATGGATATACAAACTTTGTTTAACAATTCACCCATTGAAGGATATTCCAGATTGGGGCTATTACAGGTAAATCTGCCATGAATATTCCTGAATAGAATTTTGGGTGGACATAAATTTTCATTTCTTTGGGATGAATGCCCAAGAGTAGAATTGCTGAGTCATATGGTAGTTGCATGTTTAGATATTAGGACACTGGTAATTGTTTTCCAGAGTGTCCACAGCATTTTACATTTCTACCAGTAAAATATAAATGATCCAGTTTTTCTGCATCTTTATCAGCATTTGGTGTTGTCCCTGTATTTGACTTTGATCATAGTGATAGAGGTAGTGATATCTCATTTTAGTTTAAATTTGCATTTTCATAATGGCTAATGATGCTGGGTATGTTTTCATGTGCTGATTTCCCAAATATATATTCTCTGAGTGAAATGTCTATTCTCGTATTTTGCCCATTTTCTAATTGGACTTTTAAATTTTTTAATGTTGAGTTTTGAGATTTCTTTATGTTATCTAGCTATAAGTCCTTGAAAATGTGACTTGCAAATATTTTTCACCCAGTCTGTAGCTTGTCTTTTTAAGTTCTTAACAGTTTTCTTCAGAGCAAAAGGTTTTTTTGTTGTTTTAATTTTGATAAAATCTACAAATATTTCTTTTATGGATCAGGCTATGCTAAGAAATGTTTACCCAGCCCCAGAAACTGAAGATTTTCTCCAATTTTTTTGTTTCATAATTTTATGTTTTACTTTTAAGTCAGTGATTCATCTTGAATCACTTTTTATAAGATTTGAGACTTAGGTTGAAGTTTACTTTTCTGTTTATGGATGCAATTGTTTCAGCGCCTTTCGTTGTAAAAAACCACAATCCTTTCCTTTTTTCATTTGGTATTTTTAAATGAATCTATTGGGGTGACACTGGTTAATAAAATTATGTAGGTTTTAAATGTACATTTCTATAATGCATCATCACCCAAAGTCAAATCTCCTTTCATCACCATATTATTTACCCACATCTAAACCTCAACCCCTTTTCCCTCTGGTAACCTTTACACTGTTGTATGTGTCTGAATTTTTATTTATTTGTCTTGTCTGTTTGTTGCTCTCTTGAAATGTTTTTTTAAATCTTTGTCAAAAATCAGTTGAGCATATTTTTATGGGTTTATTTCTGGATTTATTCTGTTCCATTGATTGATAAATTTGGCCAATATCACACAATCTTGATCACTATAGCTATAAAATAAGTCCTGAAATCAGGTAGATGAATTTCTTCCATTTTATCTTTAAAAAAAAAATTCAGCTGTCCTATCTCATTAGCTTTTCCATATTAATGTTAGAATAATTTTATCTATATCTATCAAAAGACTTTCTGGGGTTTTGATAGAAATAGTATTAAACCTACATTCAATATTATATTGAATCGCTTTAGATTGATTTTAAGCTTGGGTAGTCAGCACATACACACACACACACACACACACACACACACACACATGTACAGGAATAATAGTTCTACTTATAGTTAGCATAGTCCCTTAGTAAAACAACCTTTGAGCTTTGACTGCTATTAAAATTGACATAAAAAAACTGAGAGGTAGCCATCTTTCTGTTTTTTTCTGAGAGAATACCTGTACTCAAGAACTGATAGCAGCAACTAAATCAAGAATTGTTACTCATTTGTACAGAGGAATAAAAATGTAATTGTCTTTTAGACGCACTTATTCTCTGTTTGAAAGGTGTATTGAGAGGATCTGAGGGTACCTCTTTTCTGGATAGCTCATTTGTGGTTATACTCATGTATCTGGGGGACGTCATTCCTCTTCCTTCACATTGAGAAAATGCAGCACTAAGGCCAAAGCCAAGGACACAATGCTACGAGGTGAAGTTTTTAGTTTGTGGAACAAATGGTTAAAACCCCAAGCCTCTCATGATTTCTCTGGATGTGACCTCTCATGCATATTTCTCTCTTCCTCTCTTTGGAAGCATCTTTTAGCTACTTTTTGGCTCCAAGTCTTAGTTTCTACTTTAAAGACAGAAATAATATTATTTAAAATCTTTGTCACAGATTATCATTGAACTATCTAAACCTTGAAGAGACAACTAGAAAACACTCAGAGGGCTAAGGCCTAAAAAGTGACCATCAAACACTTTTGCCTTTAAGGCAAGGTCATCACATATCCTTCACTTGTCATTGGGGCTCTCACTTTTCCCTGTTTTCTTTCTATCTGGCCTCCCCAGCCCTATTTCATGACCTTTAAATGTTATTTACTTTGAACACACCAGGCAGAATCTGAGGACAAACTCTTGGATCATAATTAGGGCCATGTGGCTTTTAGAAGAATTTACTTCTGGCCTTAACCTGCATGATATTCAACTACTGATTAAAAAGTAAAATTATCTGTTAGTCAGTTAAAACTACTACTGTTACATCTCAGAAAGACAGCCAGTTCTCAACATCAAGCTTTTTGTAAAAGATAGTACCCTGCCTTCTTTCCTGTGTTCAATAAACATTGATTAGCTGCTTCTCATGAGTGAGAAATGGTAGTAAAATGCTAAACATAATGCATATCTTATACCTAATTATCACAACAACACTGCAAAATAGGTTACCCTCGTTTTAGATGTTTTATTTAAATTGGAGCTAAGACAATTTAAACAACCTGCCAAGAAACGCACAACACAGAAAGCTAAACTTGGATTTGGAATCTGTATGTGTCTTTTTCATATAAAGCAATGATCTAAAGCATATATTGTATCTCCACTTGTGTCGGACATTGGTCTAGGGCTAATAAAGGAGATAACAGTCTCTGTTTATAAAAAATACATTTTTAATCTCAGTTTCTCCTATCTATGAATTAAGATAGAGCCTAATCACAGGTTGACCATGAAAAACAAGTGAATTCATGAATATAATTATTATTATTAACATTTATTGTTTCTGATTCTTTACTATATGCCAAACTGTTTACTAAAGAGCATATACATTAATTCATTTAATTCTTATGTGAACCCAATGGGGTAGTACTATTGTTATTCTCAATACATATGATAAAATGAAGGCGCCAAGAGGTTAAACAACTTGTACAAAGTCAAAGAGCTAGTAAGGGTCTTAGCCAGGATTCAAACTAAGGCAGTCCAACAACAGAAGAAAGACTTAAATGCTATAATCAACTCCCTGCTTTAAGGTCCATACTTAAAAGACTTTGTAATAATACCTAAGAATTTATTCCTGTGTTCATGTTCGTGAGATAGCTGCGATCCACATAGACAGGTAAAGTCAACCTTTTTAAAAGTCTCCCCACAGGTAAAAGTTGGCATTTCTATGGCAATGGTGCAATAAAATGTACTGCATGTGCCAGTCTATTTCACTAGATTCTAGTTTATCCCTGCAGCCATGATGACAAGTCTTGGTCAGATTTTTGGAACTAAACTATTGGAATGTTTTCACAGTTCCTAGGTATTGGTGTCATTCTATCCTCCTGAAGCAGTGGGTAAATATGAACCAAGTTGTCAACATGTTTAAAGTAAATCTAAAGATTTATGATGGGCCCCTGGTACCTAGTTGGGAGTTGCATCATGACTGGTCATATGGTAGTGTGTAACTGGCCCCCTTTAAGAAACCTAGATTCCAAGATTCAAGTAGGCCTTTCTGGGCAATGACACCCCATTTATCCCTACAGTTCACAGCTGGAGAAAAATATGTGCCTGTGTGATCTTACAGAAAGAAGACAAATAAGACTTTGTTCAACTTCTCTAGCCTTTACCTATGTATTTCTTTTTCCTGCTGTTGCTGGACTATATGTATGACTATAATAAAGCTTAGCCATAACTATAATTTTATGTTGAGTTGTCAGAGTCCTTCCAATGAATCAGCAAACTGATAGATGGTTATGGGACTGCTGATGCTTATGGTAACAAGTAAACACTGGAAATGGTTTTAAATCTGTTTAATCAATCTGTTGCAATTTTATAGCCAAGGTGCATGTAAAGATCAAGCCTGACTGATCAATGACAATTAGCTTCAGTAAACACAGCACGAGGATGTTGACTTCCTTCAGTGATCATTTCTCTAAGGCTGATATCAATTCAGCCCTCCTCTAAAAACATGGCATATTTCTACAATTGATGTCCATGCCATTTTGTCTCTGTAACCAACACAATGCCAAAATCAACTCTTCCCAAAAATCTTATATAATTTTAGAAACTTGCTTTGCTATACAAGATTATCTCAATAACATAAGTTTCCCTTACTTTCATAAACAATGAATTCAGCCTTTTGTCTTCATACATTGAGTACTTACCTTAGGAGGTTATTATTTTTATATATGAGAAACTGCATGTTTATATAGAAGTAATAAGGGCAGAGTGATGGGTTTGCATCCCAGCTCTACCACTTACTAGCTAAAAGCCTTCAATTATTTAATCTCTTTGACCTTCTATTTCTCCAGTTAAAAACTTTGAACAATAATATCTATCTTTCAGGGCTGTGTAAGATTGAACAGATCCACATTAAGTGTTTGGAAATCAGGCAACCTCCATGGTCTAATCCATTTCATACCAATAAAGCCAATGCTGTTTAGGCAATTGACATCTTTTTAGTTTTCTTATTTATGTAAGGTATAAAAACATATGCATATATTACATGGATAATATGTCAATGAAGAATTTGACATATGAACAAGATTTTATTTCTTTGAAAGAGTGATACTATTTGAATTAAAGTTATTTCATTGTCTTTTGTAGTCATAAAGACAATCTAAATTAATTAGAAAATAAATATCCTTGTTAATGTGTAAATGCTAACACTACATGCCCGCCCTTTACATCATTCAGTTTAAAGACCCCTTAGAAACTCTGGGGTCATACTTTGTTATTTGGATGATGAATGAGTCTCAGACAGGCTGACTTAGCCAGTCACAAAGTACTAAAATCCTAGCAGAAGAGGATTTGACTCCTGGCTTAATGCCATCTCCCCCATCCTATGCAGTCTTCAGAGGTTTTCTTAGGATTACAGAGTTAATAGTTTTCTGGAGTAATTATTTACTCCAGGAGTGCTATTTAGAAATAACACATATTTCATGTTTTGATAGGTTTACGAAAACTGCCATGCCTAGTTGGCTTCTTCTTTCAGCCTAAGCTGCACTTTAAGCTAAAACTAGTGTTTTGTTTTGTTTTCAATCAGTGAACTCTCCTTTTACACAAGAAAATTGAAACTTCCTCATCAATGCCTAGAAACAAAAATCAACGCCTGGAAATAATATTCACTTTACAAATTAAAACATGACCAGAAATTTAATATCTCTTTAATTTTATTTTACAACAGAGAAAGGAAACTAAAGAAAAAAAATGACAATGATATAGATGGTGATGATGGTGATTCATTGCTTTACCACAGAGGCACATAACTATTTAATTTCCTCAAAGTGGACAGTGCATATGGGTAGACTTAGAATAAGGACATTCCTCATAGACTCTTGGGCTAACCCTTCTATTTCCACACAGTTCACAAAGAGAAAGAGTCAGCATCGAGTTAGGATGACAGTGGAAATCAGCCAATATGTATTGAAATTTTTGATGACCTGGGGGTCTTTTGTCTCTGAATTTAAGGAAACAATAATTTAAGCTACCATCTTCAGCACTGAAAACAACCTTCCTTCAAAAATGTTAATGCACACAATTCACACAGTCTACATTTCAGTGAAGTTTTCACACTTGCATCTGGAACTGGCCAAAGAAAGTCTGAGGTGATTTTCTGAAGGCAGAAAAGGCTCTATTCAAAGTGTTCACCAAGAGCCAGAGATCCACTTGTGCTAAATAAGAGAGTTAAACATATATATATATTGATGGGAGACAGTACAGGGGAGAGAGATATCACACAATAAAGTGTGAAAAAAGACACTCTCTTTTCCTCCTCTTTTACCCTTTCCAGATTTTGTTTTAAAAGAGTGTAGAATTGTAATGCTGATTTATGTACCCCCTTTCTTCCTCTCCCTCTTGCTTTTTGGAGTTCCTTGATCTTATAGACAAAAATCCCCACAATAAGAATCTAAATCTGGGCATGCATATAATCATAATCTGTTTTCTTGTTAGCAAAAAAAACAATCGGAAAAATGCTTAGTTGCACACAGTATGTGTCAAATAAGTGCTTATTATTATTATTATTATTATTATTATTATTATCCACCAATAACATTTTTGTGATGATTAGAGGGAATCTTTTTCAAAGTATCTAGTAATGCTGGTCACAATGGACACACAATTACTAAGCTGCTACGTTAAGACAGGTTGAAGAAAATGTCTCTTGGATCAGTGTCATGACCAATTTGACTGACTACAATCTTTAAGAACTCTCTCCAAGAAAAAATGGTAATCAAGTATGTGGTGATTGAGTGAGGTCTCATAAACTGATTTACATTTGACCAATTTACTATGAAGTTTGTGTGGCATGAGTGGATGTAAATAGTTTTCATATAAACAGACACCAACCTCTTTGTGAAACTGGGACTCATAAATATGAATTTTATTGCAGCTGAAAGCAAATGTCTTCTTTTTGCTCTCCCAGGCACAGAATTTCATAAACCATGATTTTATCATTCTGGTCAATGGAAAAATAATTCAATACCCCCAAATTTTAATAAAGTTGTCTGACTTAGAATAAAATTTCCTTTTAAAATCACTATGGAATATTCTTCCATACATAAGCGGAACTTTATTATAATTTTTTATTTCCTCTAAAAAGAAAAGAAAATGATTATCTTCAGAAAAATAAATGAATTATTTCTCTGGGTTCCTCTGGCTTCTTAAAGTACATTTTGTAGGATTGTTTACTTGAGAAAAGGAAGAGATGCAGGATGACCCCACGAAAGAAAAGATTTGTATCATTGTGGTCAGAATCCATCACTCTGGTGATCAGCAGAGTCTCCTATTCTGTTACATTGTCAGGTGGTTTCTTTAACCTGCCTGCAAGCCATCTGTGCTGATTACTCCAGGAATGGGGATGCCCATCTTCTTTTGTTTCATTTATAAACTAAATGGATAGTTTTCTGTTGTTGAACAGGCTGTGAAAAGTCTATAGGAAAGTGTTTTGAGCATTTCACAGCAGTTAAGAGTGGTAATTACTACTGGTCCAGTTTTTCCCAGTCATTCCACAGTGTGAGAAACTGGGGTGATGGCTCTATCTCAGCCTTCTGCCAACTTCCTGAGGACATGAAGCAGGAACAATAACACTCAGTGACTCTATCCATTTCAACAGAAGCATTCTCAATTATGATGCTTTGTTACGGGACCTAATCACCCATCAGATCAATAGTCCTCAAATCATAGTCACTTGCAGAAATAATACTTGCGGAACTGGGATGGGGTGCACGGGTATCTAAATCAGAACTGGAGGCTCAGTTCCCTTCTCAGCGCTGATGCAGGACTGCTGGACACTAAAATAAGATAGTTATCCCCTGTGTCTCTGTGTTCACAGATTACCATTTTTTTCGATATTGTTTCTAGGCATACTTTGGAATATAAAGAGAAATGGTGAGATCTTGCCAGGAGTGTGGTTTCCTTTAATTTACAAATTTAAATTAAAATAAATTATGATATATTCATAAAATAGAATACAGAATATATTTTAGCTCTAAAAATGATGTGTGCAAAGGATTTTTATGCTCACAATATAAATTAACAATAAAAAGCCACAAATAGCACTGTTGTTTTTATTTGGGTTTTGGGCTTTTTTTTTACTTTGTCCTCTACAAAGTTAGAAGGAAATACACCACAGTGATAATAGTATTTGCATGTGATCATTTTTACTTTCTTTTTTGCTTTCTTTTTGAATTTTCCAAATTTTTTCACAATGAATACATTGCTAGAATGGAAAATGGCTAGAAAAAAACTTAGGCATTTTTACATGTACTGGTCTTAAGATGCACACCACTGCTGTCAAGAACAGGTTCTTGATGTTTGTCCCAGGAAACAATTCAATGACCACCAAGTAAACCAAGCAAGCAGTAGATTTATTAGAAACGGATAGTACACTCTCAAGATAGAGCGCTCAGGCAGGCTTGGAGAAGGTCAGCTGCTCCAAAAGGAAGTGGGTTTGGGAACTTACTACGCTTAAAATGAAAGGGTCACTTCGAGGGGTAAGAAGTATAACTATTGCAGTGTGTTGTACAGCTGAAACTAATTTTAAAAATGTGTATTTCACAATAAAAAAAATGAAAGGGTGGAATATTCAGGATTTTAAGGTGGCACTGTAGACATTCTTAGGTAGGTCCTTGCTGACCACTCCTTTCCATCAGGAGGGGAAGTTTTGTCCTTATTTCCCTCTCTCAGAACTGTCAGAATAACACAGGGGTTGGAGATTTTTCTTGGTTGCCATGCTAATAGAATTATAATCTACTATAATCAGATCAAGTTCACCTAGGTGAGATGGAGTCCTGGATCCTTTTTCAGCACCCAAAATCTAGTTCTAGATGGATTGCAGTGGGCTTTTTCCCCAGCTGTCAACCTTGCCTCCTTTTTCCTTTTCTCCCTCCCTCCCTCACGGCCCTGTTCTTCCTGCCTATGATAACACTTATGCTTCTCTAATGCTCCACTTACATCCTTGTCCCATATCTTTATTTAAGTTGTTATGTGCAAAATTCTGCCCTCCAGAAAGCAATTTTCTTGCACATTGCTATATGGAAGACCTGAACGTGATCATTTCTAGAAATACTAAAGACAGAAAAGATCCTTTCTGCTTCAAAGGAACAGAGGCAAGCCTTTGTCCACCACAACGTTCACTTGGAAAATATCATGTCCTCTGGCTGAAGAATCAAGTTCCTTTGAGCTCTATGTACAACCTAGGCAAGGGCATCTCATCGAGAAAACCTCACCACTCAAAATGTTACTTTCAATGGATCTTTCTCTCTCTACTAATTCCTAATGTTGAAAACTTTATAAACGGAGGTGAACCTGTTCCATTGAAGTCTCCCACTCCGGTCAAGACAGCCCAGGACTTATTCTGGATATTTGTTGACAACAAAAATAATGGACAATTAATATCCCAACCATATGCTGAGACACTATTTCCAACATATTATTCCTCAACCGTTCCACCAGAAAAAGGGATCCAAGAATCAAGAGTCCAAATGCCAGAAATAAGGGCCCCCATATCTAATTAGCTGTGGAATAAACTCTCTGGTTGCCAGGCTTCCCAGTGATATTCACATGCTAATGTGTATTACTAATATAAAAAGGGGGGTAAATATATTATGCAGCATTCCCCAATATTATTTAATGGAAATATTTACCCAAGGAATAGTTTTCAAAAAACTCCTACTCGTTGGCCTCTCGTACTGTGAGGAGCACAGCTTGGAAAATCTTGTTCTGAGGACCGGGGCTGGATCAGTTTGTGAGATCTGAGAGGCAAGGTTCACCTGGGTCCCCTGGTGCCACGCATTTCAGTGTGTTGTTTGTTTCTGGAATGAATCAAGGAGGCTGGACAGCAGAATTCATGGTGTGGAAACTTGTCAGGCGTAAAACTACAGGCAACAAATCAAGGATAAATAAAAGATCTCTACCTCTCTACTTTGTACGGGTCTCAGCCTATCCATAACCAATGATGTAGTTGGACCAGCGCTTGTGGTACTTATTGTGACTCCAAGAGTCCCTCAGCAATAGCCATCAGGAAACTTTGAAAGAGAACTTTGAAAGAGATAAGAGCCTAAGATTTAGAGTCCTGGAAATTGCATGGCACACCTGGAGCCACCCAGCAAGTCGCAGATAAAGAGAGAGACAGTGTGCACGGAGTTCGCTTTTATTGGGGTTGAGGGTTGAGGCCTAGGGTTTCAAAGGTTTAGTGGTGAATTTAAAACATACAAAGAGGAATTTAAAGCAGTGAAGAGAAAAACAAAACAAAACAAAAAAAACAAGTGGCTCGAATGGTCAGTTACTGAAATCAAACAAGGTCTCTAAAACAAAGGAGCAAGGCGTGGAGATGGAGAACCCCCACAGCCTGACTCTTATCTAGTCATGGTAGCTGGCAATTTATTTGAGATAGCCATCTTTGAAGTGGCAATCAAAGCTTAAGTCAGGCATTACAAAACAAAACAAAACAAAACAACTACCAGGACTCACACTACACTCTTCCACAGTTTTGTGTATTCACAACAATTGGTGTTAATGATGGAATTCAGTGGCCCTGATCTTGCCTCAAAGGCCCTAAAGAAACCCACCTATACTATACAACCAGCCTCTCCTTTCTAACAGACTTTCATACCCAGTCTGGGTTCGCCAGCAATAAGAGCCTAAGATTTAGAATTATGAGGACATCCAGCAATCACATAGATCTGGTTTTAAATGCTACTCCTTCACAGTAGTACGCAGAAAAATGGCCCCTTAAAATGTCTATGTCCTATTCCCCGGAACCTATGAATATGCTATATTACATGCTAAGGAGTTGCAGATGGAATTAATGTTGCTAATAAACTGACCATAAAACAATAGATTATCCTGGATTATCTAAACGGGACCAATATAATCGCAACGATCCATAAAAATGGAAGAATGAATCAAAAGAGAGAATCAGACAGATGATGGCAGCATGAGGAGAATTGACCTGCCCTTGCTAGCTTCAGAGATGAAAGGAGCGAGCCGTGAACCAAGGAATATTAGGGGGCTCCAGAAGCTGGAAAGGGCAAGAGGACGGATTCATCTTTAGAGTTTCTCCAAGGAATAACGACAGCCCTGCTGACACCTTGATTTTACCTCATGAAGTGTTGTGGGGACGAAGAGGAAATCATGCAGCAAAGTGTTTTACATGACAGCGTAAGACAATTCTTGCTATTATTACCTTACAACTTTTGACATATTTAACCTTTGAAACCTCAGACTTAATGTAGTTGAATGAGGATAACTATCCTCGGCTTCCCAGGTTTGTTGTGAGAATTAAGAGAAAATTTTTATAAAGCAGATATTGAGCTCTTGAGATGCAATCAGCCCTTAACAGATATTAGTAGAAGAGGTAAATGACAAAAATTAAACACAGTCCACACCTAGAGCCAATGGGAATGTGGAGTTACAGAGACAGTTGTAAGCTGTTGGTGACAACGTAAGTCAGTACAACTGCTATGATAAATAATTCATCTTGTAAAGCCCAAGTTGGGCAACGGTATACACTCAGTAATTCAACTTCTAACCATATACTTTAGAGAAACTCTTCCATATGTGTTCCAGGAGATGTGTACAAAAATGTTTACTGTAGCAATTTTTTATTTAGAGAGGAAATGGAAAAAATGGGCACTGACAAGAAAATTGACAAATAAAGTGTGGTATAGTCATAAAATAGAATACTACATCCCCATAAAAAAAATAATAAACTAATGCTTCACTCACGAACATAGATGAAATTTAAAAATATAATGTTGAGAGAAAAGAGTCATAAAAGTTTACATATAGTAAAGTATGATTAACTTTAGTCCCCAAATATTCAGAACAACAAACTTTTATTTATGGATATATACATATGTACTAAAGTATTAAGAAAATCAAGAGATTATTAAGATTAAATTTGAAATAGTCTTTTCATCTTGAGTGCAAGAAAAAGGAAAGTATTAGTTATTTACGAACAATACAGAGTTCATCATGGCATTGCTAATTTCTGTTTCTCACTAATTGGTAGGCAAAATTATAACACACAGAAAGCATAAACTATAACAGAAAAATGTGATAAGCTAGACTTTATTGAAATTAAAAATTTCTGCTGGTCATAAGACACTATTAAAATGAATGAGCAATTCATAGGATACAAGATATATTTTATATAACTCTATGTGTATGTTTATATCAATATTGCCATTGATATATACATGTAGATATATAGATATAGGTATATGATAAATGGTGTGTATCCAGAATATAGAAAGAGATCTTAAACATCAATAAGAAAAGTACAAACAACCAAATAAAAAATGGATAAAAGTGCTCGATAGACAATTTAGCAGGGAGAGAAATATGACCAATAGTACATGAAAAAGTATCATATATCATTAATCGAGAGATAAAAAATTAAAATCATAATTAATATTGAAACATACCAATTAGATTGCCTAATACTTAAAAATCTATCACCAAATGTTGACTATAAAGTTGAGTAATTGGAACTGTCAAGTATTGTTGGTGGGATATAAAATGCTATACCTGTTTTGAAAGGCAGCTTGGTCTTTTCTTAAAATGTTAAACACATTAATCCGAAAAAATATATGTACCCCTATGTTCATTGTGGCATTATTCACAATAGCTAAGACTTGGAAACAACCAAAATGCCCATCGGTAAATGACTGGATTAAGAAACTTTGGTACATTTACACAATGGAGTATTA
>NW_017732617.1:70010-93340 GCF_001890085.2 Hipposideros armiger
GGGCAATAGATGGGGGGAGGGGGGTTGTTACCTGGTGAGGGTGAAAAAAGGGTAACTATTGTATTGTTCTGTACACCTGAAACTAACAATAAAAAAAATAAATTAAAAAAAATGTTAAACACACATCCCTTCTAATACTAAAATGTCACTTTTGTGCATTTACCCAAAGAAAATGAAAACATATGTCCATTAAATGAGTGGTACTAGAATGTTCATAAAAATTTAATTAATAAAAGTGCCAAACTGAAGACCACTATAAGCAATCTTTGGTATAAACATGCAATGTTATTCTTCTTGTCAATAAAAAGGAACTAAGGAGAAATACATACAATGGGAGATATAAATCTCAAAATAAGGAAATTTAATATTCTCACCCCAGGAAATATTCTGGCTGAAGGAAAGAAGCCAGGTACAAAAGACTGCATTGTGTATAAGTCTATTTGTATGAAGTTTCTCATAAGCGGACGTACAAGACCAGGCGAAACTAGTTTACGGTGAGGGAAAGAAATAAGAAGTGCTTTCCTGTGGGGACTGAGAGAAATGGTAGGTATGAAATGACTGGGAAGGACCAGGGGGAATCTTCTGTGGTGATGGAATGGTCTGTACTTTAATAGAGTTGAGTGTTACATGAGTGTGTGCATTTGTCAAAATTCTTCAACCTGTAACACTGAAAATCTGGACATTAGTACATATAAAAGAAATTTTCAACAAAACCTACACTTGTACCCTTTTGCATCTGTCCACCACTATTTTTTCTCTTGTGTTTCTCTTTCTTAGTCTCATGAGATTATATTGTATTTGAAAACTTCAAATGTATCTACAACCTAGTTGATAAAGAAGTCTGGAAAACGTGTTCACAGGCATCAAAGGGAAAGTGAAGTACACCAAGTACTAAGTGACAAGTCACAGCAGTGCATCCATTCGCCTCTATGTACTAGGCAGGTTCTCAAAATGAAATGTTTTACCCAGCTGATGCACTGTAAATAAGAAGTGGACTGCATGAGGGAACACGGGCTACATCTAATCAGAGCAGCTACTCGGGTCCAGCCAATTGCTGACATGAGATATTTGGGTCCAGGGTTGCCAGATTTCTACATTTTTTAAGAAAAAAAATCTAGAAATCTGGGTTTCTTAAAAAAGTGAAATCTCCAAGTTCAAACATGAGCTCAAATATTTTTCAATCAATTTCAAATCAAACAAGTCCATCTATGACCACCTAGATACACAGAGCATTGCTTTGTAAGCAGGAAAACGCACGGGAGTCACCCAATGCTCATGAGTCATCTGTGAATGTTTATGTTCTCCTAAAGCAAATCAAAAAACAGCTTGTTCACATCACAAAAGACTTGGGAGTCCTCTCCAACTCTTTCTACATTTAGGTTTTGGTAATAAGACACATTAATTTTAAGACTTGGACTTGCACGTGCTGGGAACTGCATGATAATACATAGAGAGTGACAGAGAGCTAAAAGTTGAAATTTGGTTTTCTTACCCACTTGGTATGTACTGCTCTGCAGCATTTTGCAGCATTTGTGCTTGCTCTGACCACCTCGCTCCAGCCTCGTGTAAGGATCCTCTTTAAGCATCACCAAGTCTGAGGTGAAACCCAAAGTGCCTGCCCACTTGCTCCTCTCTTTGTTCCCTCTGATTACCACTACAGAGCAGGACATTTAGAAATATATCCAACAGCTCTATTCAGCTAATCCCTACCCCACCCCCAACACCTGCTAATTTTATAGATTATTATTTGAGAAGATTCCAAGATAAGCTCTAATTCTCCCTTTTATTTGTCCATGCCATACTAGTGGGGGGAATTTGCTTCATGGTATTGAATTGGAATATAAGTTCTATGAGAGTAGACACTAAGGCTGTCTTGTTCCACTGTTGTATCCTTAGTACCGGAAATGCTATATCTGGCCCCTAGGAAACTTTCAAAATTATCAGTTAAATGTTTGAGTCAATGAAAGAATGCACAACTATATGAAAACTGGAACTGGGCAAATGTTCATTTGATTTTGTCTAAACAAGAAGTTGCATTAAAAACTTAATGATTCCTAGGAGAGTAAGAGAATTTTAATGTGTTATATTCTCATTTGTTGAGGGTCTACTATCTACCAGGCTCTGTGTTAGTTTCTTTAGAATCATTAGCACACAACATCATACAAAGCAGATGCTTTGATCCCCATTTTACAGATGAGAAATTTAATGTCCAGAGAGGTTGCAAAATCAGCATTATTACACATAGTTCAGGGTGAGCTGGAATTCTAACCTGACTCTGCCCAGCTCCAAAGTATATGCTGAGCATAATGCTATCTCTATGTTAAATTAAACCCGATTTCCTTTAGATAAAAATATCTTGGGGACGGGGTACATGGTTTCCGTAGCCGTGTAATCTAGCTGTGTTTCATTTCCTAATGTAATGTTTAAACTCTCCCCTTTCACCAGGTTGTTCTGAATTCTGCCTTTCCTCTCCTGGATAACTGCTACCCCAGCTTATCCACCTAGTTTATCACTCAGGCAATAAACCTAGGAGGCTTCATTAACTCATCTTTCTGACTCACACCTCATCGACTCCTATTGAATCTCTCTTCCTAATGAATCTTAAAATTACTCTGTCTCTATTGCAGTGTTTCTGATGTGGATCTTAATCAATTCTGACTTACATTCTTTCAGAAAAAAATTTTTTGCTTTCCATAAATCTGGTATCTTTTTCCTTCAATTAATTCTTCACTCTGACACTGAGTGAATGTCCTAAAATGCAGATAGTACCATAAAGGATGGTGCTTTAAAACCATTCATAGTCCCCTATTGCCAGAAAGATAATGCCAGGCTCCTTAGAGAGCAATAAAATTCCCTTCACAAATTATTCCCATCCTTAGTGTATAAGTGTCACTACAGCCACATCCCATTTTACACATCCTCTACTCTGGCAACACTGAAATTCTGGATTAAATGAATGTGCCAATCTCTTCTATGTACTCGTTATTTTGTTGCTACTTTTTTCTGCCAACAATATGTTCCTTTTCCCCACTGCCTACTTCTCTCCCTTGCCTTGTTGGTTAAGTCTTTCTCAACTTTCAAAGCTTAGATCAAATATTGCCTTCTCTTTGTAGCTTTCTGTGATTTCAATACTTCAGTCAAAATCATGTGTTCTAACTGGTTTTCCCCAGATCATTTTAAGTAATTCTATCAGAGATCCTCAACATTATAAACCCCCCAACCATACTATAAAAATCATGAGCATGGAACCAGTACCTGGAACCGTGTCTGACACAGAGGAGAAATTAGTCAATATTAATATAATGAACTGAAGAGTCTCTCAACTCTGGAATAACAAGAGAGGTGATATAAAATTTTATTTTCAAGATTTAATGAAGCTGTCATATAAGTCCAAACTAAACACATATAAAATATTTTCTCTAACTTATTAATGATGGAACCAGTCAAAATTGGTTAAGGAAAGCATTTGCAGTGCTAGATATTACAGGTAATTTAATTTAAAAATGTTAAGATTAATGGTTTACATTTTTTTAAAAAAGGAGTGATCTGTTTCACTTGACAGATCCGATTTGCATTCTACTGAATAAAGTTTTACAAGTTAACATATAATTTTACTTAGTCTGGAAACTTTAACCAACAAACTTAACAGTGGGATAATTTTTGTTTTCACCAATGACCGCCTGTTACAAAGATTTTCGGCAGTCAATGAGAAGTTATGCCAGAAAAGTTAGAGTTCATGATTCTGATCCCTACGAAATCCTATAAAAGTGTGCATAGCCTCTTGTTACCACTAAACTGTTTTCTGTGTCTATGAGTTTTTGTTTCTTTGATTGTCTTGTTCCTTTGTTGCTTTCAGTTTTGTATCCTACATAAACGTGATGGTGATGGAAGGAGAACTGACTCTAGGTGGAGAACACATAATGTGATATACAGATGATGTATTACAGAGACACACACTTGAAATCTATGTAATTTTACTAACCAATGTCACCCCAACAAATTTAATTTAAAAATTTGTGCACAGCATATTTTTAGGCCATTCTCAACAATATGGAAAACCTCCTCACTTTTGGCTATTTCCTCTCACCTCTAATTTAAATGTCATTAAACCTTCCAATTACCATCTTTCACTATGTATCTATAGGATGCAGAATAGCACATTAATGCTTCAATGAGACTCTGCTTCTGTTCTTTCTCTCCATGCTGTGGCCTGGAAATTGCCCTCAGGCCTTAAGCTGAAGCAAGCATAAACCTCACCTAGTTTTGTTTTAATTCACTCAAGGATCACAGTCCTACACTTCCCATTGCTCAATGTCTGAAAACCAGTGCTATATGTTTTTTCCCCAGTTTTCTCTTTGTATAAGGTAGGGCTATAAATATGGTTGTTGTGCTCCAAAATGGCCTAACACTTTTGAAAATAAAATTTTAGAGTAAGAAACTTGAATTATTTGCAAGCTTTTTTCCAGATGTTTCTCCACATAAACACCAATACTATGGTCATTTTAATTAAAGAGATCAGGTTGCCAGGGTATAGAGGAAAAGGGAAACAGGGACATACTAACCCATCGGCATAAAGTTTCAGTTAGGCAAGATGAATAAACTCTATAGATCTGCTGTGCAGCATTGTACCTAGAGTCAATAATACTCTATTGTATAGTTAAAAATTTGTTAACAGGGTAGAGCTCAGTTAAATGTTCTTACAATAAAATGATTTTAAAAAGGCATCTCCTTTTCTTTTTTCTTTTTCTTTTATTTATTTTTATTAAATTTATTGGGGTGACACTGGTTAATAAAATGATATGTTTCAATTTTACAATTCTGTAATGCATCGTCTATGTACTGCATTGTGCTTTCACCACCCAAAGTCAAATCTCCTTCTGTCACCATATATTGATCCCTTTTATCCGATTCCACCATCCCTCTCCCTCCTTACCCTCCAGTAACCACTAAACTGTTGCATGTCTCTATGAGTTTTTGCTTCTTTGTCTTGTTTGTTTATTGCTTTCAGTTTTATATCCCACATATGAGTGAAACCATATGGTTCTTAACTTTTTCTGTCTGACTTGTTTTGCTTAGCGTGATAATACCAGTCTTTTATACGCCATTCCTTGCAGTCTCTGCTCTGACAGAGTTCCTTTCTGTACTAGAACATCAGGTTCCTAACCTAGCGTCTCATTATTTCAGCTATCCTACTGGGTATTTTGTAAGGGTTTCCACTCTCTCTGTGCATTGCCATTTTCTATTCTGTGAGTATGAATCACAATTACCTCCTTGAAAACCTATGAGACAGTTACTACAAGTCTAATTTCAACTTACCTCTGGTGCCCTTTTCTTTTTCACAACACATTGACAGTTTCACAAAAACAGTTTTTGTGAACTATTATTTCTACTGAGAATAAATAATATCCTTAGATCTTAATTACAATTATATGACATTCTCAGGTAATAAAAAATATCTCCACCACTGGTAGTTCATTAAAAAAAAAAATCAGAAGCTTAGTTGTTCAGATTCTGCAATCCTTTATCATCCAGTTCTGCTTAGAGAAACTTTTATATACATACACAGACATTCACTATAGTTCCTGACTCTTCTATTCAAAAGAAATCATGTAAACTGTGTTCTAGTATCCCTCCAACAGACTCTCTCTGATCTCTGATTTTATTACTTAAATCAGCGGTTCTCAACCTGTGGGTCGCGATCCCTTTGGGGTTCGAATGACCCTTTCACAGGGGTCGCCGGGTACTCGTATGTGGGCGTATCTGCATGTGGGCCTGGAGACGGATAGAGGAGCAGTGTCTCCATTCCTAAGACCATCGAAAATACGTGTTTTCCGATGGTTTTAGGCGACCCCTGTGAAAGATTGAGAACCACTGACTTAAATGGTCATTCTCAAGTAGATTTGCAGAGATCACCTTAGTTTATGGATTTAAGTTATGAATAGGTATTACATTTCTTACATATTATTTCATTTATTTTTCTTTTATTTTTTTCTAAACTATTTCAACCATTAAAACTATGAATATAAGACTACTACTATTTAAACCCTCTTGGCTAATATCTTCTTGATCCAATAGAGAAACCAAAGATCTGTGGACTTCATCCTTTCATACATGTTCTGGTGGGAACTATGACTAATAGTTGCTTATCTTTAAAGGCAAGGATGTGATTTCAGGGAAATGATAGAAGATGACTTAATGCATCAGAAGCACTGAGCTCCTCAAAGACAAAGACTGTTTTATCCAATTCTGCATGTCCGGTGCCTGGAACACAGTTGGCCCTCAGTAAAAGTCTATGAAATTGCTTTTGTTAAATGATGGTCTAAATAAGGGTTTCCCAACATTGGCACTTTTGATCTTTGGAACTAGAGAATTAATTGTAAGGGGCTGCCCTGTACACTGTAAGGGTGCTGAGTAGCAGCTGTGTCTTCCAGAAACCAATAGCGTACTACCTTAACCCACCTCTAATCCTGATAACCACAAATGTCTCCAGACATGGCCAAATGTCTCGTGTGGGGTAAAGAATGTGCCCCCGGGCCGGCCGAGTGGCGCGATGGTTAAGAGCTCGCTTGGGATGCCAGAGGGCCCCGGTTCGGATCCCACATATGAGGGCCAGTGACACTGCCCTCCACAGCTGGAATGCTGAACAGCAGCTCAACCTGGAGCTGGGCTGCCTATGAGTCGCCGGCGACGGCGTGGGCTGCAGTCCCTGTGGCAGTGGGTTGCCATGGGCTACCGTGTGTGGCCGGCAGCCAGCGTGAGTGGCCAGCAGCCACAGTGAGCGGCCGTTCAGAAGCCGGCGACTGATCTGCCTCGCCAGAGAAGAGCGCAATGATGGTGCCAACTTGGGCCAGTGAAGCAATGTCCTCCACAACTAGATTGAAGAACAAAAACGACAGCAACTTGTCTGTTCCCCTTTCCCAATTCCCCAGCACTGTTCCCATCCCCCCAATTCCCCAATAAAAATCTTAAAAAAAAAAAAAAAAGAATGTGCCCCCATTGGAGAACTACTATTCTAAAGAGTTGGATCAATTTATACTCTTGTATCCTATTCACGCCAGGGTGTTCTAATGTATAGTTTTCAATAGTTAAAGTCAGTAAGGCTTATACATGTTGATTTTGGAACTGATATGATGGCTTTTTTTAGAATGACAGAATTTTATAGCTGTACCAAAGGAAAAAGAAAAGAGTATTTGGGAAAGAGAAAGAATGACAAGGAGATTCTTCATGCTACCTCTCTATAACATAGGCAAAAATAAAACAATGTAAGAAAAAATAAAACAGGAATACAGGAAAACAAAACAAAATAATATGGGAAAGAAACAAAACAAAGAAACAAAAAATGTACCTTCAGCTCAAAGAATTTAAGTGATTTGCTAACAGCTTCTTAGTTTTTCAGTCACAGTGAAAGGTTTAGAATCCAGACTTGCTGATTTGTCACCTGTTACTGTCCCTACCACCACACTGCTTTGCACATGCCCTGTCATTGTATGTTGTAAAAACAATAATATCAACAGTAACAGCTAATGTTTATGAAGCTCCTACAATCTTCTAGGCAAATTTACATAATTTGCATATGTTTTCTCATTTACTCTCAACAGTAACTATAGGCGATAGCTGAAATTAACATCTTCATTTTACAAATTGACATTAAATAAATGTTGGGTCCAACATTACCCATCTAATAAATGTTGGTTAATTTAAATTTATACATCTTCAGAGGTACCCCCTACACCTATGTCTATTGTATAATCATTGCCATACTTTCCCCAATACATGCATTCATATCATAATCAACTTTGGTCTGAGATATAAAACATACCCATCATCAGACTATATCCTTATTTCTTTTCAGAAGCATTCTTGCTTCCACTAGCAAGTAACACAGGGTTGTGCATTTTGATTTCTTAAGAGCCTCCCTAATGTAAATGACAGAGAATTAAAATTAATGGGAATTATCTCTGTTAAATGATTTTCAATGAACCCATTGACCCACATTCCCAGACACCAAGCTTCACTGCAGTGTCACACAAGGTGTTTGTGGTTCTCGCAGACAGCCGTGACCTTTTTCAAAAAGCAGTGACTCACATTTTATTTTACATGACTCTGAAACACAAATAAGTCCTACGAAAGCCCTAACAATGGATACAGCCCACATCCGTAATGCTAAATTTGTTTTCTTGGGAATGTCATTTCACATTCATTTCAAACTCAAATCAAACAGGCCACAGAAGAATCAGACTAGGGAGAATACAATAACTCTTCTGTGCGAGTGGGGGATGTGATGCTGAATCAGTGCTGTGATACTGGAGGTGATTCACAAGGAATCTCCCCTGAATATTAAGAACATGGTCTGGTGGCCTAGACAGAAATATTAGAAAAAGATGGTGTTCTGATCCTTGCTGTTAGTACCGACTCCCTTCCTTTAACAAAAGCTGTGTATTATGTTCTACCTGGTAATCTTATGCCTAATTCAATTACATGCCACCTTTTCATAGATCAAGTCATGGGCATGTTGGTTGCCTTTGTAATTTGTATTTTTACACATCCCAAAAGGGTGAGCAGAAAGTTTTGTCATAGGCAATGTTTTAGAATTTCACATACAATTATATGAACATGAATTACATGAAACATGCTATCGCAACATGAGTAATTGCCCATTACAGAATGTCACTATGAAAGGGCCTGGAGAAAATTAGGCAGAAGCAACAATAGACTCATGGCGAGTGTATGGACCTGAGAAGCCAGTCTCCTCCCCGTACCAGAATCCCCTACAAAATTCTTGTCTGAATATTTCCAGCCACCTGAAAGCTTTCTGCTCTTTTAACTGTTGAAAGCCTCTAATTGTTTGAGAAATCTTCCTCTAAAAACTTTTAATCTTAAATAAGACAAACAAAATTCCATGTGCCCGTTTCCAGAGGATAGACTGAACATGAGGCATTAGGAAGAGGAACGGGGTGACTGTAAATACCTTGCTTAATGCTTCTTTGTTTATAAATCACATGTGCTCTATTTTTACTGTAAAAGAATAAGAAAGAATTTATATTTTGATGATCCAAACAGACTAGATCTCAGAGCCCCTGGCAGCTCTTGGAGTGAATGAATCCCTGAATTTTGTTATCAAATTATTACAGAGAGCAATTGTGGAGTCAAGTGAGGCAAGAAAGAAGACGCGCTCAAGGTTGGTAGGGAAAGCCACCCTGTTTTCCATTTTTTAAACATTTTCTTTTCTTTTTATCTTTCCTTCAAGTTCTTCCAGAAATGCTAGCCGAATACAGAATCTCATTGGAAAGAGTTGGCACACCATAGAACATCCAAATGCAATGACAAGCACTGTAATAATTTCCAACTGCTTTTATACTGTACTAAAAGGAAAAAAAAGAGAAAACTTTAGTGTTTATCTTCATGTTCCTCTTGTTATAACAAGAGGCTCCCATGTCTGCACACATTTTGAATAGCAAATAACACCTGCTGGATGATTTTAAGGGAAGGAGTCAATTCTTTTTTCTTGTCATCCTCTCAGGGCTAAATAAGGCACCGATTTCCATTCCATAAGTACAATCTGACGTCTCCTTATTTAGAAACCAGAGCAGCATTAAGCCCAGCATTTACTTCCTTGATATTAATGACAACTGCATGAAATTGCTTGTGCAAGGATTAAACTGACTCTCCACTGCTGCTACTGCTGATATGACGAGACAGTGTTAGTTAACAGAGTAAGTGAGCTCTGTTCCTAACAAAAGAGCATCTCAGAACACTGAGTGTTTCCTGGCTAATAAAGCTGCTCTGATACCTAAGAGGCCTCCCATCACTCACACTGCAGAGATGGTTAGATACTCGGCACTGTGGAGTTCCCCTGGCACCCAGAGAGGGTAATTGAAAAAAACTGGATTTTTTCATTATTGGAGAGTACATCAAATCTAAATTTAATAAAGCATTTAATATGTCCAAACTCTAAAAATCAACTCTGACAAGTGCATTTCTTAATCTGAATTTTTAAGAGTAAAAGGACATCCGAGGAATATTAAGTGTTACTGCCTAGAAATTATCTGCTTAGGGGCTGTCAGTATCCTTCAGGGCAAAAGATGAGCTAGATCTAAGGTCTGTTTCAGAATGACAAATTAGATTAGAAACTGTTTAAACATACACTGGTTTGTACTTTGAGGGGAAATACATATTTTACCATGAGGAGAAAACAATATAACTTTTCTTGTTTGAAAAATCACAAGTTTCTTTAGGCCATTTGATCAGTGGAAAAAGCCAAGTTTGAAGTGTAATTGTCCCTTGATGTGTATGAGACTTGTCAGTTTTTGTCTTTAGTATTTTGGAATCCATGTTCTCATCCCCATGCCGAGTCCAGGAGCTCAGCGTCTCGCCCTTGAATGACGGCAATAACTCATATGTCTCCACCCCCCCTCCCTCCTCTCTCACGTGTTTGTGTGTTATTTTTGTTGTACATAAGAGATTAATGACTAAATGGGAATATGATATGAGGGGTACTATATATGGGCTAAAAATTGAAAGTCTGCATGTGGCGCATCTTCTGCCCCAGGCTGTAGGTTTTGGTTTGCCGCTTATGAAGATAAACCCAGAGGCCTTAGACTGAGTCCTCCGATTTGCCCCTTTTATGGAAGAGCCACCTAAAATCCCTTGGTATCGGATTACTTCAAAGAAGCACATGTACGTGTAGGAGAATGTGATGAGCTGAAGTCCCTCTCCTACATCAGACAATGCCTCCTTCAAAAGTGAAAAAAAAAAAGAGGAGAGTCCTCAGAAACCCCACTCAGATCCTCTTTCAGAATCGGCTGAGATTAGGGGCGGTTTTTGCGGAGTCTCACAGTTGAGCTTCCAGCTGCCATGACTTACTATGTGAGCTACTGAAACACTCTCAGCATGAGTATTTGCATCTAGAAAATCTGGTGGTGTGGGAGTAATATATTATATATATATATATATATATATATATATATATATATATATATATATATATATATATATATCACCCTATTGATGTGAGGTATAAAAGATAATGCTGCTTGGGATGCCTATTACACAGAATATGGCATGTAGTACAACTTCAATCATTGGTAACTACTATCATTATTAAAATGAACTCAAATTTATTCAGATGATAGGAAGCAGAAAATTAATGATAAAGGGAAAAATAAAAGGAAAAGAAACTATGTCACTATTGTCCTATAACAAAAAATGCTGTCAGTACCAATTTGAGGCCTGGTTACAAGAAAAGTTGGTTATTTGGAGTCACAGCCACATCCACTGCCAGAAAAGTACATACAGCACACAAAAAGAACAGCACAGGAGTCTTCATGGGGGGGGGGGGTTGCAGCAGGGAGAACAGGTATTCATTGGCCCCTGGCCTAATGCTTCTCTACCCACAACCATGCCCTGCTCAATGTCTCATAGTCAGGTTTGTCCCACAGCTCAATACTTGGCCTGAGATACACGGCTCCAAATGATAGAAGGGGAAGTATGAGGGCATTTCAAGATGCTTTCAGTTCTACCCTAACTTCTCTAGGACAAAATGAGATGACCACCTTTTTATCCCAAGGCCCAAATCCTTATGAGGGTATTTTAGAGAGCAACTTAAAAAATTTTGATCAAATGCATTGTATTAGTATTTCCTTTTAAGGATCACATCTTTTGTGTCAGTTTTAAGAACTCTAATCACAGACTCTGAAGATTTTCTCCAGTATATTTTTATAAGTTTTATAGTTTTATGCCTTACATTTAAGTCTGTGATATTTTTTGAGATAATTTTTTTGCATAAGGTATGAGACTTAGATAATGGCTTTGTGTGTGTGTGTGTGTGTGTGTGTGTGTGTGTGTGTGTGTGTGTGTGGATGTCCAATTGCTCTAGTACCATTTGTTGAAAAGGTTACCCTTCCTCAATTGAATTGCTTTTATATCTTTGTGAAAAATAAATCAGTTGACCATAATAATAGACAAGCCCTGGGCTTATCTATTCTGTTCAATTGATCTGTGTGTCTATCCCATTGCCAGTACCACACCACAGATTTAATTGCTAATTAAAAAATAAGTCTTAAGATCCATAAATGTTGTTGCAAATGGCATTATTTCATCTTTTCTTGTGGCATAATAGGAATATATATACCACATCTTCTTTATCCAATCATCTTTCAAAGGACACTTTGGTTGTTTCCATGTCTTGGTTACATATATCTTTACGGATAAATGTTTTCAGAATTTGGGGATAGATACCCAGGAGAGGGATTGTTGGATCATATGGTAATTCTATTCTTAATTTTTTGAGGACCCTCCACACTGCCTTCCATAGAGGCTGCACCAATCTGCATGGATGGATGTTGAATTATTATGCTCAGTGAAATATGTCAGGCAGAAAAAGTCAAGAGGCATATGATTTCACTGATATGTGGTATATAAAACTGAAAACAACAAAGGAACAAGACAAACAAAGTAAGAAACAAAAATTCATAGACACAGACACCAGTTTAGTGGTTACCAGAGGGTAAGGGGGGAGGAGGGTGGTAGATGAGGGTAAAGGGGGTCAAATACATGGTGATGGAAGGAGAACTGACTCTGGGTGGTGAACACATAATGCAGTAATCGTGATGAGAGAGAGAGAGAGAGAGAGAGAGAGAGAGAGAGAGAGAGAGAGAGAGAGAATGGGAAAAAAGAAAATAAGATCAAGGCTTTCTTCAGTGGGAAGTTTTTATAGTTTGTTTGGTTTTATTCTTTGCCATATTTTGTTAAGTATTATAAACCCTGGGTTAAAAAAGATATGAAATATGAAAGAAATGTTGGAAGATGTAACATAGAATGAGATCACATAACTTACACTTACCATGAGAATGTAAAAAAGGAATACCCAAGCATGGAGAAGAGTTGCTTCAGAGCTTTTTTGGCTATTGCTTGCAATCTAGGTGTTTCATGGGTCATACCAGTTTGACCCATGAAAAAAATTCTCGTATGAGAACTTTTTGGCTTGAAGATCACAGCCTCCTATGAGTAATATTAATCTGCACAGATTTTTCTTTTGCTATTTTGAGCCAGAGGTTGAGTTTATTTTTTTCTTTTTTAAGTGAAGGATATCTCTTTCAGGGTTCTTCTCTATTTAGGTTCCCCAGCAAGCAATAAGTGTTACTATGTAATTGGTGCTTTGATATTGCTAATAAACAACTGTTCTGATATACTTTTAGAACAGAGACTCTAGTAAATATGTTGTTAGCAATACTCTATTAAATGCTTGAATTGAAAAGGTACAAATGTATACTTTTAAAATAATCCATAAATTGGCCTTTTTATTCAGTTTAAGTATTCCCCATTAATCTGACTTAGTGAAACTTTGCCATGCACTATTTTGCTTTACTCACTCAGAGGGGTGGTTTTGGGCAGTGTGTTACCCAGGAATGAAATAAGTGTAATACTTATACAATAGCTACCTACCATCGACTACTTCTCTAAGTCAGAGTTTAGCGCTTTACATGTAGTGTATTTCTTAATCCTTTTAGGAACTCTGTGACTCCAGTTATATTATATCCTCTTTTTGCAGAGACTTCAGTTAGGTGACTTGCCTAATGTTACCACTTTTTAAGGGACAGAGCTAATATTTAAATGTAGCTCTTACTCCTGGGTGAAGATATTAATATTAACCACTGCATTCTGCTTATACGAGGTTTGAATGCAGAGAATGAATATTTTAAAGAGATATCAGTCTTTCCAGGCTAAGTAAACATGGATGTATAAAAAATATCTGGCATTTATTTGGTGCCCAGTAAACATCGGTGGTATGAGGAAAGTCTTAGAAGTGATGCATATGTTTACTCTTCTGAAGCTGGTGATGGTTTCACATGTTGAACTAATCAAAGTGTACACCTTAAATATGTGCAGTTTATTACATATAATTTATAGTTAAATAAAGCTGTTTTTTAAACTGTTTTTTCAAATAGATAAGCATCCCCATTATAATAGCCTTCATATTGAAATATTCTTAGTCTGAAAAATATTTGGTCTTGATAATGTTTAACTTTACCTGAGCCCCCTGCTCCCAGGAAACAATGATGGTTATGAAATCCCCTTACCCTCTTATTTTCCAAAATGCCTTCTTTTTGTCTTTTTTGACCTTGAAGGGCCACCTGCTCCTGCATATTCCAAGAAAATACCATCTCCTCCATTCCTCATTAGAAGATGGAATGACCCTTGTTTACCTGCACCTATAATAACTACCCTTCCTTTAATCTGAGATGTGCCTTGTGAATGAACATTTTCCTATTGCAATAGCCTAAATAAAACTATCTTCTTAACTGTTCATGCATTTTGTGTTTCTCAGTACCCAGAAAGTTCACAGTGATTACAACACACCACATATAATTCTGAATAATACTATGTCTGGTGGAGGCAGGTACTGGCTTTGCTTCAGGAGACAGAACTATCACAGCTCTGCTCCGTTGTCAGCTGTTTACATGCCCCTGATAGCCCTTCTATCTATTTCAGACACTGACAGAAACAGTGCTATTACTTGTAGAGGTTAATCATCTTTCATTATTCTTTTTTCTCATTCATCCTTCTTCGTAGTGCCTATGTTCTATGTTGAAGGGAGAAATGAGAACAGAATTAGAAAATACAATCTGTCTAATGCTCTTTGTTTTATCTAGGGTGAGGTAGAGGAAAAAGCTAAGTGGTTAGGTATCAGTTGTGCCAATTTTTTTGCACAGATGCCTATAAGTTATTTAGTCCAACTACCAAGGACACAGACTCAGACATGTTATTTTTAAGAAAAGAATTGAAATGGCAAGTTACAGAGGGGAACAATAACTGCTTGTTTCGTAGCTGGCCTATTAAGCTGAACTGAGGTACTCTTGTACAAGAGGCATCATTTCAGGTCAGAATAGTCTCCAGTGTCCTTTTACGGAAGAAATACAATATGTGTCTTTTTTAAAAAGTCATCTGTGGGCCTTTCTCTATGGCAAGAGTGAATTTCATGGGACATCCCATGTATAGCCTGTCATTAAACTGGTTTGAAGCTTCTACTCACGAATATGCCCAAAGACACATTATTTACTGCTCTGAGTAAGGAATATTGGTGTTATAAAAATATTTGCTCCAATAAAACCACACTATTTTCATCTAGTAATTAATAGCTTTGAGCACAAAAGACAACCAACAGTAATTACTGCAACTCTCCTAGCTCTAAGCAGCTCTTTCAATTTAGTGTTGAAGTTGGCCCTGGTTTGGAATTGAAATACAACTATGAACAAACCACGCTCAGCAGGAAGAATCCAAAGTCAACATTACTTCCTAGGTCAGCTTCTTGTAACAGAATCCAGAACAAGGTGAGAAAGTATAGTTGATTCACAATTTCATCAGTAAAGAATGAGAAGTGAAAGATGAGAGTCGCTGAAGGCTATCACTTCAAATCAGTAGTCTTGTTATGTGCTTTTGGGATAAACAATTAAATCAGAAGTAGCTAAATTGTTCATATTAAAATAAGATGTTTTGGCATGAACACAAATACCATTAATAGCCATCCATAAAACAGAATAGAAATGAAGAGTACTTGCAAACCATGCAAGCTGCTTTTTCAATAAGAGACAATTGCATAAATAATTACCAAACTACTGAAGAGTTATATGACATAGCGGGTGCTAAAATTTTTAAAATTAAATTTAAAACCCGTTTCCACATACTTTCCTACTCCAAAGCACTGTAGAGTCGGCTGTAGAAAAAAAAAAGGCGTTATAATTCAGCCTGCTTCCAACAGCACTAAGCATGCCATTTACCAGTGCAAATAAATAAATATGCAAATAAATCCAAAAGAAAAAGAAGAAAAATATTTTCATCCTGAGCTAAAATAAAACAAAACCAAAAAAGCAAAGAAGTAATCAGAAACAAAAGCAATAAGAATGCCAACAATAACAACAAAAATAGGGTCACCCTAACTGTTTTTGGTTCCAAAGTAACAAAGCCTTGCATATGTTCTATAAACCTGGACTTCCACAGAAACAAGCTCTGATTTGGTTTTGCTCATATCCTTGTTCCTTTGAAATAACCCTTGTGAATGCGATCCTTACATAGCAGTCACTATTTCCCAACATAAGCAGACAATTTTGTGACTTTGGAAACTTTTGCATTTCTTTTTCTTGAAATACTTGTTTTAATAAACATTTAAGGAAGCTAAACATTTGTATCTGAGACAATCTTTGATACTTCAGTGAGCAAAAGCACCCTCCTCTTTCAACTTAGTCATTCTCCTTTTCCAAACATTCCTTTTACGTTTTACATACAGAATAACAGAGGTGATGAGGCCAGGTTCTTAAACCAGGCTGCCTGAGTTTGAACCTTACCTCCAACACCTAATAGTTCCTGATGCAAACTAATAATAATAACAATAATAATAATGGTAGTTAACATTTACTTACAACTTACATCATTTAATTCTAGAAACAACTCTACAAGATGGGTACTCTCATTATTCCCGTCAGTAAATGAGAACGAAATTCCCATCTACAAATGAGGCCCAGAAAAGCTAAATAACTGGCCTGAAATCACTCAACTAGGAAGCAGCCAACTGAGGATTTGTTTCAGGTTTATTGGAGTTCATATCTGCGCCACTAGACAGGCTTTCTGTGTAAATAAAGAAGTAGAAATTATAAATCTGCCTAAGAGGCAAGGCAATATCTATGTTGTCCCAAGTGCATGCAGATAGCAGTATTGTGTGTAATCCAATTTGGTTTTTTTTTTAGAGAAATAGAGCTGTCTACATTTCCTTTTTCAATGCCAAGCAACTGTAAGTGTAGAATGTTAAATATTAAATTTTGGTTTTTGGTAACAAGGATAGAATATACTTTTGAGGGAAAACACATTCTAAAAAAATTATCCTGAGGGTCCGGCCGAGTGGCGTGTTGGTTAAGAGTTGGCTTTGGACGCCAGCTCTGAGCAGCAGGTCCCTGGTTCGAATCCCACATTAGGGCCAGTGATGCTGCGCCCTCTACAGCTAAGCTGGTGAACAACAGCTCGACCTGGAGCTGGGCTGCGGTGAGTCACCAACAATGGAATAGGCTGCAGTGGGGCTGGCTGGCAGCCGACGAGTGCTTTTGTGAGTTGCCAAGAGCCGCTGTGAGTGGCCTCCAGTGGCTGGCAACAGATCTGCCTCAGCCAGGAAGAGCTCAATGATAATACCAACATGGGCCAGTGAAGCAACATCCTCCACAACTAGACTGAAGAAAAAAAGGACATCAACTTGTCTGTTCCCCTCCCCCAAATCCCCAATTAAAAAATAATAATAAAAAAATAAATAAAAATAAAATTATCCTGAGTAGTTTATAAAACATTCTCTAAATACTAGGATAGCTGTTGATCTCCTGGAGGTAAGTTATTGACTGTAAAATTCTGCTCTGTAGAACGTGGCCTATTAACAAGATTCTTAGGAACATTCCTTCAGGTTTCTAATACTATGGCAAGATCAGCAATTGCTGCCCCTCCTAGTTTCTGATATGTTCCCCTAACTCTAAGCTATAAGGTGTTCTAGGAGAAATATTCTATGAGACTAGTTGATAGGTAATGGCTGAACATCAAATAAAGGTGATCCCAAGGGCATTAAGCAGGGAGCAGCCTCTTGTCACCTCATCACTACTTTGTTAATTATTCTTTGCAAATTCATGCATTTCTCTTCTCCCTTTCTCTCTCTTCCCCTCTGTGGGACAGAAGAAATTCTTACTGTCTCTCCCAAACTGAGTTGTCTCTGAAATAAACACCATACTACTTGGTATATTTTATGTATAAAAATATAAAAATGAGAAAAGAAACCATTTTTCTTTGCCTTTTCACATTCATGATTGGTCTTTTATACATCTTGGTGATCATGGTGAATCCGTGGGTTTCTAAAGACCACAAGATCCATTAACATGTCAAAGGAAAAACAGACTCCAGACAGACTGATTTTTTTTTTTTTATCATAAAGATGGACCTAATTTTTAAGTAAAACAGTAGAGCTGGCTCTTGTAGAAAGAAGGGCAGATGGAAATGAGGATAGTGCTAAGGAAGCTCTGAGGGCAGAAGCCAGTGCTAGGGGTGAGCAATCTGCAGGAATGATTAGAGAAAAGGAGAGACATCCTTTCTTCCTCCCCCTCTCACTACTTCCAAACTGTATTTCACTGAGAAATGGGAACTAGGGAAGGCAGACAATATTGTGTTGATGGGCACTATTTGGACCTCTGGGCTACAATTAGCCTGATACTTGCCCTAAATTCTCTGAAGTCTGTTCACACTTGAACACACATACATAGAGGACTATGGCATAAGACTAGATTTTTTCCATTCCATGTCAAGACTGGGTTCAAAGCACTATCTGGAAGATTCAACAGTAACCACCCAGGTGAACAAGCCCTTTTTGAGGACATAGATTTTCTTTTAACTGGACACATTTTTTTAGATTCCTAGTGTTTGTAGTAGACCTCGTGTTTCAATCACAAATATGGGAGAGGTGGCCCCTGGCTCCAAAGA
This sequence comes from Hipposideros armiger, assembly GCF_001890085.2. Taxonomy (NCBI): domain Eukaryota; kingdom Metazoa; phylum Chordata; class Mammalia; order Chiroptera; family Hipposideridae; genus Hipposideros; species Hipposideros armiger. The sequence goes on from NW_017732617.1 coordinate 88,509, forward strand.
CAGAATAGTCCAAGCCTGATCTACGGAAACCACCTCCTAAGAGAATACAGGTAAGCCCACAAAACCAACGAGAAGATTCTCTATATGCTATGCTATCTAAGATCTTGTCCAAATCCAGTAATTCTGATGCAACAATATAACTGACCTGATTCATAAGGAAATTTCTTTATTATTCCTTGCTCATAATAGGCTTGCCATAAAGTTTGCTTAAGCAAAATAATTAGAAAATTTAACAAGAAACACAAATTTAAATATTAGAAGTGCCAACATCCATAGAATGTTTGCATTTGAAGAGGCCAAGGGAACATTTAGTCCAATCCATTTATTTTACACATGCACACAAAATGAAGGCCCCAGGTCTATTGAAACTCTGTCCCTTAAATCTGCATTTTAACAGTTTCTTTATGTAAGTAATCTACTCTAACATGTTTGAAAACTGCTATTATGGCACTATTTTCCTGTATTTTCAAAAATATTCAATCTTACTTGCAATAAAGATTTGCCCTTCAGGAATAAAATGCATTTTTAATGCAATAACTAGCAGCTAGGTACCTAAGCTACCTTATTAATAAATAAGTCATTCCAATACATCTTTGTCCACACTTTCTGATCCATCAACTTGTTTATTTCACTAGTAGTATAGAACAGTGAAAACAAAGAAGAGAAAAGAAGGTATACAATATACTTGTCATGTATGTATGCTAAATTTGCAGCCCTCCTAAAATATCTTCCTCAGATGATGGCATTGGAAGAACAGGTTGTACAATGCAGAAAATAATTAAGTAATATAATAAGGATCTAAAGAGTTTGGAGTAATTTTACAAATCATTTTTTCTAATCATTTTTCCTAAATGAAAACTTGTTAGTCAAGAATGGGAAAGTCAATGGTGAAATAGAGACAATTAAGTGCTATGGTTTAGAAAGCTACTTCATTTTTGGAATCCTGCAGAGCTCAATTAAAATTCAACTGCAGTTGTGAATGACATGCTTTACTAGCCTGCTTCCAGTAAATGCTTATTTCTGATATACCTAATATATTCATTGAAAGGGAAACCTTAAATTACAAGGGATTTTTTTCTTCTTCTGGTTGACAATTTATCATTATTACCACCGCCCTTTGTGCTTGATCAGAACATATATACTATGTTAAACGGGGAAGTCTTTGAAAATAAACATTTATAAATTAATTACCAGGATAACAAAAGTAAATAACTCATTAAAAACACTTATAGTAGTACCAGTACAGTAATTTTTAAAAAATTTCTAAGAAAAGTAAATTTATATATATGCCAAGATGTAATAAAATAAACAAGTTATATTATGATAAAAATAATTTGTAATAAAACTTATTACAAAACATTTGCCTCATTAACTTCAGCCCTGACATAACAAATTATTTCTTGTGGTCATTAAAGCACAAAAATACATTAGGTAAAATTAGGTTATCTTTATTGATTTTTGTCAAAAATATTCAATATTGAAAGCCTAATTCCTGCTGTTAGAAACAAATTTATTTTGATAATTAAGTCATTTGGAAAGATAAACAAGGCTATAAAGGGACAGGTCCAAATATATATATATATATACATTTTTTAATTTTAATATAATTTATAATCATTGTGATTTATTGCATTTTACTAGAAAATTTTAAAAATTAAAAACTTTTTGTATATGGAAATTACTTCTCACAAAATGAATTCTCTCTCTAGCTCTGTCCAGCGGAAGTAAACAGAGAAAGAAAAACGTATTGTTATGCAATCTTCCTGCTAACATTTCATAATGGTAGAAAAATGAGTGTCTGTGAAAGCACTGATGCACTGAGTTATCCATTGACAACACACAACCAATTGGCAGTCACTGAATGAATGCATGGGTGTCAAGCCTGTCAGGCATACGTTGCTTTTTCATTGGCATTCTACTTTAAAGAGCTTTTTTCCCCTTATTTATTTACTTATTATTTTATTAAATATACAATGAACTTGTGTATTCTTATTTTATTCAGTGTTGTGTGATGATACTGTCATCATTTGTTTTGATGCTCAAATTGTACTAGATTTGGCCAGTGTGAGCCATTTCAAGATGGCTTCTCTACATCTTTCTGATATGTTTGCCATCATTTTTTGAACAAGTTCTTAATTTCTACTACAAGATAGTCCAGGTTCACCTTGTGCCTTCCAAGTTCTAGCCCTGGAATTATCATATCTAAAGGAGACCTGATTTCATTTGCTAGAGGGTGGTATTTGGAGACTAAGACCTGGAAACACATTGTGTTTCTTACTTCTCAACTATAAAATGAAAATGACCACACCTGCTCCACCATATCTTTTCCTAATCACAGCAGCATCCTCCAGCTTGTTTTCCTGCTCCCTCTTTGTCTTTCACTCTACGCCAACTAATCATTCATACAACAGCCAGGGAGATCTTTTAAAAAGTGTATCATATCACTTTATTCATTTTCTTGCACTCTCTAAGGCCTTCATTTTGCACTTTAAATTTTAAAAAAGAAAGGAGGAAGGAAGGAAGGAAGGAAAGAAGGAAGGAAGGAAGGAAGGAAGGAAGGAAGGAAGGAAGGAAGGAAGGAAGGAAGGAAGGAGAAAAAAAAAGAAAAAGAAGTTATCCTACAAGACCCTTTATGAGCTGTCCTATTCCTCCTCTTACTTTTATCTCATATCATTCTCCATCAGTCACTGGGCTCCAACCACACTCATCTTCCTTTTCTTCCAACACTCCAGATTCATTCTTGCCACTCCCACCCAACCCCAACCTTTGCCCTTGCTGTTCTTTCTCTCTGGGCTGGTCTTTCACAAATTTCTTCCAGGTCCACCTTTTCTCATCGTTCAGTTCTTAACTTGAAAGTCAGTTCTTCACAGAAGCATTCCTCGTACCCACTTATCTAATGCTGAGATGCAAATATAACACACACACACACACACACACACACACACACACACACTCACACACACACACAAACACACACACACACATACACACCAATGCCTCTCATGAACTTAAATACAAAAGTTCTTAATAAAACATCAGCAAATTAAATTCAATAATACATAAAAAGAGTTATGCACCATGACCAAGTGCTATTTATTCCTTGTGTACAAGGCTGGTTTAACATCAAAACCAATTTATGTAGTTCACCAAATCAACTGACTAAGGGAGAAAATTCATACACTCAAATCAGTGTATGCAGAAAAACCTTCTGACAAAATCCAACAACTATTCACAATAAAAACTCTCAGCAAATGAGAAATAGAGGAGGACTTCCTTGACTTGATCAAGAGCATATGAAAAATAAAACCATAGGCAACATAACTGAAAAACTGAATGTTTTCTCTGTAAGACTGGGGACAAGGCAAAGGCTTCTTTCTCCATTCTTATTACACGTAGCGTTCGGTGTGTTAGTCACTAAAACAAAGCAAGAAAAAAATTAAAGACATACAGATTAGAAAGGAAAAAAAAACTGTCTCTATTTGCAGATGAAATAATTGCCTATTTAGAAAAATCTCACGTAATCTACAAAAAAAATTATAATAGAATTAATAAATGAGTTCAGCAAAGTAACAGGCTCAACACACAAAAAACAATCTCACTTCATACTAACAATGAACATGTGGGTACTTAATTACAATCACTAAAATAGATACTGAAGGCTGAAAATAAAGATTCAAATAAATGAAAATATTTGGTTGTAAAGACAATGTTAGAAAGATGACAGTTTTTGCCAAATTTATCTAAAAAATGTAATTCCAATAAAAATCTCTATAACATTTCTCATACACATATAAGTATATATGTGCAAAACTCGCCAAAATAATTTTCAAATTATCATATTATAAATTATAATAGCGAAAATAATATGATATTGAAATAAAGTTAGATAAAGAGAACTATGGAACAGGCTAGACTAGACAGTTTACACAAATGTGGATAAGTATAGCTACATATGTGATTTTAGTATACAATAGGATTGAGTTTCAAGTTAGTAGAGAAGAAATGAACACCTTAGTAATGGTGATTATGCATTCACAAACATTAATTTAAGACTGATTCATAAACGTGTGTGTGTGTGTGTGTGTATGTGTGTATTATACACATTTATCCTGAAAGATACTTATGCATGTGCACAAAAAGGTGTGTAGAAGGAAATTAAATTCATGATTATTTATAATAATGAAAACTCAGAAACTAATTACCTATGAAGCCTAGAATCATAAAACAATTTATGGCATATCCAAATATGTAATGTTATGCAATAGATAAAATAATAAAGTATACCGGATGCACTGATATGAAAAAAAATCTCAGAGGCACATTGTTGGGAATACAAAGCAAGTTATAGAAAACATTCAATAAAAACAAACTGCTTTTTCTTTGTTTATAAGAGCCAAACACCCACACATTGCTACAAAAAAACAGATTAAGTTTCAGGAAGATTTAGAGCCTCTGTCTCTTGATTCCTGAGTTCAACTGTGACCTGTCAGAGAACCTTCTATCCAGGATGTTATTCTTTTAAAAAAAATAATGTTTCAGAATAACCTAGAAAATATATTCTTTATCATCTGAACCACTCTCTCCTGAGTGAGTTCCTTTGGAAGATATCGTAGTAGACATTAAATCACGATGGTCCTCTTTGAATAACAGAAAAGAGGCTTAGGAGCATAGTTTCTACAAAGTTAGCAGCTCTTTGAATCTTGAGATTCCCTCCCCTGTAAGACTAAAATTAAATAATAAATGTCCCATAACACATTTAAAAAACAAATACATACATACATATATATATACATACATATATATACATATATATGTATGTATATATATATATA
>NW_017732617.1:93490-138954 GCF_001890085.2 Hipposideros armiger
TGTGTGTGTGTGTGTGTGTGTTTCTTTCCTATATATGCTGAGAGAGAGAGAAAGATATATCCAATAGTCACAGCCTCAGGATGAACATCATATCATCCTGATCAACAAAATAAGATTCTGACTTCACTTATCGTATTTGTTTTAACCTGCCAGACAGGGGACAAATTAGTTAAATATAAATGCTGGATCATAAGACATTATGCTCTTATTTACCAGATTGAGTAAAGAAATGTTCACCTTATTTCAGGTTCTAAGTTCTGGAAAGAACGGTGATTACACTTACTTTACCTTATTTATTTTGCAGGATGTGATCTCTAGCTTTATATTTACTAAATAACACCTTTCTGGAAAACGTATTATCTTTCTTGAACTCAAACCAAAGCAGGAGTTACAAAGGAACAGGTATTACTATTCCAATTTTCAAAAAAGAAAAAACAAAAAATGGAGGCTATTATAAGTCACGTGGTTGAAGAGGAAAGAATGGTGTGGCTACCGGTTGTTTTGCCACAGTATAACTATTTCCTCTTCAGTACAAAAACTAATTTTGCTCAAGTGAGGGGTCTACCCTTCTCCCACTGCATTCTCTTTGGAAAGCCACCATCCTAGTGTTCTGTCCTTCCCCTCTCATGGATGTGCACAGGATCGAAGCTAGGCCAATGTCACACGTGTGCTGGATTTTGAGTTTTGAGGGCAAAAGGGCAAAACAAAATGAGCAAATTCATCCCAGAAACATATCACTGCTGAGAGTGCCAACTAGTTTTCACCATCCTGGAAATCTTACTGGCCTCTGTCTTCTCTTGACACTGAAACTTCTTTAGTTTTACCTGCACTTCTGTGAGTCTCCCTCTTTTCCAGCAAATCTCTTTTTTTGCTCTTCTGTTAAAAGAATCAGTATCTTTTACTTGAGACCAATAAAACAACCACAACAAACAGCAGGCCTTATGCAGAGTTGAAAGGAATTATTTGAGTTTCGCACATGGCGCCTATCCATCTTCTGACATGTCTTTCTATTGAAGCTCCTTCTGTCCAATTCACACCCACAATAATGCACACACATAGTCAAGGTTTTTCCAAGTTCCCTCCAACTTCCCTCCATCACAGTCTGCTTTCTGGAAGAAATTGGATGAACTAATTTACACAAATATGTGGAAGACTTGTTTGTTTCTTCTCTTATCTCATACATTTTATTCAAATCCTGCTACATACACATTGTGCTAAGAGCTGAAAATAACAGTGTAAATAAGAAAGATCTATCTCCTGTCTTGTAGGCTGATAAACCTGTCAAACCCTGCAAACTGCAAACAGGATCTCTGATTACAGGATTCAGAGACCTGGAGGGGGAGATGTGTGTAGGAGAAGGGTCTTCCTTCTGACTCTGAAGACAGGTCAGGTCTGAGGTTGGTAGCCTCCGGCTAGTGTTTCCTGTTTAGGAAATAAAGCCGCATCTAGTTTGACAGTGAACAAAGTAGCACAGTTAGTGTACCGATTTTTCCACGTAGAGCTGATCAACGTATTGCACTGCCCCCCCCCCAACCGCTTTCCCCTGCTCCCCTCTGACCTTGTTGACCTGGTTAAAACCGCATCCTGGAATCCTTCACCATGCTCACACCAGCAGAATACACTGATCAGATTTAAAACAACCTTTGGCTGAGGAAACGGCTCCCAGGAACTCTCTACTTCAAAAATTAAATAAATAAAAATACCGCTTATCTTATTCCTGAAATTATTTTAATAAGTAATTTAAGAAAAGAATGAAAATGTAAATAAGTTAAAATAAGGTAAATAAAAACACCTAAAGTCCTACTAAAGCGGTAGCTACTGTTAATAGGTTGGCCTATATATTTTCGGTTTTTTATTTTGTTTCTATGCACATACACACAAACAGGTACAAGGTGTATGAATTAAGTTTGCAAACTTGTTGCACTGATGTTGCTAACCTTTTTTTGATATCAGAGGGATGATTCATTATGAATTTGTACCAACGGGACAAACAGTTAAACAAGTTTACTATTTGGAAGTGCTGAAAAGGCTGCATGAAAAAGTTAGATGACCTGAACTTTTTGCCAACAATTCATGGCTCTTGCATCTTGACAATGCACCAGCTCACAAGGCACTGTCTTTGAAGGAGCTTTTTAGTCAGTAAACAAATAACTGTATTGGAACATCCTCCCAACTCACCTGATCTGGCCCCCAGTGACTTTTTTCTTTACCCAAAGATAAAGAAAATATTGAAAGGAAGACATTTTGATGACATTCAGAACATCAAGGGTAATATGACAACAGCTATGATGGCCATTCCAGAAAAAGAGTTCCAAAATTGTTTTGTAAGATGGACTAGGTGCTGGCGTCAGTGCATAGCATCCCAAGGGGGGTACTTCGAAGGTGACTGGAGTGATATTCAGCAATGAGGTGTGTAGCATTCTTTCTAGGATGAATCCGCAAACTTAATTGTCTGACCTCGTATAATGCACCTTATTCATATATATTTGCTTTTAGAAAACAGGGATTGTGTTTTAAGTGCTCTTTCAAATTATGAGTGGAAGATATCTTTGAAACAGTAGAGTTAAATCTGTCAGGCATAATCATGGTCCTAACCATCATTTTTACAATTTACCCTGCCAGGCACTGGTTTAGTACACTGAATGTTTTATCTCACTTAATTCTTACAATAACCTTATTATTTGGGTACTATTATTATTATCATCAATTTTACAGAACAAGAAAGAAACTGAGGCTTACAATGAAGTAACAGACCAAGATTCCACCACCAGTTAACGGTTGATCTAAAAATCAATCTTACATGAAATATGAATAAAGGGGGATGCCCAGAGGAAACTTTTTTGAGCTATATGAGTTCCCACCAGAGAAAGCAATGGAGAGCCAAGAGATACATCAGGTAGCCTTGGTGTCTGTTTCTTCCCAGATCCCCTTGGTGAGGGCACAACCGAAGCACTTGTGACACCCACCCAAACTATGCCCTGTGTTACTGTGGTGAGTGAATATCACTCAACCTACCTAATTTAAAAGTTCCTCAAGTGCCACATCCAGATACTGAGAGGAACTGGTTGTTTTCACTTGTGGCTAACTCTTCTGGCATGAATTACAGGTTGTCACTCATGCAGAGAGGGGATGGTGAAAGAGCAGGACAGGAGGCTGGCTGTCAGCATCTGTCACAGGCATCTTTCCTGTCTAGTAAAGCAAGGGGGCTTCCTGGCCAGCCCTGCTTTTTACAGGGAGAGGGAGTCAGGGTGCAAAGCTCCCACGTTCCCCTTGGCAAAAGTTCCCACAAGGCAGATGTGAACACAAAACACTACCAGGCACTAAGACAAGAGCTCTGAGGCAGGAGAGCCAGGATTCCTGATATTTCTGTGAAGTAACCAGAGCCCAGGAAAGGTGACTGATAGGTGCCGGAGGTCCTCAGGACGGTGCTGACCTTAGCTAGTGATAGGGTGTATTCTCCCTCTTGACTATGTGTCATATGATTTTTCCTCAAGAAGGGACTGCAGAGGGGAAAAAGGCCTCCTGTCTCCTCAGAGCAATTTCCACAGAGGCTTAGCCCTTTCCAGCTGGGCCTGAACCCCACCTGACACGATTGATTCCTACCGCCCTGAAGGCTGTGAGGAAAACCACTCCATGTAATAATAAAAGTAGAATAACTACAATAATAAAAAGCTTAGCTACACATAACAGGATTAAGATGGCAAGCTGATTACTTACCCCCTAATAACCATCATTCAGTCTCTAAATTAATAGTGAATAAACACTTTTCTTGGCCTCAAAAAAATTTATAAGGTATTTTACAAAAGCACAGGATTGGAATTAATTTTTGAGATGTCAACACTATGTCCAAAATGCCAAAGTCTTTAGTGAGACACACCTCAGCGGCACACACAGGCCTCCAAAGAGACTCCTAACCCACACAGCCCCAGTTCTCTCACCCCCACTGCCACCTTCTATAGTAGGCCTGCAAAAAATCCTCCATATGAAAAAAAAAAGTTCAAAGTCCCACTATAACACAAACATGAACGTTTTATTTACCGACTGGAGAATCTTGTCTTATTTTCAAGTGACTAGAAATTAATAGACCAGAGGAAGAAAGAGGCCAAAAGAGAGAATTTTAAAAGTCTCTAGGAGGTAAAAACAAATTACTTTGTAAGTATATCCCTTGATGTGCTTGTCCAAAGATGCAGTTATATATGTGCTAAGGGAGTTTTAGCTAGTTTTATTACCTTTTCGTCCCCATGTTAATTCCTCATACATGGGAAGGGTTCATTTATTTACTTATTCAAACATTTATTGAGCAACTCCTATGTGCCAGTCTGTATGATCCCTGGGGATACAAAGATGACAGCAATATGACCCCTGTCCTCAAAAAACACAAAAACTTAATGGTAACAAGAAAAATAGGAAAATTTAAGCATGAAGTGCTTCATAAAGCATATCTACGAAGTGCCACTGGACATAGAGAAATGGGGGGGGGCACAAGAGTGAAAGAGTCAACTGAGCTGAGCAAGAAACAATTTTCAACTTTATATTATTACATTTATTAAATGGTTGCTACCTTATGAAAGTATTTGAATTCAGAGGAGGCAACCATTTTGAATAGCCTTTACAATGCAGGTCAGGGAACACCCTGTTAACAAACCAGAACTGCTTCCGACTCTCAGGGGTCAAGTGAAATTCTGAAAGGCAGCTGTTGGCGTCTACAGTGGAAGCAACATTACCACTAGGAGATTGTCCATGGTGGATCTTCTCAGGAGTGCGTGGGTCAAGCCCTTTGTCACGTAGGCTAAAATACCTCCCACACCTACTTCGTTGTTGTCGGAAACACCATATGGAGCATTTTATTCCCTTGTCCATCCTACGTTTCTCTCCAATTAACGTGAAAATATCTCTGGAGAGGAAGCACATTACCATTTTTCTATCATGGAGTTATTTTACTATTTCCTGAGAACAAGGTTCACTAGGAAAATAGAGGGCAGTACATGACTTCCCAAGGAAATTACAGGGGCATCGTTGAGTCTGATAGGAAACAGAGAGAGGAGCTAGGAAACATTGAAGAAGCACTGACTGAACACAAATCCTCCTGTTTCACTATTTTACCCTGTTCTACTAATTTACTCTTTTACTCCCTTGATCTCCTCTCAACATTAACCATCTGCCCTTCTCTCTTTCCCGTTTCTGAATTCTCAGGCCTCCCTTCAAGAAAACAAACAATTCTGTTTAAGATCTAAGAAGCTCCTCTAATGATCTCAGTTCTTCTGTTGAGATCAGTCACTGGGAGGTCAAAACAAAATTATTCAGAGACACCACAGATCAAAACAAACACATGTGTACTGGGCCCCTCTCCTCAGAAGTACACTGCTGAGCACTGTACCCTGATATACCAGTGCACATGTGGGACTCAAAGAAGACGCTTTATGTACAACACATGTTATAAAACCAGCATGCCTTGAAAGCAATTATATCTAGTCTGCAGATCCCTGGACTTTGTTACAGAGCCAAAAATTATATTTTTACATCATAAAATTCTTCAATGCCAGAAAATTTTCAGCAATCCTCCTAGACCCACATCCAAGAGATTGATAGCCAAAGCACCCCTTCGCAGGCAAACAATTTGTGAACACATTCATTTACTTAAAAAAGCAAAAACAAAAACTTCCTTGGTGCCAGGAAATTCACTTGGCAATGTGGATAAAGTGATGAATGTGATAGTCTCAACCTTTGGAGATCTCAAACATTTTCACTCAAAAGGAACAGATAGGACTTACCTGTTTTCAAACATGGCACTACGGACTTGCTGGAAAGGAAATTATTCACCTGGCCAGACAATCTGTTCTTATAAAAAGTGTGAGATATTCCTTGCCAAAATCCCAACAGAAAAAATTATTAGCAATGTGATTCCTCTCAAATAAGCCTCCATGTAAAATTCTCTGGTAAGAGGTGTTTTTGTGAATTCTAAGATGAGCTCTTCGGTTTCCATTCTTCAAACTACAGAGTAAGTTTTATCTTATAACCAGGCGCTGGTATCCAAGACTATACCAGACCATTAGACACATTTTAAACTTGAACACTAAGAATTGATCAGCTTGATGAGGAATACAGCCATTCTGGCTCCCAAGAAAAGTCTAATCAGAATGTATGCTTGCTCACATTCCAAATCATTGAACAATTCATCAATATCTCAAAAAAAAAATGTTGATGACAGAAAACTTTGTTTTGCACTATCCAAATTACCCACGGTGAAAGATGAAATTCCCTCACTCTACATTCTAAGAATTGTTTAACTTTTTCTTTTAGTTGTGTGATAACGAAACTGTTGAGTCACCTTTATTAATTAGCCAAACTAAGCATGTATGGGAATAAGATTGCTAGTTAAGATGTAGGCAGATCAAGAAAAACCATGAGAATCAGGATAAGGGGCTTGTAATTGATCATCTAAGCAGAGGGGAGTCAGAGAGGCCTTCTGCGTTAACAGAGGCTTTAAAAGTGGAATTTGGGAAAGTTAACCTGTTGACAACGTGGAATGAATTAGAGGCTGGACAAGGAGTCCAGATTGGGGTTATTTTCAGCATAAGAAGTAGGAGATATTTACAAGGGAAAAGAAAACAAAGCTAGACTACAAGATTATTTTCATTCTGAAAGAAAACCAGTAAAATATACATAAACCATAAAAAAATACAATGTATTTGGATTTCTATACTCTTCGGAAACTTATACAACTTAATTTTTAAATGCATAATGTTTAATCCCAGTTTGGTTATGTTTAGAATAGTACTTATCTACAAAATTGAGTTGATAGTGGCACCTACGTCATGGAATTAATGTGACTATTGAATGATATAATGCATTGATAAGTATGGTATTAAAAGAATGCCTGCTACACAACAAATTCAAAACAGATTTTTTTCAATATTACTATATTAACAACAAAAAATGAGATAAAACCATATTGTCCTTTTGAATAGTGTCCTCCTTTTTGTGTTTACTATATTTTTTTAAAGTTCCAAATGGAATTTTAAATACATGAATTTTTAGCATAAAATATCACTAGATGAAATAGCAATTGGTACACTGTGGCGATAAAAACCTCCCTTTTCACTGTATATTCTTTAGTATTTTAATTTTTAATGCATTCTCTATTTAGGAATAATTATATTAAAGATGACAAGCAAACATTTGCAGTCACAGAGGAAAGCAATTAACAAATGATAGATATATGCTTATTCAAAAGTGAGGATAATTATAATAAGAGTTAACATTCATGAAGTGACTACTTATGCCTAATACTGCTTTAATTTATTTCACTGAGGTTAGTACCATTAGTCTCCTGAAGCACAAGGGCAGCATTATTAGTAACCCTAAATTATTGATGAAGTATAGAGAGGTTTACCTACTTGTCTCTAAGGTTACTTCACTTAGTAGTGGCAGAATTAAGAAATGAACCCAGACAATGCAGCTACATATATGCACATACTTACAAGTATATCACTTAGGAAAATAAAATCAGAAATAAGTCTGTATTATCAGGCTTGGTTCTCTAGCCATAACATCTGGGACAGATATTTCGGCAAGGAAATGTTCTATGTCTGTTGCATGTTTGATAAGTCTAACTCTAGGGTCTAATGACCAGCCACATCTGAACAACCTATTGTTATCCAAGCATAGACCACAGGGATGAAGCCAATTTTTTTTCAAAACTATGAAGGATAAAAATTAAATAATAAAGGGCTGGCTGAGTGGCTCAATTGGTTAAGAGCTCGCTCAAGAGTGCGAGCTCTGAGCAACAGGATCGCTGGTTCAATTCATGGCCCGAGCTGAGCTGCTGCTGAGCTGCCAACAGGTGGCAGGATGGCTCAGCTGAAAAAAATAAATAAATAATAAAAATCTTTGTAGTGTAAACACTGTGGAACTAGTAAATCTTCCTCAGTATCCAAATTAAATGTTGTATCCAGAAGTAAATAAAGAAGCAGTGGGTGTTTTTCTAATTCTTCCAAAATACTGAGATTTCTTAAATATCTGTCTACTTTGCACCTGCAAAAGGAATGAAATTTCTGAGAGTGGTGAAGCTAAGCCAGAGTTACTGATCAGTGAAATTGGTTGCAATTGGGTAGAAGAGCTACACTGCTGATACCCCGGCAAATGGCGACATCACTGAAACTATGCAGGCTCCTGCTATGAAAGCATCACAATATGGTCTACACTAGAACGCCTGGCTCAAGTGAGACATCATTATAAGAACGTGGTGGTGAAACTTCTGCACGATACTGGGCCCATAGCTTCCCAATTTCAAAAGATTAGAATTTGGCAGGAATGTGGCCTGAATTGGCCTTTTTCAAGATGTTCCATCAAAACCCACTTTATAGAAAAACAATCATTCCATTTTTTTTTAGTTGTCCTTTGATAACTCTGTAATCTCGCAATTTTACATTTATCTGGTATCATAAGCAAACTTGAAGGCAAAACAAATGTCATATTTGTGTGAAACTGCCTAACCCCACAATGACAAATTACTCTGATCCTTGGCAGGGTTTGGTGAAGCATTAAATGCATTGAGTTTATCTTTAGCTGGTTGTAGCCTGGGTCACACTGTAGCAATCATAAGTCCGAAGGAGGCCTTTATGATTAATTTTTGCTCATTTTATTTTCAAATCAATGGAGCTAAAGACACATTTTGATGAAGAGCGCCAGGTGATCTGTGAGTTGGCGTACTGCAAACCTTGACTTTTCATTTATCCGTGAAGCTGACAACTACTTATTTGTGAACTGCTAAGTGAGTTATGAATAGTTACAAAAAGTTGCAGGTTACAAGTTTACTGGAGAACCCATGACATTAATCTACTGTGAAATGTTGGCAACGTTTAACAACATAGCAAAAGCACATGAACTTTGGAGAAGTCTCAAAAATTTTAGGAAGGCATCTTATCAATACAGTTTGAGTGTTTTCTTGAGGCTTTCATGGTTTTAATCATTGTCATTTTTATTTTTAATTATGAATCACTATTAGTTTAGCACCACCATTCTTAATGAACTTTCTAGTAGGTGATTTGGTTAATCCTGCAATATAGTCATGTTCTGCATAACGATGGGGATACATTCTGAGAAGTGCATTGTTAGGTGATTTCATCATTGTGGGAACATCACAGGTGCACTTACACAAACCTAGATGGTACAGCCTACTACACACCTAGGCTGTTTGGTATAGCCAATTGCTCCTAGGCTACAAACCTTCATAGTGTGATACTGTATTGAAAACCATAGACAATTGTAGTGCAATATAAGTATTTGTGTATCTAAACATAGAAAAGGTATAGTTAAAATACGGTGTAAAAAACTAAAAAACAGTATACCTGCATAGGGCACTTGCCAAGACCGGAGCTTATAGGACTGGAAGATGCTCTGGGTAAGTCAAGGAGTGACTGATGAATGAATGTGAAAACTTAGGACAATACCATACACTACTATAGACTTTATAAACATCGTGCACTTAGTCTACATTAAATTTATAACACAACACAAGATTAAATCAAGCACAAGAGAATATGATTCAATCAAGAGATGTGGTAAACACCAGGTACATGAGGCTGCTACTGGTTTAACACGGCATACTTTTGTAGAGCAAAGTTTTGTTTTTTTATAAGTGTAAAAAGTAACTCTAAAAAAATGAAAATTATAATATAGTAAACACATAAACCAGTAACCTAGCTGTTTATTACCATGTATCATGTACTGTACATAATTGTATGTGGTATACTTTTACAAGACTTGCTGTGTAGTAGGTTTGTTTATACCAGTATCACCACAAACATGTGAGGAACGCATTGCACTACAATGTTACAACATCACTAGACAATAGGAATTTATCAGCTCCCTCATCATCTTATGGGGCCAGCATCTCATGTGTGGTCTGTCATTGACCAAAATATATTCATGCCGTGCATGACTGTATATAGCGACATAGATTTACATCAACAGTATTTTTAATCTATAATTTTCCAACTCTACTTAAAGGAATTATGTACCCTAAAGAAATATTTGAATCACCATATGCTTGCAGCTAAAGCACATATGTTTGTGATACCCCAAAGTGTATTTGACAGTGTGGCCAATCACTCATGTCTACAGAGCCTCCTTGATCAAACTAAAGGAGTTTCCCCTGGAATATGAGTGGGATCGGGGTAGACACTATAGGGTGAGTGAATGGCAGTGACATTTCCCAGTAATTTGCATGAAACAGAAGTTGGTAGATCTCCCTATAAAAACAAGATACGTTAGTAGAATTATTTGTGGTAAAAGTAAAATCAAGCCTAAAATAAATGTTTGCTGGAATTCTCAGGACCTTTTGTATGTAAACATGCATTGTCAGTCTCTAAGAATGTATGTAGAATTTCTCAAACGCATTTCACTGTTAAATAACTATTAACCTTTTCAAAAGCACAGGTTGTAAAATACTTTCTTAGAGGGGTGCTAATATTATTGGGAATCTCATCTGTGGGGAAGTAAAGGTTATTATTCCTGAGGTCTTTCTTTATCCTTTGGAAGTCATTGATATGAGCTATAGTTCTTTAGGTTAAAGCTTTCAAGAGCCAAAACCAAGACTGTTACAGAAAAGGAGTTGTTTTACTTTATGGATGCCATCAACCAAAGACCGTCAGAACACACACTTAGGCAAAATATAGTTATAAATTGATATAGCAAGAAAAATGATATTACTTTTTCAATCAGATAAATAAAAATATTTCCATTTTGAAAGGAGACATGTTTAGGAACCCCTGGACTACTATCTCTACATGCTCAACAGTCAGAGAGGACCACAGGGAAAATCACTGAACTCATAAATGTAGAAAAAGTCAGACTCTTATTTTTAGTTCTAAAGAAACTTGAGTTCTAAGCAAACTTCTATAGAAGCCCGAGTCTTTCCTCAGCTAGCAAGGAATGACACTATCTATCAACTCATGTATTGTTACTCCTTGTTGGAAATTAGCTTCACACAGATGAGGCTGCTCCACGTAAGAAAGCCCAGCTCTGATGAGCCATCCCAGAAATGGTTGTGGTGGACCCAAATGAGACAAAGCAAGAACTTTATCCTGCTGCCAGTAAGCTAGTGCCCATATCCTGACTCGATCATATCCATTTCAGGATCTCCAGCACATACAAAATCACCCTGAAATCTGTGCTCAAAAAAGCTTCTTCACTGAGTGATACTAGTAGGTACACTAGGAAGGAGCCTGGAATTTGAAACCAGACAATCCTAACTCTAATGCTTAGTCACTATCAACTTAGACCAGGTTACCTGTCCTTTCTCAATGAATCAACACACTGAACTTTTATTTCACCAAGTTATTTAGGCAGTTGAATTCAGTGAATGCTTTCATACCCTCAATTTTGCCTCTGATCCTCTGCAGTCTTGAAATCATTAAACATGATTGTGCATATACAATGATTAATGCAATATTGTCATTATATTGATAAGCAACTATAATTATCTTCACTCATTATCACTCTATTTTGTCTCATTTCTTGAAGCATTTTTCTCTGATTTCTAAGTTAATTTTAATTGAGAGTTTGAGTGTTCCTTCTTTTACACATCTATATAGAATCTATTTTTTTTATTAAAGTTTATCAGGGTGACAATGGTTAGTAAAGTTATATAGGTTTCAGGTGTACGATATTGTAATATGTCATCTATATATCACATTGTGTGTTTACCACCCAGAGTCAGTTCTCCTTCCATCAGCATATATTTGATCCCATTTACCCTCATCTACCACAAATAAAGAAACAAAACTCATAGACACAGACAATAGTTTAGTAGTTACCAGAGGGTAAAGGGGGAGGAGGAGTGATACACAGTCTTAGAAATTTAGCTCACTTGCAGAGAAGAGTCCCAGCATCACAGATTTCCCACAGTGACAGAAATCAGGGACTCTGACAGTACAAGCATTCTCCTGTGATATGCTATAGCCCAAAAGAATGCTAACCAATTTATTGGGTAGTCACACAGGTCTACATTAACTCCTTTTAATATTGGGCACTGATACTATGTACTGAACTGAAAACTTCAAAATAGGAATTAAATGTACGCCTTTCTGAGGTATATAAATGACTCCATAGGAATGACTTT
The DNA here is from genome assembly GCF_001890085.2 of Hipposideros armiger. Classification (NCBI taxonomy): domain Eukaryota; kingdom Metazoa; phylum Chordata; class Mammalia; order Chiroptera; family Hipposideridae; genus Hipposideros; species Hipposideros armiger. The sequence goes on from NW_017732617.1 coordinate 105,615, forward strand.
CATGTTTCACATTTCCAAGGTCATACCAAGACGTGCAAAACTTAAATTTGATCACTATTCATTTTCCCAGAATTCTAGTCCTCATGGTCCTGGAGATATCAACAGAAAATAAAAAGGTTGACTTACCCCCTACATTCTCCTAAGTCCAAAGCAACTGAAAATAGTATTTCCTAAGCTGATTCTTCAGTCTCGAGTTGGCCTTATGTTGCAGTTGGTTCTTAGCTGTGTTGCAGTTGTGCACTAGAGATACATTAAGTGTGCTGAAGTCATGTTGGTTTAACAATAATATTAGTAAAGACTGAAGTTCATACAGCTCTTACTATGTGCTTTGCATATATCAATTTATTTAGTTCTCACAAAACTAAGTTACTAAGTACTAAGTACTAAGGTTAGTTTTTATTTTACCTATGAGGAAACTGATGTACAAATAGAATATAACTAGCCCAAAGTTTTACAGTTAGTAAGTGAATAGAGCTGCGATGTGAAAACAGGCAGTTTGATTTTAATCCATGTTCTTATCCTTTTCACCAAACCGCTTCTAAAGATCAAAGGAAAAATATGAAAATGATCCACATAACCCATGATTACATGACACTAGAACACCAGTTAAAAATAAAATGCCAGGGCCAGCCTAATGTCTCAGTTGGTAAGAGCACGAGCTCTGAGTAGCAGGGCCACCAGTTTGGATCCCACATGGGCCAGTGATATTGCGCCCTCTACATCTAAGATGGTGAACAACAGCTCGACCTGGAGCTAGGCTGCCGTGAGTTGCTGGCGATGGCATAGGCTGCAGTGGGGCTGGCCAGCAGCTGGCGGGCATTTTTGTGAGCCATGAGCAGTGGTCCAAAGGCCAGCAACCAATCTGCCTCACCCAGGAAGAGCACAATGATAATACCAACATGGGCCTGTGAAGCAACGTCCTCCACAACTAGACTGAAGAACAAAAGGACAGAAACTTGTGTGTTACCCTTCCCCGATTCCCCAACACTGTTTCCTCCCCCAATTCCCCAATAAAATATTAAAAAAATAAAAATAGAATAAAATAAAATAAAATGCCATTGAATTATCCAATCAAAGGTTAGAAAATATCTACCAAGTGCATTATAATTGTCAGTCCCTGATTAACTTTTCCTATTGTTCCAATGCACCCTTGTCCCCATTTGGGGGAGACTAGGTGCTCAGTAAGACTAAATAGTGAAGCACCAACATCATTAGTACACCCTTCCAATGATCCTCAGATAGTTTCATGTAATATTGCTTTTAATGGAGTAGTCTGTGACATCAACCCACCCCTACTCCTGATCCTGGTCATTTCTATAAGTCATTTGAGACCATAGCAGCTAGAGGTTAGGCATGCCTTAACCATTCTCTGGAAGAGAAATTAAAATAACAGAAAATGACATTTATCACATATTAAATTGGTAAATGAACCTAAAACACTGCAACATAATTCCATTGTCCCTTTGCTAAACTATGATGGGGGCAATTTTCTGCTCCATTTCCTCACCTAACACACCTTTTCCAAGTTTTAATTTATTTCTAAAATGAATTAGTAACCAGAACTTTTTTGTAGATTATGGAAATAGAATAAGCAAAGGCTGGTTGTCTTGAGGGACAGTTCATATCCTGCTATGATGTTCCCAATTTTCATTTTCCCACAGTATATTTGTCTACAATTAAAGATCTGGATTAGTAGAATTTAGTTTCCCTTTCCTCTGGGCAATCCCTGGATAAACAGTGCAACTCTGAATCGATGACAAGCTCAATCTTTCAAAGGTATAGATCACAGTGACCTATGTTGCGGGAATCTTCTTAGTTTGGTTGCTTATTCTCTGATGTAGCATACAAGGCTTAGCTTCTCTTAAATTCTTCCATTTATTCAATCAATCATTAATTACTAATAGCCCACTTTGTTTCCAGATACATGCTACGTGCTGGTGATGTCTGTTTTTGAGGCACTATACCCCAGTGGGGGACTTATTAACAATTACAAGTGCTGGATGTAGACATTGTCTCTAGTAGTTCTGGGCACTGTACACTGTAATCCTTGGCACTGTCACATCTCTTAATGTTAGAAGTTATTTTAAAATCTTTCACTCCTGTGCCAAACCTCTGACATCTAATTTCCCTCTCCTAGTATTGCTGTGTCATATATCTATTTATGCCAAAATATCAACTTTTCTCCCATGCTCTGTATTCCAAGAGGCTGGCATGAATGAATATCAACAGGCTTCTTTGGACCCTGGCTTCTCCTTGGGTTTACCCAATAGAAAGCATCTGGCAAAAGACTGAAGAGAGTAAGAATCGTTATGTAATCTCCTTGCTCCTTGTCAGCAGCAGAAACATGGGCTGGCTGCATCCCTACCTGAAGACCACAGTTCTGAAGCCTTGCTTTCCCAGTATTTAACTGTTTCCACCCCTCCTACCATCAGTCTAGAGGTGGTAACATCTCTCTCCTCCCATGTTAATCTCCATGTTACTTCTCTTACGTTTATTCTTTCCCTTATGGTTTTTTTCCCACATCTTTGTACAGAATTCATGTATTAAAATCTCCCCAAATCACCCAATGTAAATGCACACTGTTTCTTGCCAGCTCCATGAATGATGAAGACACCTCCCTCTTGTTCTTTGTCATAGATTTTACATGGATAGAAGATTACTTACGGTATTTCCTGTTTGTTTCTTTGACCAAATCAGCTCCATAACCTTAACTGAGTGTTCACTCTGTTTGATGTGAGCTAAGTCCCGAGCATATAAAGGTGGATAAAACATCGACTTTGCCATGGAGTAACTTTATCAGGTGGTAGAAGACACGTAATTGGTGTGACCATAAATTTAGCCTCTAAATTTTTGAGTAAGAAAGACATCAATGTTAATAATTGCAGGACACTGGCCTAAACTGTAACTAACTTGTACAAATAAAAAATAAAGGGATTATTGTTTTATAATGTAATGATCACTTCTATTGAGGTATGAACAGATTCACTGAATGCTACCTATATGATTGGAATAGGAGATGAAAGGTGAATATGAAGAAGTGCTTGCTTCCTATAATTTAGAGCCCAATACAGATATGGAACCCAACAAATAATTTCAACCAATGTGACAAGTATTTGCAGATAGACATTCCATTAGGCTGAAAACTAAAGGAAAAAAAATAGTATTTATGGTCACCTGGGTAGTGACTCTGCTTTCTCCCAAAGAGAGATGGAAAGGTATCCATACTGATGTTACATTCCATGATCAGAAATGTTACAAACATTCTTGTAAACTGCAGTAAATGGATGAACAGAATAAGCTCTTTCGGAATAGAAACGTAAACTCCAAGGGAAAATAGAAAATGGTGTGGCATATTCGAGGCTTACAGATTTGGCAATACCCTCCTTGCTTGGTGTCACCAGCAGTTATGTCTCAGCAGCCTAGAATAAGCACATTTTAGGTGAGAACCTGCCAGCACTCTCTACTGAGGAGCAAGGATGTGTACTCAGTTCTTCCAATATACGCAACTAACTGTGCACTGACAAACTAATATAATTTAGAAGACAAACTGATATCTCTAGTGAGCTAATTAGTCATCAATCTGGTAATCATACAGGACATAGTTCCTAAGTGAGTGGCAGGGGTAGGGGTGGCAAAGATTTCATTACATCATAACAGAGTCCAGGCTGTTCCATTTCCCTTAATGATTATTTTGAAGCTTCTATAAAAAGAAACAGTGGTAAATAAGTGGTTATTTGCCCTTTTCCAAGAAATTCAATAAGTACCAATGTTTTACTGATGTGGCCAGAAGCTTTCATCATATATTATACTACATTCATCAATTTTACATGAAACTTAGGAAGTAGGTCAATGAAAATTTGACTACATTTTAGATAGATATTTTCTACTACTCAGGCAATTTTTAGGATTCAATGCCCATAGTGAATAATTTATGTACATGCATAGAATCTGTTCTCAGTAAAAATGACAGTGATAGATTATCAGCCACAGGATCCTGCTGGACCAGTAAACCAGTCAGGAAATAAGAGGCTGAAAAGGTTCTGTCCTTCACACCAAAATATCTGAACCTGAACTCTAATGAGAAAATACCTAAGGTTTAGAATACTGATTTAACTTAAATGCAATTGTTATCTCTCTCTCTCTCTCTCTCTCTCTCTCTCTCTCTCTCTCTCGCTCTCTCGCTCTCTAGCTCTCTCGCGCTCTCTCTCTCTCTCTCTCTCTCTCTCTCTCTCTCTCTCTCTCATGAAAAACAAATNGAACTCTAATGAGAAAATACCTAAGGTTTAGAATACTGATTTAACTTAAATGCAATTGTTATCTCTCTCTCTCTCTCTCTCTCTCTCTCTCTCTCGCTCTCTCGCTCTCTCGCTCTCTAGCTCTCTCGCGCTCTCTCTCTCTCTCTCTCTCTCTCTCTCTCTCTCTCTCTCTCATGAAAAACAAATCCCCTCTCAGCGTTTTGTTTTCTGCTTTGTTTTGTTTTTCTAAGGAGCTTCAACAGTCATCCAGCTAATTAAGAAAACTTGGTGACAGGGATAGGGTTTCTATTATGTGAATAGCCACAAAAGGCAAACTCTGATTCTGCTCCTGACAAGCAAAATTCAACAAAAGGACGCCCACATCTGGGAATAACTGCAATTAATCTATAACCCCAGTGATGCAGCAGCTGAGAGGGATTTATAAATAGAGCCAAAAGAAAAGATATAATTGGCTGCTTCCCTTAATCTAGCTTGTTCTCCATTGCCTCATCCCATCTTAGCAAAAATGGTCTGCTGAATTTTTAAAGATCTCAGCTCAAATTGATCAAATTATCATGAATTTGAAATTAGTAGGGCATTACAGCCTAACTTAAAATTCTGACTTTTGAATTGTTCTTTCTAGTAAGCAATATAATCAGCCAAAACTTGCAGGGTGTGCATGTGCTGTGCCCAAACATATAGATTTACAAGTGTAAAACACAAAATTGTATCAGCTTTAAAAAAGAAATAATCTGTGGTCATAAACTCATTCAGATGTCATTTTTTTAGAAAGCAAAAAACATTAACATGCCATATGCAACTGGAAATATTTTCAGGAAATTAACCACAGGGTAATGTAAAGTCCAGACATAAAAATAATGGCAGATAGAAAAAGCCATATCTTACTTAACCTGGAATAAAGACAAAGATGCAGAATATTTTATGAAAATGAAATTCTGATGTAACAAATTCAACATTAATTATAATTAATGTATCGATAGTAAAACTCTCAAGTAAATATAAACAGAGAGGAAATCTTAAATCTTAACCTGATAAAAGGTATATCAGAAAACATACCAGAAATAATACACTGAATAATGAAATATTGAAGTCATTTCCTTTAGAGTCAATAGGAAGATATTAACACTGACTCTACTCAACTTTGGACTGGACATCTTAGATAGTAAATCAAAACAAAACAAAGAATGAAAGGAAAGTTTTAAGAGTTGGGGAGAAAAGACGTAGATTTTAAAGATAATATGATTATCTATACAGAAAAGCCAAGAGATTATGCATTTAGAAATAAGAGTTCTACAAAGTTGCTAGACCAAAAATTAATGCTTAAAATCAATAGCATCACTAAAAACAGACTAAAATATACCATTTAATATAGATAAGGTGAAACAAAGCAAGGAAAGAAGAAAGGGAGGGAGGAACGGAGGGAGACAGGGAGGGAGGGAAGTTGGAGAAAGACAGGGCAAAGTGCTTAGAAGTATAGTGAAATATTTACCAGGTATTTATGGAGAAAAGTATAAAACATTAGTGAATACTGAGAAGAAAACCTATACAAATGGAGAGAGATATACATGTTTATGAATCATGAGACTCAATAGCTTAAATATGTAATTGATCCCCAAATAAATTTACAAAATTTATGCAATTCTAGTCGAAATCTCAATGTGATATTTTATGGAACTTAACACACTGCTTAGAAAACTTACACATTAGTGAAGAGCTAATTTCCCACTGTCAAAAATCGCTAACCAGTTAACCCCGCAGTAGGTACTAACTACAGAAATCGACTGCTAAAATGAAAACACCTCTCCTTGCTGGGCTGCAGGCAGCCCTTACTGTGGTCTGTGTGTAGTCATTAGATGTTGAATCCCTTTCTCTGTGCTCAGCGAGACATCTACAAAATCCTCATGATGCGTGTTGTGTTTTCTGACTTCAGTTTCCATGCCTGAATATTGAAATTATTTCAGGGCCAAAGCCAAGCAAAAAAATCTGCAGGCGGTCCTCACTACCGTGATCCACAAGGCTGCCCGAAGCAAGCAAAAATAAAAATCACGTGTGGAGTCTCCGCTGCTACATTAATGTCTGGCTCAGACGCCCTAGGAGCCTAAAGAAATGAAATCTAGGAGTGACTAAACTGAGTGCCCCTACACTCACAGGGAGAGGTGAGCAGCTAGCAGCCCAGAGGCCGCATAATTACGCAGCGTTAGGACAACCCCAAGTTCCCAGGCACCGGCGGGCCCTGGTACCAGAGCATATGCTGCAAACTCTGTGAGGTCGCTCCTTTTGCCAGCTCACAGGCCCCTGACTCCGGTTGGACAGACCCAGGGTTCCTGGGATGGTTCCCTTTCCAATCCATTTGATTTTCTATTCATCTCAAGTGGGTTCATTTGTCTGGCTCTGTGTTTGGTTCCTTCCACAAACAGTCCCCATTGGGAGAAATTATCCGTTTGGGAGAGAAGTGATGATACAGGAGCAGGTGCAGAGAGAGAATAGCACTCTGGAAAGAAAACCTTCCTGCCTCCATCTAATCATTATACACAGTGGAGGCTACGAATGCGGAGGAGAGAGGGCACACAGCTTCTGAATTCTTAAAACTTGGGTGCTAAGGAAACCAAACGCAGGAAGTAAAGAAACATTAATAACAAAAAATTACTATAAGGTTTTAATATTGGATCTACTTCCGATGTTAATTTCAAAGAGATAAAATTTGCAAAGGCCTAGATGACTATTCTGTCATCTCTATATGTATATATAGAATATCTACAATATATATCACCGATTCCTAATTGGTTTTTAAGTTCCTTAAAAGGTAGAACCTTATACATTTTACATATCCCCTATGTTGCCTGTCTGTTTTTTGCAGGTACTAGCACTCTGTAAGCTAGAGAAAACTAAATTAATATTTTTAAAGTGCCTTGCGTATGCTCCCTTTCATGAATTATTGTATTTAGCTTATTTCTCATAGAAACCTTTTAGCTGATGTTGTATTTTGTATTTTGCAGATGAGGAAACATGCTCAGTGTGCTTTAGTGGCATGCCCAAGGTCTCAGAGGTAGGAACTGGCAGCATTTGTATTCAAATGCATGTTCTCTCAGCTGCACCGCCTGGGGTTCCAAATTCTTATCCTCTGACTTGCTTGCCTACTTTTAAGGGTTCCTTTGAATTACAGTGGACTCTCCTAGGTAGTCCAGAATAAGATCGCTCTTGTAAATGGAACCTATTAATAACCCTAATTACATCACAGGTTCCTTTTGCCCTGTAAAACAACCTATTCAAGATGGTGGTGTTTCGTAATGTCCACATTCACAAGGATTGGGGCATATAATCATCTTGGAGATCATAATTCTACCTACCATACCACCCTTGAGAAATCCAAACCCCTAGTCACCACAATATTCTCAAACTGGCTGCTAAACTTCTCCATATAGCATCAAAATTGGGCAAGAAATTACCAAGAAGCACTCTAGTAAACCCCTTGCGTGCCAACTATGTTTTTCCCTGTCCTTACTGTGTAAAGCACAGAAAATGAACATGGCCGATAACCCCTGGCAGGATCGTGACTCATTTCTGCTTTCTTGGTACAGAGAGTGTAAAGTGACTGGGAGACAGCCTGAGCCTAAAGTTTAATGAAACGCTCACTATGCCCCTTGTGGAAGAATTCTCACTCTGGGAACTAGGATCACTAGACAGGCACAGTGCAGAGTTGCAAATTTGGGAGGCTCAAATTCCTCAGTGGACACTAGAAGCAGTGGTAAGCAAGGTCACGGCTACTTTCACCCTTAGTCCTCATGGCCAGGTTTTCTAACTGCTAGAGTACAATATCATGTGTTTAGGATCTCTGAGGATGTATAATGAGTCTCAGAGAATGGCATCCCTGGATGGACTCATTTCCAAATAGTCACCCTGAGTAAACCTTTATAAAGCATTCCATTACTATACCTAGCAACTAGCTTCGGGGAGGTGTGGTATCGAACAGTGCACCTAGCTGTATTTCCTTTTCTTTCAAATGGGTTCCTTGCCCTGACATGATATGGAGTCATGTGTTGAATAAAATCCATTCTGAGTAAAAACATTCTAAGCCATCAGATAATGGAAATGACTGAGAGTCTGAAGACAAAAAGAAAACTTGTACTCAGAATGTGTGTCAATCCCAGTCAAGTTAAATGGCTGTGCTCTCCAGGGTAGAAAATGTCTGATGTAATTAACTTGCCTCCAAGTAATTGATTGGTCTCCCCAAAAGAGGCGCCACACTGAAAGTTAGTCTTTGCCTTTGTCACTGTCAGTTGGACCTTCAGCAGGTGTAGGAAGAGATTTAACCTTGGTGATGAAAATTTATGTTCCTAGGTCCATCTATGACCTTAATTTTCCCAAACCTCTCAAACATCTGTGATATAGCATCAACCAGTGCATTCCCTTACACAGCTATTCCACCATAGTTCGACCCCAGGAAAAGTTTACCAGTAGTACTGCTACAGCAAACCAAGGCTATCAGTATTGTACCCATTATCATTGGTAGTATACTCATGGACAACTGGGGGTTACAAAATCCCATTTTAGAGTCTGCTTCCTTAGACTACTATAGACACACACAGTCTTAGTTGGGTTTCCCAGGAAATATGTGGCATTTCCATGTAGGACTATTTTGGGGTAGGGCTCTCAGGAACGTAAGGGATGTGAGGGGAACATACTTGGGCCTAGAGAGAAATTGAAATGTGATACAGTGGCAATAAAGTTCTCAAGGGGAACTCTGGAACTCAGATCACCCTTTAGAGTTTTCCCAAATGGAACAGGGTTCCAGGCTTTGTTTCCATATTTAACTGCTCATTGAATTCTGACTACTCCTGGGAATGGGCTTCACCATAGGTGAGGCTGCTACCTTTTGCTTAGAACAGTTCCCAGAAAGGAATCAACTATGAGCCATCAGCAGTCAATTCTCCCTGTTGCTAGGGAATAAGATCCTTAGTCTGGAATGGGAATCAGGGCAGCAAACCACAATACCCATGACATCTCTAGATCAGGGAAAAGAAGAAAACAAATGAGGGGTTGGGAATTTTGGAAATGTTTATATTTACTTTGTGTAATTATTTGCACTTTCACCCAATAACTTTGGTTGCATGTAGATTCATCTGTATTAGGAGTTGGCAAACTTATTGTAAAAGGCTGCATAGTAAATGTTTTAGGCTTTCTTGGCCACATAGAAGAAATGCACAGCAAAGGAAGTCATCAACAAAATGAAAAGACAGCCTACTGAACGGGAGGACGTATATGCCAATGACACATCTAATAATGGGCTAATACCCACAATTTATACAGAGCTCACATAACTCAACTCCAAAAAAGAAAAAAAAATCCAATTATAAAATGGGCAGAGGACCTGAAGAGGCATTTCTCCAAAAAGGATATACAGACGGCCAATAGACATGAAAAGATGCTCAATGTCACTAATCGTCAGAGAAATGGGAATTAAAACTGCAACGACATATCACCTTACACCTGTGAGGATGGCTATCATCAATAAATCAACAAACAACAAGTGTTGGCAAAGATGTGGAGAAAAGGAAACCCTTGTATGCTGTTGGTAGGATTGCAAATTGGTACAGCCACTGTGGAAAAGAGTCTAGAGGTTCCTCAAAAATTAAAAATGGGACTACCTTATGACCCAGCAATTCCATTTCTGGGTATTTACCCAAATAAATACAAAACACTAATTTGAAAAGATATATGCACCTCTATGTTCACTGTAGCATTATTTACAATAGCCAAGATATGGAAACAATCCATGTTCCCATCAATATACAATTGGATAAAGAAGAAGTGGTAGACACACAATGGAATATTCCTCGGCCATAAAAAAAGAATGAAATCTTACCATTTGTAACAACATAGATGGACCTAGAGGGTATTATGCTAAGTGCAATAAGTCAGACTGAGAAAGATAAATGCCATATGATCTAATTTATATGTGGAATATAAAAATAAATGAACAAAGAAAACAGAATAAAATAAAAATGAAAACTGAGGCATAGAAAGAAATACATACTAACTTGATCAAGGTTATCCAGCTATTTGGTAGTAAAGCCAGGATTTCAATCTAGGCAGTCTGACCCCAAAGCCCACAGTCATAACCATTATGTATATCCTACATCTGTCCTTTGTTAGACAATGAAGGCCATGCTCCTCAGAATGATCTAAGAGACTTTTTATAATTTAGAGTCATTGGATTTTGGAAGGGCTCTTGTTCAGTCTTCAAGATGCTGTTCAAGCATACTCCTCTCTACGAGTATAGTCAGCCTTGTTCCTTCCCTTTCTTCACCTTCCCACGTTATAACCCCCACCATTATTGATCAGCACGTGTTACTTTTTTCTGAGAGATATTACTGATACTTCCATCCTAAATAAAAATACTTCCCTCTGCCCCTTCTTGCACTTTTTGTACACTTCTTTCTTAATCCATATAACATTACTTAGTAAGTATCCATGCCCACTTCTGCCTCCATTTCTAGCCTAAGTTTTTTTCAACCATCAGTGTGTAGTTAAATTAATTTAGTGGGCTATAAAAAGCATTTTTAATGAAATACAAAAGAAAGCATCACATAATATGTGTAAAAATATCTCCATGAATTGTTTCGGGTGTGTGCATGTATGTATGTGTGTGTGTGTGTGTGTGTGTGTGTGTGTATGTGTTCTAAGCATGTAGTTAGTGTCCAACTATTAGGCCCCTGTGGTTTTTAAGTATATATTAACCCAAGCCAACAAAGACTGGAATATTTGATCATGACATGTAATTTGATGATTCCTAATCATTGGTAATTTCCATGTTTTGTTTTCCTTTTTTTAAAGATTTTATTGGGGAATTAGGGGAGGGGAACAGCATTGAATCAAGGAAGGGGAACAGACAAGTTGCTGTCTTTTTGTTCTTCAGTCTAGTTGTGGAGGACATTGCTTCATGTTGGTATTATCATTGCGCTCTTCCCAGTAAGGCAGTTGCTCACCAGCCACTCGATGGCCGCTCACGGTGGCCCATGCCTTCTCACACCAGCTGTTGGCTGCTTATGCTGGCTGCCAGCCACTCATTGTAGCTCACAGCAGCCCACTGCAGCAGGGGCTGCAGCCTACGCCATTGCCAGCGACTCACAGCAGCCCAGCTCCAGGTTGAGCTGTTGTTCACCATCTTAGCTGTAGAGGACGCAGCATCACTGGCCCTCATATGGGATCCGAACCGGAGCCCTGCTACTCAGAGCTGGCGTCCCAAGCCAACGCTTAACCAGCGCGTCACTTGGCTGGCCCTCCATGTTTTTGTTTGTTTGTTTGTTTTGTTTTAATTATGAATAATGACAATGAATCAGTTGCAGACAAAAAAAATACTGGCATGCATTGCACTTTGGTGAGCATTTTAAAAGTTGAAGCAATTTAAAAATAGGTAATTTTTCCAAATAATTTAAGGTGCTTGAAAATACTGTGGAGTCTTGCGGAAAACCAGACCTGAAAATCATGGATCATGCATCATGATTTACTTTTGCAACTGAAACAAAACCAACTGTTCTCCATGCCTTCTTATCATAGAAAGAAAAAATTAGAAAACATACTACATAAAAGATTACAGTAAGTGTAAAATGTATAAGATATCATTATGTAAAGAAAGTTAGCGTTTCCTTTCTGGAAACATTTAAGCAAGGGTGATGCCAAAACTCTGTAATCATTTGTGTTATCATCCAGATATTCTTAGGAGTGTTGGACCTCAAAGTACTCCCAAATAATCACATTTATGTTTAGTGTAGTTAATGTCCCAACCACCTAGATTTTATTAACTTTCTGAGAGACATCTGTTGACAATAATTCAATTATTCACACTAGCTAAGCTCTAAATTTCTTGAGAACCTCCTATTCACTGATGGTGTTTTAAATTGTATTTAAGGTTCATTACTCACACAGTTATTAGGACCTTTAGGGGGGAAAAAAAAGAAATTGCAACATTATTTATAATGCCAAAGATAAGGAAGCAACCTTAGGTGTCCACCAGTAGATGAATGTATAAAAAACAAGTGATATGCGCACACACACACACACACACACACACACACAATGAAATATTGTATCAAACTGATTTATCACCCATAAAAAATCTTGCCACTAGTGACCACATGAATGCACCTAGAGAATATTATGCCAAGTGAAATAAGTCATACTGAGAAAGACAAATACAGTGTAATTTCACTTATATATGGAATCTGAAAAAAATGAATGATAAAACAAAACAGAAACAAACTCATAGCTACAGAAAGCAAACTGATGGTTGCCAGAGGGGAGAGGCAGAGGGATGGGTGAAAAGGTGAAGGGGAATAAGAGGTATATGCTTCCAGGCATAAAATAAATGCACCATGGAGCTATAGTGGACATCACATGGAATATAGTCAGTAATATCATATAACTTTGCACATGACAGGTGGTCACTAGATTTATCATGGTGAGCACACTGTAAGGTATATAAATGTTAAATTGCTGTGTTGTACACCTGAAACTAATATAATACTGTTCATCAACTATACTTTAGTAAAAATACTTTTTTAAGAAGAACACCTAAACTTACACAAAACCTACCAACTTTTTGCATTCTTTCTCTACCCAGATAAGGTGTCAAATTTGACCTGTGATTTTAAGAGTTTAATGTCTGCATGTTTCACAGTTTTAAAGGAGCAATTTCTGACGTTATTTTTAAAAGTTGGCTTTTTAGTTATATAATATAATATAGTGCTTTTACCCAATTCAAGGGGGAGAAAGTGAGTCATTAATATCCACCATTTTGTTAGTGTTTGTTAGAAACACCTAGAATTTGAGGTAACTATCATGGCTGTAGTTTTGTTTTGACCATATTTTTAAAGTTCTTGTTCACTTTATATAATAATAATTATTTTTTTCTAATGAGAATAAGTATATGTATAAACGAGTTAGAGATCCAGAAAACAATAATATCCTTTTTAGATTCACCAGTATGACAAAAGAAAAAAAAATCGGGCATACTGATAATATAATGTATACAATGTACTGGAATTTTGAATAAAAACATGGTAACTGATTAACATTTTAGAAACAATCTAACTTACCTACTATGTTTTATAAATGAGAGATTTCATTCCATCACTGTCAAACAGCCAATAAGAAAACATCAGGTAAGGGGTCAAAACAAAACAGGGCATTCTCAATCGTCTTTCATGTTAATGAATTAACTACTTATTCTCTTAGTTATCTTTCTATGAAAAGATCTTCCCATTCACCCAGCCAAAGGAAAGCATAGAATTGGATTATGGCTAAGTTTGCTTTCCAAACTTCCATGTGCTTCTAATTTTTCACGGAGGCTTAAAACAATGTGTTGTTGTTTATTTGTGTTTAGTAGCCCCTTAAGTGGAGACTCTTTGGGTTATCAAAATACAGAAAGGTTGTAGATGCCTTCTTAGAAACTTGGCATTTCCAGGCTGGAGAGCTTTGGCTAGTCCAGCACTTTTACTGTTCATCTAGGACACAGATAAAATGGATGTATAACTCAATTCCATGGAGACAGGTACCCAGGGCCAGACTTAATTTCTCAGCCATTAATTCTCACCCCCAGCCTTTTTTTCTCTTTTACTCAAGAAGACATATCTGAATGCAAGAAATACAAGTAAAATTATTAAAATGTTAGCTTTTGATTCACTCAGCAAAATAATTCCCAAACTTCACTATTTTAACTCTCCTTTGTAATAAAATACTTAAGACACTTCACAACCAATCACAGCACACCAGAGTGTTACTGATCATATCTGACACATTCTGAAAAGTTCCATGCGAACCTCTAGGGGATGGGGAAACTGTAAGACACATGGCTCTCCATGGCTCACATCAGAGCCAAAATTTTGCCTTTTAAATCCAGCTTAAGTCATTTTATGCAGGATGGCTGAAGACTGAAACTTCCCTAAGTTATTTTGCTCATAACTCTGATTCTGAAGGCTGCTAATGTTATTCATTCAGGCTGCGGTACAAACTGAATAACTGCTCAGTGTGCTGGGACTAGGATGTGACACAATATTCTGTGTCAGGGCATAGATCTTGGACAGGAGAGGAAGAGCATCAGTGCTTTGCTATGGCCATTAAGAGACGCAGATTTATTATTAAGCTCTCCTTGGATACAAAGACCTGTGGTGAATTTATCAAGAAGCCTGCAAGCATTCTTGAATGAGTGATTTCTCTGCATTTCAAATAAGAGTTTCATATAGGTGTCAAAGATAACCAAGATAAAATATTAAAAACATGAACACGAGGAATTTACACGTACCAGTAAGCGATGTCATTAGCCTGAAAATATGTTCTTCTACTTAAGATGACCTTCCAACCAGATGGTTTTCCTGACCTAGATTTTTCACCTTAATAGTCCCATTTGCTTTCCACCTGTCTACATGCTGATTTGGTTTTCATTCATATATGCCAGAAAATAAATCTGAAAACAATATTTCCTACCTTTTAGACATCATTGACAAAGTTATAAGAAACTTCTATTTCTGCCAGTAAGACACTTTTATTAACTCATCTTAGAAATAAACTGGAGCATTACACAAGACAGCTAAATAGCCACACAACACCGAACAGGCCAAGATTCTCACTAAGTAACTAGTTCTAGAATGTGGGTTGCAAGACTGTGCTAAGACTAGTTACCCCACCTGAGGTACCCAGAAAGGGAGTAGGTTCTGAGAGTGCCGAGGATCCAGCCAAGGACACTAAGAGGATCCTGCTGGCCAATGGCAGTGATATTGCTATGACAAACCTAAGGACCAGGAGCCAAAAAGAAGGTAAAAACACAACGGGAATAGGGTTGGGAGCAAAGCTGGGAGGGTCACCGGCAATCGATTTTGATGAAAATGAAAGTAAATTCAGGAAATATATTGAGCTGACTTAAAAGTAGGAAGAAGGCAAGCAAAAACTTCAAAGATATTATTAATATTTTTCTTACGATACACACTGACTTTATATATATATATATATATATATATATATATATATATATATATATATAATATGTGCAATTTAAGGGCTATCCAAACCTTATCATCTTAAAAGCACTAACCTCTTTGCCACTCATATTCCTAATGCTTCTCCTACATGGTCTTGTTATATGAGACTGAAAGGGGCAGTGTCACACAAGCACAGGATCTCATAACAGGCATGGCTGATTGATCCTGTAGTACATTGAGTTGGACAATTAAGTTTGAGAACTTTCTACTGTGTACTTACACGTACTTGACATAAAGCCAGGCAAACCATCATCTAGCCAACAACAAATGAAAATATCTTTTTTTATGAAAGACATTTGGTATATCTCAATTGTACTCAATGATTGGAAGGTGTTAGAGCCAACAGACTTCAACTGAGATCACCATGAATCTGGTGCCATTAGATAACTAAGTAGAAGAAGCCAATCTTAAAAAAAATGGAGAAGTAAGAGGCTGGAGTTCTAGAAAGAATGAGAAACACAGGAAGGCTCTCTGACTTGGTAACCAATAGTTTAACAAGTCTCAGCTATAATTTGTATCCTTTGTATAATTTGTATCAATGTATCCTTTGTCAGTGATGTCTTCATCTTCTTACATCAAACCCATTCCTCTTCCCTGGGGCCAGCCACAATGCACTTCTATTCTGGCACCCAAAATGGCTTTGGTTAGGGGGCATCGTTATTACTGTAATTCTTATACATTATCTCCACTGTTTTCAGAAGGTCCTGAGTGGACAGAGGAGATATCTAAAAAGAATGCCAACTTGAGGCAAAAGATCAGAGAAAGGGGATTAGATGAGATGCTAAAGGTAAGCTTTGCCCACACTCACATTAGCATGGAAGTCCAACCTTTACACTCTGAAATGTTTGCACCTGAGCATGTGGACATTTACATATAAAAGAGTACAAAATTTTTATATGTTCATCATGTAACTTAAAATCACAGCAGTTTTTGGTGGGCTTAGAGTTAACTTCACTCAGCAGCTTATAATTATTCAAAATGACTTAAGATACATGTTCCTTTTTCCTTTATTTCTTCTTTTCCAAATTAATAATGACTATCCCCTCAAGGGGAGAGCAGGAATAGCTATTTCTTTATGCCATAAGATGACTTCTAGGTGAGTATGAGAAAGGCTGAGCAGGTAAAGTGAAAAAGGATAATTTCATTATTTTCATGATGAAATAGAGAAAAATGGATAATTTTTCTTCTGAACCTCTAGAGCAGCGGTTCTCAACCTGTGGGTCGCAACCCCTTTGGGGGTCAAATGACCCTTGCACAGGGGTCGCCGGGTACTCATATGTGGGCATATCTGTATGTGGGCCTGGAGACGGATAGAGGAGCACTGTCTTGGTTCCTAAGATCATCGAAAATATGTGTTTTCCGATGGTCTTAGGTGACCCCTGTGAAAGGTTCAGAACCGCTGCTCTAGAGGAACGAACGTCCAAAGGGAAAATGTGTTGTCTACAGGAAAAAAAATTTTCACAGCTTGTTGACTGCAACATGTAAAATCTCAAATAAAAAAAGAATAACCAGAAATTTTAGTTTCTGGCATTTCCAAGTTTGACATAAGGCCTAAAAATAAGTCCTCTAGCAAATGGCATAACTGGTATTTGAAAACTACGTAAGGCTTTCTTCCTTTGAAAAAGAGCATGAAGTTGTCTTCTGTTTTATTTATTTACGTATTTGTTTAATTATGTGTGTGCATTTTTTTGTTGTTTTGTTTTGTTTCAGGGAAGGCTTTGATAACTTTTTAAACTCTTTCTATGGTTATGACAGTATTAATTTTATCAATTGTAGTTTTAATTATAACCATTTACATTTTCTTAGAAATCAGCTATTTTTTTCAGACTTCTAAAGTTATTTACATATTGCCATTTAGTTATCTTGGTATCTACTGTCATTTTCTGTTTTCCTTTCAGGCTTTGTACTCTTCATACCTTTGGTAGATTTGTCAGTGATACGTATATTTTAGTGGTTTGTAAAAATATTAGCTCTTATAATTACATATCACTTTTTAAATGTTTTTAATTGAAAAAAAACTTGTATATAACACATTAGTTTCAGTTGTGAAACATAATAATTCCATATTTGTGTACATTACAATATAACCACGACAGCAATTTGTTATCTGTCACTGTACAATAAAGCACTCTCACCCATTTTGTCCACCTCTCAACCCCAATTCCCTCTACTAACTACCAATCTGTTCTCTATGTATGAGTTTGGTGTTGTTTGGTTTTGTTTGGTTTGTTCATTTTCTTGTTTGTTTTTTAGATTCTACATATAAGTGAAATCATATGGTGTTAGTCTTTTTTCTCTCAGACTTATCTCACTTAGCATAATATCCTCAAGATCCATCCATGTTGTTGCAAATGGCAAGATTTCATTTTTTATGGCTGAGTAGTATTCCAGTGCATACTTGTATATACCACACCTTATCCATTCATCCATCAGTGGACACTTAGGTTGTTAGCTATTGCAAATAATGCTGCAGTGAATGTAGGAGTGCATTTATCTTTTCAAATTAGTGTTTTCATTTTCTTTTGATAAATATGTAAGTAGAATAGCTGGTTCCTATTGTAATTCCATTTTTAATATTTTGAGGAACCTTCTTACTGTTTCCCATAGTGGCTACACCAATTTAAATTTCTACCAACAATACACAAGGGTTCCCTCTTCTCCACATCCTCTCCAACACTTTTTATTTCTTGTCTTTGTTAATAGACATTCTAACAAATGTGAAGTGCATTTCCCTGATAATTAGTGATGATGAACACCTTTTATTGGCCATCTGTATATCTTTGAAAAAATGTCTATTTAGGTCCTCTGCCTGTCTTTTAATTGGATTGTTTGGTTTTTTGCTATTGAATTGTTTCTTTATATATTTTGGATATTATTATTATTTTTAATTATTATGGGGAATTGAGAGAAGGGAGCAGCGTTGGGGAATTGGGGAAGGGGAACAGGCAAGCTGCTGTCCTTTTGTTCTTCAGTCTAGTTGTGGAGGGCATCGCTTCACTGGCCCATGTTGTTATTATCATTGCACTCTTCCTGGGTGAGGATGTCGATCGCTAGCCATTGGACGGCAGCTCACGAAAGCACATGCCAGCTGCCGGCCAGCCCCACTGCAGCCTATGCCGTCGCCAGCGACTCATGGCAGCCCAGCCCCAGGTCGAGCTGTTGTTCACCATCTTAGCTGTAGAGGGTGCAGCGTCACTGGCCCTTACGTGGGATCCAAACCAGGGCCCTGCTGCTCAGAGCTGGTGTCCCAAGCCAACTACTAACCAATGCGCCACTCAGCTGGCCCTATTAATTCTTTACTAGATATATAATTTGCAAATATTTCCTCCCATTCGGGTTTCAATTTCAGTCTCATGATGCAGAAGCTTGTTACTTTGATGTAGTCCCGCTTGTTTATTTTTGTTTTTGGAGTCAGATCAAAAAATTCAACACCAAGATTAATATCAAGAAGCTTACCATCTATGTTTTCCTTTATGAATTTTATGATTTTAGGTCTCATATTCAAGCCTTTATTCCATTTTCAGCTAATTTTTGTGTATAGTGTAATATAGTGGCCTAATTTTATTCTTTTGCATATGGTTGTCCTATTTTCCCAACATAATTTATTGAAGAGACTCCTTTGCCCACTTTACATTGTTGACTCCTTTGTCTAAATTAATTAACCACATAAGCATGGGTTAATTTCTGGAATCTTTATTCTGTTTTACTGATCTATGTGTTTGTTTTTATGCCAATACCATATTGCTTTGATTACTACAGATTTGTAATATACTTTGACATCAGGAAGCATAATTCCTCCATGTTTGTTCTTCCTTCTCAAGATTGTTGTGGTTATTCAGCATCATTTGTGGTTCCATACAAATTTTAAATTATTTTTCTAGTTCTGTGAAAAACACCATTGGAATTTTGAAAGGGGTTGCATTAAATTTGTAGATTTCTTTGGGGAGTATGGACATTTTAAAAATATCAATTCTTCTAATCCATGAGCATGAAATATCTTTCCATTTTTTTGTATCTTCTTTAAATTTCCTGCATTAATGTCTTAAAGTTTTCAGTATACAGGTCTTTGAACTCCTTGGTTAAATTTATTCCTAGATATTTTATTCATTTTGATGTAATTGTAAATGGGGTTGTTTTCTTAATTTCTCTTTCTGATTGTTTTGTATTAGTGTATAGAAACACAACAGATTTCTGCTGCAATGAACACAGGAGTGTTCTGCATGTTGGTTTTGTGTCCTACAACTTTATTGAATTCATTTATTATTTCAACAGTTTTTTCAGGGAGGGGTTGGTATCATATTTACAATATGACAGTGGAAATGTTGTTAGTGTCCTCATTTGTAAACTTGGAATAATAATGTACTGTAACTCATAAAGTTGTGGTGAGAATTAATGAGAAAGTTCTCTGTACTAAGAAAACATGGAATCAACTTATCAAAAATATTAGACTATTAATGTGCTGTTTTTAAGGCAGTAGAAATACTTTAGAAATTATTGAATGTCTGTTAAAATTGCACACAGAAACACATAACAGAAAATACTTTGAATTTCACTAACACATCTAAATTCATAATTCCTTTCTGGCTAATTAAAGGTCAGCAAAGGTCAATAAGATATTCAAATCTTAAGTTATTCCCAATAAATGTTACCATATGTAAAAAGCTATTATAGTAGCCTGGAGAAGAATAGATATCTTCTAAATAACTAAATGCTTCATGATAAATATTTTTCTAGGTAAACATATTTCTTTTGTTCTTCACATACAAACCTAAACTTGCAATTCAAAGGTTAATAGAACTATGATTTGGAGGAATCAACAATTATCTCATTTATCTTGAGACAGATAATAGTCTAGATAATACACATTCTCAAATGAAAGCCAATAAAATGAACTGCATGTCAAGCCTTCATTCACAGTAATCTTTTACAGCTCTAAGGAATGAATTATAATGTTTAAAGGGTTGATTCACTCTATAAAGTTAGGGAAAGCAATTCTCTGAGGCATCCAAGTAAACATATGCTTCAACATCCTCAGACACTTAACTCATAAATGTGGTTTCCAAGTTTCCATTCTGCTCTTATTTCCAGTCCTAACAGGCGAACTCAAAATTGACTTATAGGTTTATTACATTTAAGCACTATTGGGACAATAAGACATTTTATTGAGCTTTACATTACTTTTGATATTTCCTAAATATAATAAAAATTATTGTATATTTAAAAATTATATATGTATAGTATGTGTGTGTGTGTGTGTGTGTGTATTCCCAGAGAGTTTTGCATGAATTAAACATGGAAGGATCACACAACCCTGAAAACTATTTATATTTTCCTTGATGATCTTTATTTTCTGAATGTTCACAGAAAATTTACATAACTACAGTGAACTGTTATTTTTAACAAAACATAAGTTAAATTTTGATCAAGCAGAAGAAATACCTCAGTCATGTCCCTGGTTTATCTGATACTATTTCAAGCACCAATGAAAAATTGACTTATTAAAGTTATTTGCCAAAAAAAAAATAAAATGCAATAAACAAGTTAAATTTCTAAGTCGAAGTTACTTACTGAAAAGGGAGTTTTCAAGTTTTGTTGTTATTGTTATTTCTTGATTTTTAAAACAGCCTATCAGTCTACTAGACAATAAATCACCATCTGAGAAAGGGATCATTTAGTTAACTACTATAAGACTCTTCAGCTCTGGGCACAAACAGGCTTCTATTTTCACTTATTCATTTTTCCCCACTGACAGTCTTTGTGATAAAACAACTTCAACAAGCAATAATAAAGGTGATCTATTCTTTCTCATCTACATACCTCCTCACTTATTTTTTTCTCCACACCCTTCAGGAGCTTGGATGTCCTTAACTTATTATATACTGCTGATTTTTGCATCTCTATATATTTATCTAGTCCTTTGCAATGTGTTGGAGTGCATAGGAGATAAAACAAAAGTTATCAAATTCCAAGGATAGAATCACAGAATATTACAGCCAGAAGGAACCTTAAGAATCCTGTTAGACATCACCTCATTTCATGTATGAGAACATTAAGGGCCAGAGAAGCGGAATGCTAGTTATCAATAGATTCTACCAGCTCGTTAATATCTTCCTCACAGGTTTAGTACAGTCACCAGTTCCTGCCAGCAGAAAAAAAGTTATTCATTTTGAAATCCACAGACATTAGAAAAGTACGTAGGTCAAATGCTAAGATCTTTTCAAGATGATTTTGGCAATGTCAGCTTTACATGGTGTCCTTGCAGTAACAAGAGCAGAGATATTGCCACCCCACTCAACCACTGGACATCTCCAGGAATGTGACTGGCTCTGACATTAAGCAATAGATCTAGCCATAGCACCCCTAGGCAGCAGGTGCATTTGCAGTTGATGTGATGCTTTTCAAGCCATTCACTCATTCATCCATGTGCACTGAGCACCTCTGTGTGTGAGCTACCACATGAGGCCCTGAGGAAGTGTTAGAAGGCAAACCAGTCAGAAAGGTCCCTGCTGGCATAGAGTTTATACTCTGGTGTGGAGAGATAGCTGCACATAAATCAGGAAACAAATGTATAGGTAATTAGGCTATGTGAAGAAAATGCGTATTATAGTTTTGATGAAAGGGTGAAGGAGAGCCTCTCTGAGGAAGGTTTAAGCTGAGGATTCTCATAAGAAAAGTGAGAACAAAGCTAATTTATTTTTCCAGTCATAATTTGAAAAATTACCATCCGTTAATACATTTCAAACTGAAAGCTCAGGAAGTCAAGTTTATTGTCATGCTCATTCAGTTTTCTACCAAAGAAACGCTTGTTGAAATTTACCAACTAGTTTTTAACAACCACGCTCACTCAAGTAGTTTTGCATCTCCAATTGATGCACAGAGCCAGGTAATTATCAAAAAGATGGAATTGTTCGGTGAAGATGAAACATGTTTCCTCTTTGAAAGCTTTTCCCAAGGAGTTTCATCAGAACAAGCAATTATTTTAAGAGTGAATGTAAAATTTAACATTCAGACAATGAGTAGTTCTCTGCCATCTCTGCTGTTCTATGTTACTCAGGATAAAAGATTGCCCCTGCCCCCCACTCCCACACACACACACACAAAGATAATTCATTTTATTAGGAATCTCAAGAAAGTGACCTTAGCACCCATAAGGCTATTGTTTATCTCCTGGAAAATGGAATAAATACAAATTTAAAAAGCTATATTAATAAATTCACCAATAATTCTCAATCTGTTGCCCATTTTTTAAAAAAGCCTTGAGTTAGTCCACTAAGGTGAATATTAAATAGCAATAATAAATGTCACTCACAAGAAGGATGTATAACTGCATTAAATCCTCATCCAAATAAATTGTCAGAACACCAGCCTAAAGCACAATCCTAATTATAACTGATCTATTGTACTTAACAACCTATAAAGTGGTATTTTACAGTAAGTTATGTTGCTGGTTTCATCTGGAGTCTCATACAATAATACAGCTGTTGATAATGATTAACTCACTAATGAATGATATCTCCATTTCTAAGCATCTGTTTGATACCTGAAATGGGTTTCTTACCTCCTAAACCCTAAACTCAACAGGCACAACCTCATTTAGCTATGTTCCTTGCGACTCTTATTAATTAGAGGAGTCACAACCAATTCTTAGGTAAATATCTAGCAAGCAGTAGGCATTCTTCACTCAAAATGTATTGTGGTAATAAGACCCTTAGGATGAAAGCAATAAGAAAAAGTGTAACTTGCCCCCAAAATGGTAAACCAAATAAATTTTCAATGGAAAAGGTACAGTATATACCTCTAGTTCCATGAGAAAGGCACTAAAATAAAACAGAATACATAGTTCACCTATTTATATTTCAAAAATTTAAGGATAAATTCAGAGAAGCAAAGAGATAAAACCACAGATGATCTAGATGCTCAGTGGAGAATTCCACTGAGATTTGGATTATGCCTTTGCATCTTGCTTTCATCAAAAAGCAGTGATGAGCAGGCCATTAAAAACTTTGATGCAGGCCTCCATTAAAATGAGATTAATGTCTATTAGAAAGAAATCCATAGGGTTGTAGGTGTGGGGAAGAGAGAGAGGAAGAGAATTCAATTTTTAAATCTCATGCAAATATGGAGATAACGTTAGAAAACCTGCATAGAGGTGTTATGAGACTACTTTCACACTATATGAACATGACCACCTCTACTCTGACATAATATTCTTTAAGGGATTTTTGATCCAGGTACTTTAAATTTCAGCTCTTGGTTGACAGCCTACAAAACATCAGCATAAATTAAACATGGAAGGATCACACAACCCTGAAAACTACAAGGGAAAGTTGATGAGGTTTAGTTTCATATGAGTTTTTGTACAGTTAAAATAAAACACATTAGAAAATACTTTTAGAAACAAAGAAAGTAGCTTTACAAAGGAAGCAACAAAAATGTGATAAAAATAATGATTTATAAACATATCTTCTCAATAGATTTTCTAAATTAGTATAAGAGACATGAAAAACAGCTCCAGAGACAGTGCGTTAATTATTTTTCAATGACTATATGGGTGCCTATGGTTAAAAAGAAAAAACGGGCGCAAAATGGAGTCACCAAGCATCACGTCAGCAAAGCAAGACCTAACACCTAACCTGAGTGGTTTCAGCCTCCCCCAGGAAGTTCATTCTAACTGGTCAATTTGGAACTTCCTGGTCAGCACCAGTGATAATCTGCCTAGCAGACCCTATAGTCTCCCAAATGAGGTGACTTTGCCAGAAATAATCCTGTGTTTTTTTCATTTATGACTTACTTGTCCCACCCTCTGCACGCCTTTAAAAACCTTTTTCTGCAATTCTTTGGAGCTCCTTTCGACTTGCTCAATGGGATGCTGCTCAAATCATATATCATTCAATAAAGCCATTTAGATCTTTAAAATTTACTCGGTTGAATGTGTTATTTAGCACTACTATACATCTGGCAGCATACTAGGTGCTGGGGATAAAAATAATGAAGAAGGCAAAGATGTTTCAGTCTTCATGGAATTTACATTCCAGACTGGGAGTGGGGGAATAGGTGAAAGATAAATAAGTAGTGACAAATAAAGAGGATGCCCCTATCTTCTGGGGGCTCACAATCAAGTAGGGGAAAATAGATATGACAAGAGAGTTACACCAACATAAGAAGCAAAGGAAACACTGTAGAGATGGATGGTCAACCCCTGGTCATTTATTATCTTGTCCCTATTTGATGAACAGTGGTTTTCATAAAGCTCAGTCCAAGTCCCACCAATGTCACATTTCATCAGTGATGTTAGTTATTATTTTTAAAGATTATTATTAAAATATAGCTAACATGCAGTAATATATTAGTTTCAGGTGTGCACCATAGTTATTCGACATTTATAGACCTAAAGAAGTGATCACCATAAGTCCAGCAACCATCTGACACTGTACCACGTTACCACAATATTATTAACTATATTCCCCATGCTGTACATTACATCCCCATGACTTGCTTTATAACTGGAAATTTGAACCTCTTATTCCCCTTCACCTTTTCCCCACCTTTTTTTAAAATTTATCAAATACAGTTGACATTCAATTATTTTATATTAATTTCAGGTGTACAGCACAGTGGTTAGACATTTATATAATTTAAAAAGTGGTTCCCCTGACGAGTCCAGTAGCCACCTGCACTATACATAGTTATTATCATATAATTGACTATATACCCTATGCTTTACTTTACATCCCAATGACTATCTTGCAACTACAAACTTGTACTTCTTAATCCTTTCACTGTTTTCACTGTGCCCCCCAAAGCCCCTTATCTATCACCCCAATAAATCTAGTACCCATCTGACACTACACATACTTATTTCATTATTATTAACTATATTTTTTATGCTATACCCTACATCCCCATGGCTACTGTGTAGCAACCAACTGGTACTTAATCCTTTCCCCTTTTACATCCTCTGCCAGCTCCCTTCCACTTGGCAACCATCAAAATGTTCTCTGTATCTGTAAGTTTGTTTCTCTTTTGTTTATCTTGTACTTTAGATTCCACATATACATAAGCAAAATCACATTGCATCTGTCTTTCTCTGTCTGACACACCCCACTCAGCACAGTACCCTCCAGGTCCATCCATGCTGCCACAGATGCCAAGAACACATTCTCTTCCCTGGCCAAGTAATAGTCAATTGTATATATGTACCACCTCTTCTTTATCCATTCATACATCGATGGACACCCAGGCTGCCTTCACGTGTTGGCCACTGTAAACAATGCTGCAATGAATGTATGGATGCACATGTCCCCTCGAAGTAGTGTTTTGGGGTTTCTTCAGATAAATATGCAGAAGTGGGATCACTGGATTCTTATTTGTCTCTTGCTATAGTCTTTATTTGGAAGTCTATTTTGTCTGGTATAAGTATTGCTACTCCAACTTTTTTTATTTCCATTTTCATGAGATATCTTTTTTCCTCCCTTTACCTTCAGTTTGTGTGTGTCTTTCGATCTGAAGTGAGTCTCTTGTAGGAAGCATGCATAAGTATCTTGTTTTCTTATCTATTCAGATACCCTACCTTTTTTTTTCTTTTTTTTAAGATTTTATTGGGGAATTAGGAGAGGGGAACAGAAAAGTTGCTCTCCTTTTGTTCTTCAGTCTAGTTGTGGAAGACGTCGCTTCACTGGCCCATGTTGGTATTATCATTGTGCTCTTCCTGGCTGAGGCAGACCGGTCACTGGCCACTGAACAGTTGCTCACGGCTCTTGGCAGCTCACACGGCTGCCAACCATTCACGGTAGCTATGGCAGCCCACTGAAGCCCCACTGCAGCCTATGCCGCAGCCGGCGACTCTCAGCAGCCCAGCTCCAGGTCGAGCTGTTGTTCACCATCTTAGCTGTAGAGAGCACAGCATTACTGGCCCTCATATGGGATCTGAGCTGGGGCCTTGCTGCTCAGAGGCGGCATCCCAAGCCAACTCTTAACCAACGCGCCACTCGGCCGACCCCTCAGATACCCTATCTTTTGATTGGAGCATTTATTCAGTTATATTTAAAGTAATTGTTAAATATGTGGTTATTGCCATTTTATTATTTTTTTATCTTTCTTTGCTTGTTTATATTTGTTTTTGTCTTAAAGAAGTCCCTCTAAGATTCCTTGTAATACTGGTTTGGTGTTGATGAATTCCTTCAGCTTTTACTTTTCTGGGAAGTTCTTTATCTGTCTTTCCAGTTCTAAATGATACCTTTGCTGAGTAATCTTTGTTGTAGGTCACTGCTTTTCATCACTTTGAATGTTTAGTGTAAATCCCTTCTGGCCTGCAAAGTTTCTGTTCAGGAATCAGCTGACAGTCTTATGGGAGCTTCTTTGTAGGTAACTAACTGCTTTTCCCTTGATGATTTTAATATTGTCTCTGTCTTTAAGCTTTGGCATTTTAATTATGATGTATCTTGGTGTGGGCCCCTTTGGGTTCATCCTGTTTGGGACTCTGTGCTTCCTGGGCTTGTATATCTATTTCCTTTGCCAGGTTAGGGACGTTTTTAGTCATTATTTCTTCAAATGGGCTTTCAGCTCCTTGCTCTTTCTTCTCCTTCTCATACCTCTATCATGTGAATGTTGGTACTCTTGTTGTTGTCACAGAGGCCCCTTAAACTCTCCTCAATTTTTTGGATTCTTTTTTTTCTTTTTGCTTTTCTGATTGGGAGTTTTCTACTACCTTATCTTCTAAATTGCTGATTCGATCCTTTGCTTCATCTAATCTATTGCTGATTCCCTCAAATAAGTTTTTCATTTCAGTAATTGTATTCTTCATTTTTGACTGGTTCTTTTTACTGTTTGATAGCTCCATTTTGTTGTCTCCTATCTTTTTGTTGAAGTTCTCCCTGAGATCATTGAGCATCCTTATAACCAGTGTTTTGAATTCAGCATCTGGTAGATTGCTTGTCTCCATGTGTTCAGTTCTTTTTTAGAGCCTTTTTCTATTCTTTTATTTGGGGCATGTTTCTTTGTCTCCCCATTTTGCCTGCCTCCCTATATTTGTTTCTATGTATTAGGTAAGGCTGCTATGTCTCCCCATCTTAGTAGAGTGACCTTATGTAGTATGTGGTCTGTGGGACCCAGTGGTGCTATCTTCCTGGTCACCAGAGCCAGGTGCTCCAGGTGTGTTCCTTGTGTGGATTTTGTGCCCTTTTTTTGTAGTTGAGCCTTGGTTGCTGTTTGCATATCAATGGGGAGAGGGGACTGACCCTCGGACTGATTGGTTGTGAGGACTGGCCGTGACTAGTGTGGAGGAGCTGTCATTCAGGACGTGACCCTACAGAGCAGGATTTACTTTAGCAGGGCTCTGTTGCCTGCCCAGACTACCCTTAGGTATGTCCTCCTTGCAGGCAGCCAAGCAGTGTTCTGGTTCAGTCCAAAGCTGTCCACTAGGCATGCCAGCCCCGGGGCCTCTTGGGAGGGGACCGACTGCAGACCAAGTTTGCCTACAGCCTGTGCCCTCCTGGGGACACCTAACATGAGCCACAAAGCAATCTGCAGGTGCCCACCACCTGCGCTGGGCTTGGAGGTGCCTTGAGAAGCCAAGCCTCAAACAGAAGCCAGCTGTTGTTAGTGCCAGCTTTAGGACTGTTCAGCCAGAGGTATGGGACACACTGAAGCCCGATGCTGCTTTTTGGGGCTTTGAACCTTTGAGAGATTTTAGAAAATCTGCTGCATGACCCAAAACAGGAAAAGTCACTTGAAGTGGCTTGGTTTGCCCAAAAGTAGGGTAGGGCACTGTCTCACAGAATCACCAGGGCAGAGTGAAGGAACTGTGTTATCCAGGTTGGTAGAGACACAGATATGGTGGCCCCCTGCAACTGCACTCTGGGATTGGGGAGGGCTTAACAAAGAAACAATGGCATCTGCCAGCACTTCTCTCTGAACGAAAGCTGCTTCTCTAGCCATCGCTCTGAAGTCAGATAATTCAGTTATTCCCCATATGTCCCTGGTGCCTTTTGAGCTGCTGCCCCAGTACTAGAACTCAGAGCAAGTAAGGAAGTCAGTAAGTCCATGTGTGGGCCCTTTAAGAGAAATTCCTGGGACCCCAAGAACCTCCTGGCTCACTCAGTCACAATATCCACTGGTTTTCACAGCCAGAAGTTATAGGGACTTCTCTCGCCAGCACTGGAACCCTGAGCTGGGGAGCCTGGTGTGGGGTTGGGACCCCTCGCTTCTCAGAGGGGTCCTCTGCAGCCAAGACATCCTTCCCCATTTTTAACTGACAGACAGGTGTGGGACCAGCCTGTTCTATGTCTCTTCCCCTGCAGTCTTGAGGTGGATTCTTCGATATGTCCTTAGTTACAGGGCTTCAGTTGACTTCAGGCAATTCTCCACGATGGCTATTCTGTAGTTTGCTTGTAATTTTGATATAGTCATGAGAGGAGGTAAGCACAGAATTTACCTACTCTGCCATCTTGACCGGGAATTTAGTGATGCTAGGTATTAATGAAATCAGGAGGAAAAGATGAATGAGAAGGTATGTCAAGCTACTGGAAAGTGGAAGTACTCTAGAAGCCTCCCCAGACATGATTAAAGTTCAAAAAAAAATTCAATTTTGAGGATAGATACCCAGAGAATGATTGCTGGGTCACATGATACTTCTATTCTTAATTTTTTTAGGAACCTCCATACTGTTTTCCATAATGGCTGTACCAATTTGCATTCCCACCAGCAGTTTATGTGGGTTCCTTTTTCTCTATAACCTTTCATACACTTATTATTACCTGTCTTGTTAATAATAGCCATTCTAACAGGTGTGAGGTGGTATCTCATTGGGGTTTTGATTTGCATTTCCCTAATAGCTAGTGAAGTTGAGCATTTTTCATATACCTATTGGCCATTGTATGTCTTCTTGGGAGAAGTATCTGTTCAAGTCCTCTGCCCATTTGTTAATTAGATTGTCTTTTGTTGTTGTTGTTGAGTTGTATGAGTTCTTTATATATTTTGGATATTAGCCCCTATCAGAGGTGTTGCTTGCAAATATCTTTTCCCATATGGTCCATTGCTTCTTTTTTTTGTTGATGGTTTCTTCTGTTGTGCAGAAGTATTTTAGTTCGATATTGTCCCATTCATTTATTTTTGCTTTTACTTAACTTGCATTGATGTCAAATTCATAAAATCCTCTCTAAACTAAAAAAATCTGAAAACATACATCTGTAAATATATGTACCCCTATTTTCATTACAGTGGCCAAGACTTGGAAACAACTGAAGAGTTCTTCAATAGGTGATTGGATAAAGAAGATGTGGTATATATGCACAATGGAATATTATTCAGTCATAAGAAAAGATGAAATACTGCCATTTGTGACAACATGGATGGATCTTGAGATTATCATGTGAAGTGAAATAACTCAGACAAAAAAAGTCAAGAACCATGATTTCACTTGTGTGGGATATAAAACTGAAAGCAACAAATGAACAAGACAAACAAACAAAAATTCATAGACACAAACAACAGTTTTGCAGTTACCAGAGGGTAAGATAGGGAAGGGTGGTAGAAGAGGCTAAAGGGGGTCAAATATATGGCGATGGAAGGAGAATGGACTTTGGATGGTAAATACACAATGCAATATATAGATGATATATTATAGAATGGTACACTTGAAGCCTACATAATTTTACCAACCAACATAATCTCAATAAATTTAATAAAACACAGAAATATCTATTTTTATGGGGACATATATATGTAGAAAATGAAAATTACACACAAAAAAACCCTTCTGTCCATGCTATAGGAAATGGCTCTAAGAAAGGTTTTCCGTAACACAGCACACTTGGTTGCTTATCTGGTCAACTGATGTTCTCTTGTATTCTTCCCATTTCCTTTGAAGCTTGCAAGTCTAACTCAATGTCCCCCCTCTGGTTTAGACATTAATAATAGTCACCATCCATAGCTTCTGTGATAAAATAGCCAAGGGCAATAATTTTCCCACCATGTTATGCAAAATGCCAGGAATCCTTAGTAAATGACCTAGAGGTCATGCAGGAAGACCAGCAGAAAGCAAGAACAACTGCTAGTTTTATGAATTTACAGCCTGGCCTATAAGACTTGCTGCTTGAAAGAACTTTAAAAGCCACTGATGCAGGCACATAAAACTATGTGGTAAACATAACACAGTGTCAGTAACACCTGATTCTTCATTTTATAAAATTATTTCCAAAAGCAGTTTCCTGGCACTGTCCCCTGGATCAAACTAAACCTGAAGTACCCTAAGCAAAGATATATTTGGAGATCATTGATTTTTACTAGATTTTAATCTTCTTAAGTTGGCTGTGTTCTGCCCCTACACTCTGACATCTAGTATATTGAATTTCTCCCTTTAAGAGACCTTTTGTGTTGCCCATAATATCTGGTAAAGAAGTCATTTTGGTGTCACATTCATACAACTGACCATGACAGGTAGCAATAATCTGTATGGCTGGAGAAAGGAAAGATGGTATCAATTTATTTCCTATCATCCAAGTGTCCTAATGCTTTCATTGGAATTTGAGAAATGATTTAGAAACAGTTATTAAGAATTCACTTTCATGTAAGATGGAGAATTGAAGTGATCACCCAGAGA
The DNA here is from genome assembly GCF_001890085.2 of Hipposideros armiger. Lineage (NCBI taxonomy): Eukaryota > Metazoa > Chordata > Mammalia > Chiroptera > Hipposideridae > Hipposideros > Hipposideros armiger. The sequence continues at coordinate 136,502 of NW_017732617.1, forward strand.
AAATAATTTTGGCCATAAATGAATCTTTTTTTCTCTTTGCCTTTCCCTGCCCCTGACTATTTTTATCATCCTAAAATAAATGCCTAGTTGTTTTCTTTTTCCTCTTTCCTCCTTCACTTCTCTGCTATTCTTTGCCTTTCTTCTGCATTTGCCTTTTGGTCTACTTTTCTTCTCATGTATATGTAGAAAAGGCTTAGGCATTGAAGTCAGCAAAACATTGATTAAAACTGTGTCTCATCATTTCACAGCTCTGTGACCATAAGGGACTTGCTTCACTTCTCTGACTTTTTGTCTGCCTACTAAAATAAATACAACAATGCCTATATCATAGGTTTTTGTGAAAATTAAATGATGATGGTACTTTTCATGTACCTCACTATTATGTGGGCTACAGTAAATGTTCAGTAAGTGCTATTTATTATTAAAATATTCACCACTAAGCATAATTTCTCATGTTTCTCAAGCATTTTCCTTTCTTCCCCATACTATATTATATGAAACTCCACTGTTTCTCACTAGCTTGTATTCTCCAGAGATGATTATGATAAAGAGAACAAAGGGGGAGGAAAAGGAGAAGAAAAAAAGAGAAGGGTAAGGAGGAGGACAGAAGAAAAAAGTAGTGAGATCAGTAGCTTTAAAGGGGATATCCTGTATTCATTTTTTTGTTTTTATATCACTACATTTATTTTCATATTTAACACTCAAAAATTGAAAGAGGTTATCTCTATTATCAGCATTATTTCAGCATTGAAGAATGAGAGGTAAATTAACTTGAAGAAGTTTACATAGCTAATTTGTCAGTCTGAGCTCTTGAATAAGCAGATGCCAGGACAGGATTAGATGTCCAAGAGATTTATCAGGTAAGAGAGGTGTATGCCTGTGAAGGATGAAAGGGAAGGGAGCATGATTGGGCAAGGAGATCCTTCAAACCAGTACACAGGTGTGACCTCACTGAAAGAAAAGAGTAAATGAGGATAGAATTGGAAGTCTCACACTGCATGGCAGTTCTGAGAAAATCTTGACCAGGTAGGTAGATGGGGTGTCATTTGAGTTGAAATTTTCCCTGAGAGTAGTCCAGCACCAGGCAAGAATGGGCAGGCATTTGTGTCTTTGCCATGCTCAACCTCTGACTAACAGCTTGGGGGAAGGATGACCTCAGCTGGTTCTCCTGAAGGAGACCCAAGTGCAGTGTATCTCACAGGCACCACAGCTCATAACTGGCAGTGCCAGAATCCGAATCTAGAACATATGCACTTAAGTCTATATGACCTTGCAAGCAAGAGATTTCTCTCCATTATGTGAGTGAAAGCTATTAGTAGGGGCACAATTCATCTTTCTTTTAGAGAAAAGTGGTTGATTTCTGAAAGGTGGAGATGAAAATGCTCAAAGTTGGGGAAATAAACTATCTTATGGCCGGGAGTAAGGTACCTGAATGAGCGCCCCCATGGAAAAAGAAAAAGCCCAGGAATTTCCCCAAGGAAAAGCACTGGACTCGCACTGATTTATAGACTCAACAACTATATTACCCAGCGGAGGAATTAGAAAGCCCAAGGCTTCTATTTGTGTCCCTCCTTACTTCCTACTATATTGCAAAAATCAAAAATTGAGGCAGTTTCTATGAATTGGTTGAGTTACTAGACAATAGTTTTAGTCAGTGCATTTTTAATTATTTTTAATATTTTGATGATTAAGTTAAAGAAGATGTATGGGTACAGTCTCTTTTCAAATATACTTTCTTCTTAAAAACCAGTTAAACGAGAACAACTCTGGAGTTTCTCCCTTCTGAAAGTCCTTCTCATTTATTTATTATTATTGGGTTTTTTTTAACTCAGAGTAGATAAGTATGGATTCTTACTCCAAGAGTATTAGACTTAAGATCTAATTAAATTCAGGAAAGTACTAAGAATAATGTTGGAAGAAATGGGAAAACAAAGTAGATTATTTAGTATAAATTAGTTGATGGCTTCTTTTATTGGAAGAGATAGTTATCAGATTTAAGTAATTCTAGAGAAGTCAGTATCAAGAAAAACTGAATCCTATGGGGACATAAAATTTCAGATAGGGCCATGAATTTATTTTGGAACAATACCAACTAAAAATGTAGAGACTTTTACTACACACACAAAAATATCATCCCCAGACACTGTCCCCAATTAATTCAACACTGAAGTGACAGGAATGTACAGCAAAGACAAAGAATGGAGGTTTTATGTACAATAAGAACATATAAAGAAACACAGAATCCTCAGAAAAGTCTAAGGATTGGCAGAGCCTCTATAGCACACATAATTTTGCAAAAACAGAGTATCTTTTATTTGCCACTTACAAATGGAGACAAATTGTATTAGATATGGATTCCCCCTTCCAGGATAGGAGAGTGATTTTGTTTTGTTTTTTTTTTTGCAACTAAACTCATGATGAGAGATTAATACCATGTTACACTTTGGAAAACT
>NW_017732617.1:139084-171336 GCF_001890085.2 Hipposideros armiger
CTGCTCAGCTCGGGCTGACTCGAACCGCTGTTGCTCAGAGCTCAAACTCTTGAGCGAGCTCTTAACCAACTGAGCCACTCAGCCGGCCCCTCTACCTTATTTCCTTTATATTTAATTTTCTTCTCCCATTCTGTTCTGATATATGGTGAACAGAAATCTCTGTTCTGATCTATGGTTCATAGCAATAATGCTGCTGAAGATTAAACTGCTTATCATTTTATGTTTATTCTCTGGAAAAAATAAGACAAAAGAGAAGTTGGAATTGAGTGAACCCAGTTTGAGAAGTGTTTGATGGGGCTAAAGGAACAAGTTTAGCACATGGGATGACAGCTCAGGCTATAGCTAGTGAAGAAGAGAATTATATATCCAACTAGCCACGGCTGGCTAGCACTGTGTCAACTAGGAATAAATGGAGAAAGGATGTTGGTTTTGTGCTTATTTTGAGATTTTAATTTTTCTGTACTAACAAAAGGATAGGAGATTCTTTACATTATGACTTTAATTTCTGTGAGGTAATAAGAATTACCTTAATAAAGGGAATTATATTGTGAAAATTTAGGTATATTATATCATATCATAAATTACATATAAAATGGTTATTGCTCACACATCATAATATGTATATCATACATCTAGGTTAAAAGGCAAATCAACATTTTTCTATCAGTCTTCTGAACTGGCAGCTTAAACTTTCCCTGTCTTAGTTTCCTTACTTTAATATTGAAATAATTAAGCCACGCACCTCACAATGTGTGATGATTAATTGCATGTATCAACTTGACTAGGCCGTAATACCCAGATATTTGGTCAAACATTATTTTAGATCTTTTGTGAAGATGTTTTTGAATGAGATTGACAATTAAAATAGTAGACTTTGAGCAAAGCAGATTACACTTGATAATGTGGGTGGGCCTCAATGAATCAGTTGAAAGAATGACCTTGCCAGAAAAAGAGGGAATTATCCACAAAACCAACTTTGAACTCAACTGCAACTCTTCCTTGGATCTCCAGTCTCCCAGTTTACCCTGAAGATTTTGGACTTCCCAAGCCCCCACAGTCCTGTCATCCAATTCTTTAAAGAAATCTTTCTTTCTCAACCTTTCTCAATCCCTTTTATTCTCATTCTCTCCCTCATTCTCTCCCTCAATCNCTCTCTCTCTCTCTCTCTCTCTCTCTCTCTCTCTTCCTGATTAATACATAATGTTACTGTGAGTATTTAATAAAATAATGCACAAAAAGTGGCTGGGACATAGTAAGTGATCAAGAAATGCTAGCTACCATTTTAGTTGTGAAGTTGTGATGACTATTTAGACTTTACTGTTTTCTGGTGCAAATAGCATAGTATAATATGGCAAGTTGGTTTGGAGATGGGGTTGGGGAGTGCAGAAGCTCTAGAAACGATTGAATTCTTACTCTAACACACTCTGTACTGAGCACAATCATCCAGATTATGTAACATAGTCCTCTCTACACCCTATTGTAGACACTATTATTTTACAGAGAAGGAAGCTGAGGTCCAAAAAAGGTAAAGTATGACTTTCAAGGTCAACTGAGGTAAGTGCTAGTAAATTTAGGCTACTAAACCCAGTCAATCTGACCACAGAGTCTTAAATTATGTACTACATTTGTCCAAAAGGAAACATAGCTAAACAAAATTCAAGTCAAAAATTACAAAAGGATTAATTTCTGTTTTGCTGTGTAATATGTCCTTGAGTATAACCTCAAAAAGTCTTCAGGGACAACATCAGAGGCATACACAAAAGCCAGGTGGGACTAAACTGCCCATCCCTAAGGGTTCAAGGGCAGAGACAGAAGTTAAGCCAGTTATAATACCTCATGAAAGTGGGGTCAGAACTTCTCTGACATGTTCCTGACCTCACTCTTTCACCAACCCTCAAAAAGGAGGGGTTCACTATGGATTGGACCACTGTCCTTGAATTTGCATTTGTTCAAAGGAGGTAAAGATCATGTCCATAAATGCCCTGGTTTGTTTTTTTTTTTTTTCTTTGGCTGCAGGAAAATGAATGGGAATGATTCTCAGTCTTAGTTCAAGGGGCCTAGTGAAGGGGAATGGAAGAAATGATTGGAAACTGGGGAAGCCATTCTCTGTCTAAATGTGGCAGCTGCTACTGAGCTTCAGTCAATTTTTTTTATGCAGACAAGCAGGACCAGTTTCCCGAATCTTCCTTTTTTTTTTTCTTTTAGAGAAGCCAGAAATATGAAGTTTTATAAGAAATATCTAAACTTTTAAGTATTAAGAATGAATAGTAATTTTAAAAAGATATATTGAGAGGGCCAACAGAGTTGGACAGATTACATCTGTAGGGGGTTTTGACACAGGGAACCCCAATTTATAAACTCTAAATGTAATTATGAAATGAGATAATTAAAATGATCACAAATATACACCCTGGTTTCATTTCAAAAATGAATCACAAATTAATTATCAGAATATATTTGCCTTATGACTTACTGGAGACTGAAGAGAAAGTGATCTATTCACTATTTGTTATCAACTTTTCTAACAATTAGTGATTTTCTCTTTTCCAAAGTACCTGTTGGCCTGATCCCTACAGCTCAAAAAAGATGAACAACAGATGCAACTACCTGGATAATAAGCAGAGCATTCATATAGCATTCAGGGAACTATACTGGCATTTTTATTTCAAAGTTGGCAAATAAATGTATTGGTAAACCAGATAAAGACCGTTTGTATTTAGCAGTCAGAACCATACAGGCAATATGCAAATACCTCTATTTTTCTTTTTTTTAAAATCAAATGTAGTATTTCAGCTATTTGAAAGAACCTATCCATTATCAGAGGAAGCTCAAAGCAAAGCAAAATTCTTTATCCAAACAATTAGTGAGTAAGCCCCACAATATGTTATTATAACTGAGTAGTCATTGAAAACAGGAAAACCTGCCTTTTTTGTTTAAATGATGTAATGGTTTGATTTTAAATTAAAATATATGTATTATTTTATATATATTGCATACTACTTCATTAACCAATGACTACTAACCCTGTGATGGTCTTAGACTTTTAGTTATTATGTTCTGCCAACAAGCACAGAGCTGAAGCTGTTCAAATTAAAAGAAGCTAGTCTTTCAAATCAGTACATTTTGTGATTCCTGTGTCACCCAGTGAGAGTCTGAGTGATGTCTTCTTTCCAGCGGGAATAGTAGGAGTCTTGAATCTTATTCCTTATGAGTGTAAGAAATAGAAGCATTCCATGTAAAATGTAAAAACAAAATTAATGTTGTCAAAACTCTTATCTCTGAGTTAAGCCTCCAGAGAATATTTTGGCCTCATGGAATATTTATGACATTTTTGCCCTGAAAAGTAATTGGATTCTCCATAAATATCAGTACTAAAAAGTCATTTTGGGAAATATAAGTTGTTTTTTTCTTAATGTTTTTTTCTGATTTCACATAACTTTCAAATGACAGACTATCCATCAGCGATGAAAGAGCTCTAAGAGTTTCTCTGTTCAGACGTGTACCCTTAGAAGTATGCCAGGCAACTCTTAAAGATTCTGACTGTCCCAAACACATGTTGAGACAGTTGATCTGTCTTGGATGAAGACCTTACCCACACCTCTTATTCTTATTTTGAATGCAATGCTAAAATGTAATAATTCATTAGAAACAAGATGATGAACACTGGAAAGTCAAACGAGGCTGTTTTTCCTAGTGATGTTTTTTTGAGATTGATTGACCAGGTGTATAAGCAGAGAATACCAAATAGAGCACAGAAGTGATTTGGGTTGGTGCTTCCCTGGGGTATATAATAAAGGATTCATGACTAGCGACTTTTACAGAGAAAGGTTCTTGTAAAATTTAATGAAAATGCAGAGGGTAAGTAGCTAATTCAAAGCTAACAGAAAAGAGTTTTCCTCAAAATGAAAAAATTTGTTCTTTCTAGGTGTTTCTCAATAGTTGAGGCCAGCAAGTTCTGGCAGACTATGAAATGACAGTGCGTGTACTTAAGTTACATTTAATTGGAAGATTTTGATCCTTCCCATCCCCAAATAACAAGTTCAATAGTTTTTTTTAATTGAACTTACTAATTGCTGGACACAATTGTCTTAAATTGAATGGTAATTTAACCTATGCCCATATAACACTAAAATAACAGATCAACCCAAAGGGGGAAAAATATTAATTGAGCAGATTGAGTTCACACAAATTTAGCTGATTGAGAGAACTTTCCACCTTGTAACCCATGATTTCTGTATTAGACATAAACAGTCTCAGCTCAGCAGCAATTCTGTCAAACCTTAAACCTACATAGGAAACCACCTGACCTCATTCTCCATCATTAAAATTTAGCCTTTCCATTTTTGCCTTTGGGGAATTAATATTATTACATTTGCCTCCTCTGTACTAAGCAGTGAGCTTGGCCAGCCCATGGCAAAATAATAAAATTAAGTCTACTTTGGAGATGCTCTGAATCCCCTAATCAAAGGATTTGTGCTTCTTGATAGAATTTCTACCATTCTCTGGATAACCTGTCAACTTCTGTGCACACCAACTCAAACCTATCTCTCCCAAGAATACTTAACTTCCCAAGATCTCCTCAGCCTCAATCCTAGAGCTTCACTGATGGCTTTTCATAATGTAGTAAACTACTTTAGGATTCTAAAGCTAAAGGCTGCTAATAAATTACATTCCATGCAATTGTTGAAAACTTAGAAGACTTTGGCACAGAATAGTGGGTGAGAAGACGCTAAGAACACCCCTCAAGGTGAAGAGGGCAAACGATTTGGCAACCCTGGCTTCCAGTGCTCCTACAATGGCAGGTTGTAAACTGTTTGCACATGTAAAGCTGATCATGAAGACATCACTGACTTTGTGCTTAAGGAGTTACAACTGTCACTCCAAGGTCAGAGTGCAACAGTTTTACAAACCTGAGAGGCTCATGGCTACTAAACCACCTCCAGGGACTCTGACACACTATATCTATGCTAGATCCAGGACCTTCATTTCTTGGAAGTCACACAGGTAAGTTTGAGGCACAGCCAAGGCTGAATGCCATATGACTAGATTCTGGTCATTAGATGATTACCCAGAACCTCAAAAAGATTATATAAGTAAAAGAAGCCAGTCACAAAAGACCACATATTCTATGATTCCATTTATATGAAATGCCTAGAATAACCAAATTTATAAAAATGGACAGATTAGTAGTTTCAGGGGATGGAGGGGTACAGGGAATGGGGAATAGGGTGGTGATAGTTAAATGGTACAGAGTTTCTTTTTGAGGTGATGAAAATATTCTAAAATTGACTGTGGGGATGTTTGCACATATTTCTACATTGCACATACTAAAAACCATCGACTGGTGCACATTAAATGAGTAAATTTTATGGTGTGTTAGTTATATCTCAATAAAATTGTTGTAGAACATCATTATAAGCAGTGAAACATGTATATCCACAACTGTGAGAAAAAACTACATCACTCTGTGTCAATTGTTTTGGGGCTGAGAACTTATAAAATGAGTTTCAATAAAATTTCAGAAAAAGAAATGAAAGAAACAATTCCTTTTGTAACTGCAACAAAAAGAATTAAATTCCCAGGAATAAACTTCACAAAGGATGTGAAGAACCTATACAATGAAAACTATAAGACATTATTAAAAGAAACTGAAGAAGACACACAAGAAATGGAAAGACATTCCATTTCATGAATTGCAAGAATCAACATAGTTAAAATGACCATATTACCCAAAGCAATATACAGATTTAATGCAATCCCCACCAAAATCCCAATGGCATTTTTTAAAGAAATTGAACAAAAAAATCATCAGAGTTGTATGGAAAGATGAAATACTGCCAATTGCGACAACATGGGTGGATCTTGAGATTATCACACTAAGTGATACATGTCAGACAGAAAAAGTCAAGAACCATGTCTTCATTCATATGTGGGATATAAAACTGAAAGCAACAAATAAATAAGACGAACAAACAAAAACTCTTGGATACAGACAACAGTTTAGTGATCACCCAAGCATAAAGGAAGGGAGGGGGTGATAGAACAGGATAAAAGGGATCAAATATATGGTGATAGAAGGAGAACTGACTCTGGGTGGTGAACACACAATACAACATACTGATATATTACAGAAATGTACACTTGAAACATATATAATTCTAACAATGTCCCCTCAATAAATCTAATAAAAATTAAATAAAAACAAAAAAAACCACAAGTTTCAGCACCAAAAATGCTGTCAGGTTTTTAAATCCAGATTTTATATTTCTTCTAACACTCACCATTGGTGACTTGATGATTGAAACCCTGTGGAGGCTCTATTCCACTACTGACATGAAGTGACAGTCTTCAAAAAAGCATCAGGGCCAAGCCATCAATAATGTAAAAGAAAGTTCCCTATGGATGGCAGAATCAATATCATTTTGATGACAATATTCTGTCCAGTTTTTATGTGTGTGGATGATTATTTAATTAAGAGCACATTATTTCTGCCAGGGCAAAGTTGCTCTCCTGGCCACCTACCGAATCTTAACAAGAGCACTCTATCATCCACTGTGCAAAGCTGATGCAAAAATTTGTCATCCTTGAAAAAGAAGTAGCTACTCTTGCTTAGGCAGAATTAAGTTTTTATTTTCTATAGTGATGGTCCATTCAACAATTCTTAAAGCAATCAAAAGACCAATGAGAAAATGTGCAATCCTCTTAAGTACATTCTTTAAAAATGTTTTATTATTTTTGGATGAATAAATAAGATAAATAAATGAGGGGTTATTTGAATAAATAAATACAATAAGGGGACACATTAAACCCTTTTTGTTTTGACAACTACTACTCATAAAATTAAGTGAAGCAGTTTTAGGATCATGTTTTGAGGTGCTACAAACAATTCCTGATTTAAATACTGTTGAAATGAATGATATGCACTAATAACTGTTAAATACATAAATGCCAATTAATTCTTATGTATATTTGTTGAGATTTAAGATTGCATCCATACCAATAAATATTCAGACACTAAATCAGAACATGTTTTAACTGGTTTGTCAACACTAAGTTTCCCTTTACTAAACTTAGATTTCATATGTTTATTTTTCATAGGAGGAAACTTAATCAAAGTTCTTGTTCTGTAAATTAAAAAAAAAAAAAAGAAAATGAAGGCCAGAGACATGAACTTACTTGCCCAATGTCTCATAGTCAAAAAGTGGTAACGCTGGGACCAGATCCAGGATTCTAGGGTAGAAACTTCAAGTACAGATGCAAGTCCAATTCAGGCCCTAAGGCACCACTCACAAGTTGATCTGGCTTCCAAGTACATTACTTTATTCAGCTTGGGCTTCCATAAAAAAATAAATTAAATAATAGCATAGACTGGGTGTCCTAAACAACAGCAATTTATTTTTCATGTTTCTGGAGGCTGGATAGTCCAAGATCAAAGTGTGTTTGGTTGATTTGGTTCCTGGTGAGAACCCTCTTCCTGACTTGCAGGTGGCTGCCTTCTCACCAAATGCTCTCATGGCCTTTCTTCAGCATGGGGGGAGAGAGAGAGAGGGAGAGTCTCCTCTTATGAGGCCAATTCTATTGGATTGGGAACCCCTTGTTATGATTTTACTTAACCTTAATTTCCTCCTGAAAGCCCTATTCCCACATACAATTATATTGGGGGTTAGGGCTTCAATGTATGAATTTGAGGAGACACAATTCAGTCCACAGTATATATCATATTCAAACACCATGATTCAAGGAAACAGGTTACAATGGTCAGACTGCCATACTGCCTCTGACCCCATTGGGCCTGATAAGCCAAGAATATTATCCATTCTCAAGTTTCAACAGCTCACTCATTCAACAAATATTTAGTACCTCTATTGACTAAGCACCGAGCCAGGCACTAGAGATACAAAATGTACAAGTTCACTTCTTATCTTCAGAGTACCTCAGTTCCGCCTCACTAGTTATCAAGAACTGCATCAATAATTACAATCACTTGACCATCAAATTCACACAAATTTGTAAAAAAACTGTATTCTAAACACAGTGAACCAAACACTTCATAAACCATTGGTCTCTTAAAAATGAGCATAACCTGTTAATGCACATTTATCAATTACTGTGTGAAAGGCTTTTAAACTGTTAATCGATATGGTTTATTTAATACTCACTACAATAGAAGATAATACTTTCATTCCTCAGCTAAGAGAAACAAAACAGAAATGAGAGAGGACCTTTTTAAAGATGCCCAGTGGTCATTGTGTTGCCTCTCACAATTTTATGGCCTGCCTCCATCGTCTGTTTGCTTATTTCAGCCCAATAGGAACAATAACAACAAAAGGCTTAAAGTCATAACATTTGAACTTGTAACAGAAATGAGGGTCTATTCTCATACCACTAAATGAGCGAACTGTGATCCTCCAAATGACTGGGTGGGGACACATCGGCTCTAGAGACCCAGTTGCACAGTCCAACCTGGCTTTATTTGCCACAAAGTAAATTCTGCATTGTAATTTCTACCTGTCTGCTAGGCCTTTGGGGCTAGGTCTCCTAACCCGCGTCCCCTGCTTTGTCTTGCTCCACCCTTTCCATCGCTTCCATTTTCGAGCACGCACAAACACACGCACACTCTATCCTGTATCCTAGCTTTTAAAAAACAACGCTGTAGCTAGTTACCTTTACCCTGAAAAGACACATACTCTACACATACTGTTTTTCCCTATGTGCCTCAGTGTGGCTTTTCTATGGGATTATTATATAAGAAATCAATGCCTAGCTATTTCAAAATGATGGTTAAAGAACATTCACACTCCTCTTTCATGTCAGCCTCCTTTATGCAAACTCCATTTACACTGCAGGTAGAAATGGAAGGATAGTTCTGTTTTCACTTTTTAAAACGTCTCAGGTTTTTTTCTGTTTAAACAGAACCACACTTTAAATAGAACCAGGTAAAGTAGTAACGGAGAAGTTAGTGCACCTTTCAAAACTGGTCAGCCTGAGTCTTTTAATATAATACCTCCTTCCCCATGGAGAGTTTCAGAGTATATTCCTGGAGTGGCAATGAGAGAAGAAGAAAGAAGAAAGAATTTCACACAGGGAAACATACCAAAAGCATAGAAGCCGAAGTGAAACTGATAAAAGTAGTTGGTTTACTTTTTCTTGGCTATAGAAAATAAAAGTTTATTGAGAAAATCAAGAGGATTGCCAAATGTTGCAGGGGACGTATTTTGTTTATTTTTTTGTTTTGTTTTGTTTGTTTGTTTATTTTGTTTTTCTGTGCATTTAAAAAAGTGTTCAATCATTTTTTTGGAATTTTTTATAAAGAGTGATCTTCATTTAAGAAACAAACATTATTGTCTCATTGTGTATTTTGTTCTCTTTAGAAGATGAGGACAATACAGGCACACAATCAGAACACTTACTGCAGCCATGGTGGATGTGCTCTCTTCCATTCCTATTCTCACGGAATGGCTGAAGGGCAGGGTTCATGTGGAAGGATATATGACTGACACAGAGAAAATCAACTGACTGTATGGACATTGTCTGGGACTAGTGAAGGTTAGCACACAGTCCTACACAGCTGTAAAATCTGTCTACTTTCACTTCTTAAAATGTCCATTTACCCATAAGTAATATGACAGTAGCATTCTTAGACTTGTGTTTAAATGTACAGTTTATCCACCATTTCTCTCTCTTCATTAATATAAGCCTTATAGGAAGGTTTTTATATAAGTAGGCATATATGAGAAATTTATAAAATCCAATTTTCCCTCAAATATGCTCTTACTCAAGATTTTCTTCTAATTTGCATTGTTTCTGTTAATCTTAATTAGTGACATGAAAAAATGGCTTTGAGTTTTGTGTCATGGTACTTGCTGACCCTCTATAAAATGCTTTGCAATAATGGGATGTATTATAACTGGGTTCACCCACATTTCTTTTTACTAAGAATGATTATATATTCTTCACCCCTAACTAATATTTTAAATTTTAATCTAAAGTACAGAAAAACATATGTGTATGTGTGTTCATATGTATATATGAGTAAATATGAATGATATCTATTTAGCATCACAAAAAGATGTGATCTTGCCATTTTTCCATATACTTTCCATTTAAAATATTGATATTCTTGGCAAGGCATGTTTCAATTAAGGAATGATTTAATGTGCATCTTGAAATATTCATTTTACATATAGGTGAGGAGAAGCAAACACATTAAGTGGAAAAGAAAATGCATTGTCCCCTGAAAGAATATTGATTTGACCATATAGATGGGACATCAGTTCTGTAGTTTAGTAGTAGAAATCTCTAGTTTTTCCCCCTAGGGTCAGTTTTCTACTATAATTTCAAACATTTGAAACTCATATCCTTTCACCAAGTTGCAAAATTATTCTTTTCTTGCATCAAAAATTGATTTTTCTGAGTGTTTTCCATTTTAGCACAAGTAATTTATTGCTAGATGCCTTTATGAGACAGCAGGAAATGTGCTTACCTCTTCAATATCCTTGTAATAAAAAATGGACTGGATTCCACCAGGAATATTCAGTCACATTAGGAGGAAGGGAATTTGACTAACTTGTTATATTCTTATGAAAGTGTTTGGAAGGGGAATTTTCTAAATAAGTTCTGATCTTTGTTCAATCTCTCTTCCTAAGGAGAATGCCAATTTTGACTGCAGTGACAAGGAAAACTTATTTTCTATTTATATTTTTTCTGCATGATTTGGGTAGAAAAGCTATAAAGTAAACACTAGAAACTTGATTGTGACCAACGCTGTAGTGTCACGTGCCGACGGACCCTCTACTTTGTTAATTATTGAAGGAAATACAATCAGCATCCTTACTATCACTCATGATTTACCAATTTGTGCTTGTTATAGGAGTCATTGTAAATCAACAATTAAAGAATTGAGAAGCCTGTGCTCTCTTTAATTACAAGGTAATTTTTAAAATTATTTACCTAAGATGAACCTTAAAGATGATCTTTTTTGTCCACCGATTCCATGATTATACAGATGACAGATGAGGAAACAATACCCAGGGAGGGTGTGTCAGTCAGGGTTGAGCCAGAGAAACAGAACCAATAAGATAAGCACACTCAAGGGTGTTATGGACTGAATTGTGACCCTCCCCAAAAGATGATGAATTTTTAACCCCTAGCACCTGTGAATGAGACCTTATTTGGAAGATCTTTGTAGATGTAATTAACCCTGAAGAACTGAAAATGAGATCATCCTAGCTTACCCTGATATACCCTGAATCCAATGACCAATGTCCACATAAGAGACACACAGGGAGAAGAGGGAAAGGACACATGATGATGGAGGCAGAGAGTAGAGCCACGCAGTCCCAAACCAAGAAATACTTAAGAGTCAGCAGAAGCTAGAAGAGTCAAGGAAGGACTCTCCCCAGCCCTTGGAGGAAGTATGTCATATCCTTACCACAATCTTTATTTCAGATATATGACCCCCAGAGTTATCAGAGATTAATTTCTGTTGTTTAAAACCAGTGGATTTGCAACACTTTTTTTTTTTTTTTTTTTAACAGCAGCCTTAGAAAATAAACACAGTGTTGGCCATCAGAGAGAGCAGGCTGGAAACTCTTGGGCATGAGCTAAGACTGCAGCCCACAGGTAGAATTTCTTCTTCTTCCAGGAAATCTCAGTTCTGCCTGTAAGCCTTTTAACTGAATGGATTAGGCCCATGGAGATTATCTAGGATAAACACCTTTACTCAAAGTCAGATAATTATGAACATTAATCACATCTATAAACTACTTGCCCAACAACACCTAGATTAATGTTTGTTTGAATTCCCGGGGACTATAGCCTAGCCAAGTTGACACATAAAACTGACCATCACAGAGGATAAGTGACTTGCTTAAAGTCACAAAATTAGTAACAATATTCTGACTTTCAACCTAGTTGAATACTAAAATTACCCTTGTATCAGCCAGCTGACATAAACAGAAGGTGGATACCACCTAACATTATTTATTTGTACAGGGAAAAAGAAGATAATAACATATACAGTCTTAGCTAAGTCAACCTTAAAAACATGGCACTAAGAATAGAAGAAAGCCAGGAATTCCATCTGTAGATGACCTGGGATGAGGAAAGTCCTCCAGTGTGCATGTTTATGTAGTAATAGATGGTGACTGTCCGGCTAACTAGGACTTCTGTGCTGTTGAAGGGGTTATTCAATAGTGAAGGAAAAATGAATTGTCCCAGACAACATAGTAGCTTCTGACGGCCTATGAGGGGATAGGGAAAAAATAAAGTTGGAGCACAAGGAACAGTACAAAGACAGCAATTGAAATGGCGTATTTCATTAAGTGGATGTTGTGTTTTTACCATGTACAGGTGAGACCTGACTTACGATGGTTTGACTTACAACTTTTCAACTTTACAATGGTATAAAAGCGATATTCAGCAGGAACCATACTTTGGATGTTGAGTTTTGATCTTTTCCTGGGCTACCAAAATGTTGCATGCTACTCTCCTGTGATGCTGGGCAGCGGCAAGTGACTGCAGTTCCCCTTCAGCCACTGGATCACAGAGGTAAACAACCGATACTCTACAGCAGCGGTTCTCAACCTGTGGGTCACGACCCCTTTGGGGGGTCCAACAACCCTTTCACAGGGGTCGCCGGGTACTCGTATGTGGGCGTATCTGCATGTGGGCCTGGAGACAGATAGAGGAGCGGTGTCTTGGTTCCTAAGACCATCGAAAATATGTGTTTTCTGATGGTCTTAGGCGACCCCTGTGAAAGGTTGAGAACCGCTGCTCTACAGTGTAGCATTAAATGGATTTCAGCTCACAGTATTTTCAACTTATGATGGGTTTATCAGGATTTAACTCAATGATAAATCAAGGAGCATCCATAAATCTTTGTCCATATATCATTAATAAATTAACTGGTTCTTGTTAATGTAAGAGTAACCTGCATCCATTTGAGGTTCGTATCAAGTTGGGTCCTGCTTCCAGGTGAGCCCAGGGCAAGAAAATATTCCGCCCATAGAAACTGCTTCCCTGAGGTTTGGCCTGATGACCTTCCCCTCAACTTGATCAATCAAGTTTAGACCAGTTTTTCCTGAGGATAGCCCGATGATCTCCCTTTGCTTAGGGCATTCACTTCAGAAAACTCGCTATTGTAGATTCTTTCTCTGCCCCTTTTCAGGTATAATTCTCTCAATCTCTCTCCTGCTTTAAAACCCAGAAATATCTTTCTCAAGTATTTAGAAGCCATTCCTTTGATATGTCGAAAGGTAAAATCCTAACTTTGATAAGCACAGATTATCAAACATAGATGGCCTAATTACACTGACAAACCTCCCCTCTAATATTTTCCAGTACTTTTCACTTGATCACCATGTGCTTAGAAACTTTCCCACCTTTTGTTTCAGTGGAGTCAAGGTCAATGTCTCTCTCCTATTGAAATAGCCTTGAAAAAAGTCTTCTTTCCTTATTCAACTCTGTCCAGTGCAATTTTTCTTTGACAGTTCACATAAATCAGAGCTTCCCAACCATGTGCAGAAACATGGGGGATCCTGGACATGAGTCAGAGATATGTTTAAAATATTTATAACCTGAGCATTCGGGGCAACTAAATGGAGCCAATGCACCAAGAACCTCAGGCCAATAATCTCTGGGTACAAGGAGCCTCTTTCATTTACTATATGCATTTGCATTTAGATCATTCTCTGTGTTATCTCCTTTGAGAAAGAGATGGGAGGTCACTGACATGGATGATAAATGCACCAAATTCCTTATTTAATATGTATTTATAGAATGTTTATTATGCACAAATATCACATTCAAATTTAAAGAAGTTCTGAAGAAGCAGGGGAGTAGGAGCAAAATTAAAAGTACCCATAAGGAACTTGAAATATAATATCAAGTAGTAAAAATACCAAATGGGACACTTCAAAGACATAAGCACAATGTACATGACAGTACAAAGATTTTTTTTTAAAAAACTGTATTAATTGAATTGATGGATACTAAAAGGATGTCAGATTAAGAAAATGCAGTATTATGTGGAGGGAGTGAGAGCAAGATTTAGTAAAAGAGAAAAGTGGGGTGAATTGTGGATAGTGTTGTTTTGGGAAAGCTTCATAAAGAATATGAGTTCTCCAAATCTGATCTATGTTGTGGGGTGAAAAACAAAGTAAATGAACAAACTTTCATTTGGATCTGAGGGGTAAACAGGACAGGCTACCCAGTGCTTCTCTGGTGACTCTGAGCAGGAGCTGTGACTCCTTGAAAGGACTCGCTTCTGTCCAGGGAAGGGTCGGTCCTGCCTACAGAAGTGTCTGCCTGGCATGAGATGCCTCTTGACTTGCCCAGCCCTAAAGCTTTCCCAGAAATAATTTCTCCTCGCTCTGCTCTGTGGTCTGCAGGCTGAGCTCTTCTAAACATTTCCTGCATCTCAACTTGTGAGAAATAGGGTCAACCTGTTATTTCCATACTACCGACCATTGTTATCCATCTTCTGGCCTAAATTTTGAAGACCCCAATGACAGTTTCTAGGTGATAAAAGAAATCTGCCACTTCCTCCTCACCTTCTGACCAGCCATGACAATTCCAGTGCCTTTTGGGGCTGAATAAATACCTCATCTGGGCACCTTGTTCTACAATCAAGCTCGTTCTTTCAAACTGGAGGACCTGAGAGATGACGGGGCACAACCTGCTTTTCTGGTGTATTCCTCTTGTTTATTCATTCAGCAATTGAGCCCCTGCTGTGAGCTAGGAACAGTGCTCAGCCTGGGGTACAGTTATGAAAACATTTGCTTTCATAGAGTTGAAAATCAATTGGAAAGACCAAACATACATGTGGAAATGCTGCAAGGAGAAACATGGGCTGCTGTGAAAAGAAGGTGGCCAAACCTGGTCTGAAGGATTAGCAAGGCTTCTCATAAGAATTGACATGTCAGCTGTTGAAGCTTGAATAATAAGCAAGAATTAGCCAGGTGACTGTCTTCTCACCCCAGTGTCCAGTCCCTGCATTTCCCATGCTCCAAAGGACACGCCTATTTTGGTGCCTCATCCCAGCTTTCCTTTCCCAGGAAATACTGCATTTCCCCATGTCGCTCCAAGACCACCCTCCACAATGAAAAAGTAAGTCCCTCTTTCACATCGTCTTGGGACCTGGAAGTTTTATTTTCTTTTGTGAGGTCCATGTTCCTCAACTGTACATGGGATAATGTATGACTGACTGCTTCATAGACAGAAAAGTGAATAAAACAGTATTGTCATGTTTCCATTTTAAAGGAGAATTGGAGAGGAATATTATCAATTTCTGTTAGGTAATTTGCTTTCAAAATACCCACCCCTTTCCATGTTTGCACTTAATCATAATCTTCGCCATCACCATCACCACCACCACCACCACCACCACCACCACCATCATCATCACCAAAGCTAATATGTTGATTGCTTTCATGGTGAATGCACACAGAAACACTATAGAGATACTTATTCAAATCCTTTAGTCCTCCCAACAATTCTAGGATATTAGTATTATTATATTCTAAGTTTACAAATGAAGAAATGAAGCGGGAAGAGATTAGACACCTCGCCGAAGATCAACAGTAGTAATGCCTGTTAGCATATTATGGCTGACCTCCTTGCATTTCCCAATTATCTGCTCCCAGACCCCTTCCCTCACTGTGCCCCTGGTATTGTCTTATGGGGTCCGCATTAAAATCCAGAAGCAGCTTGGCCCATCTCTATAGCCCCCACAGCAGAGCTGTCTTTTACAAGACAGTTATGCTGCACTCACTTAAAACTTCTAGCCACTTTCTGAACAGGCAGACACACAGGGTTACAGATGTGACAGTGTTGCACTCTATAGTCACCACTGGGTGGCTGATTTATTGAGTAGTAGAGAAAAAACAGGTAAAATGAAAGCCCCCTGCCAAAAGTGTTAGCTGTCCTTTTAAACAACAATATCAACCTCCATTTGCAGAGAACAGCGTGCGCATTCGTCAGGACACCTGACTCATTGCCTCTATTCTAGCCTCTAGATTAGTCAGAGAAGTAAATAAAGAAAATGTGAAGCTGTCAGAGAGCCCTGTATCTTTTTGCTACCCTGGGATGTTCTGGCTGCTGATTATCACCACTGACGCTCAAGATAGCAATGAAATACTTGCTCATTTTCTCAGGTGAAATTCATGGGAGACTTTCTCTGGAATATGCAGGAAATTGAGAGTCCTAGAATAGTATATCTTCAAGGCACTCTCATGAAGGCTATCTTAAAAAGAAAGCTGAATCTGTTACCTTTGGGGGACACCCGTAAGAATGTTCTGTATATAGTGAGGTAACAGAAAAAGTAACACTATGAAAGAATGAGTCAATAAACAACAACATACCTATTTTAATAATGTAGTCACCTCAGGAAAGCTACATGCTTATTAAGAAAAAGTCAAATCTTATGCATATTTTCTGAATGGCCCTAGCACATCTCCCACCCTCACCCATTACATTGTCCAGCAATGAGTTAGTTAGGCCAGCACGAAGGCGCTGAATGAGCTGAAGAGCTACAAATTCACTAACCGATACTAATGCTTGTAGAGAAACTCCCTAAGTTATTGACAAATGGGCTTTGAGCACTCCATTTTCCCAGAAAGGTTGTTTCTTATAAACAGAAAGCTTCTGTTTCCACAGGCTTAGCCAGATGTTTTCAGCTCCTTCCATACACTCAGTAAATATGTCAAGTAGTACCTCTCTGGGAGAACGTTCCATGGTACATTCAGTTATGCCTAAGTACCTATCTTTATTGGGCAGTAAGAGCCCTAGGAGCAGTGGGTTCCGAGGGCAGAAATAATGGTTTTTGTACAGGGAATGGAGATGTGTGAAGCAGTGAGTTGAGTGTAGTAGTGGGCTGAATGAATGGGTGTGTTCTGCTGCCTCTTAGCTTGGAAGTCTTTTCTAACGAACCTTGATGTATGCTTAGCCATTTGTCTTGACCCTTATTTGACATGCCTTATTGATATGACACATCTCAGGCAACTTATTAGTTTCTCAGATACAAATTGCAAAAATAATGTGTTTCATGTACATTCACATAAGAATTAAATAAGGAAATTTATGTAAAGGCATTAGCACCATGACTGGGCTAAAGTGTGTACTCAACTAATATTAGTAGTTATATAATAGTTATATATGCAGTGTTTAGCAAAAGACTTAGTGCATAGTAGGCACTTAAAAAAAACACCAAAAAAACAAAAACGTTATTCTCTCTCACTTTCACACCTGGTACCCAATAACCTTTTACCTCTTTCATTAATTAGCAGACCTAACTCCAACTGCATTTCCGCTATTTGCAAAAATTACATCATGTTTTATAGAACAAAATTTATCAGTTAAAAGTCTAATGCCAAAATGGCATTGACTCTGAAGACAATGTCAAAACAGCAGTTCTCAAATGTACTGAGCAATGGAAGCATTATTTATTTTTAAAATATGAAGACAACAGGCATTGTGTTATATGAGTTTTGGTTTGTTTGGATTAAATGAATGAGATATCAGATAATAGTCAATCATACCTGGTATTTTACCACAATTTAATTCTGAAAACGTTTGTTAAGCAACTGCTGTCATCAGAATAGAGTGCTGAGCTGGATGGGACTGCAAAACTTAATAAGATTGAGCACCCCACCCCCCTACACACACACACACATTCATGGGGTTGTTATAATCCACTGGCTTTAAGGTGGGAGGGGGTACAATAGGAAAATATACAATGTTTCAAGGAATTGAAGTCAAGGAGTACTGTTTCAGTCCTGGCTAGATCCAGATCCAGAGGCTTTAGTGATGGTATTACCTGTTTCTTTCTCTATGCTATCTGTTTTACCTGGGTTTCCTTTGTGTTTTCTTTATCATTATGATCCCCTTTTGCTGTGCTATTAATGGTTAGCTAGATCCAGATTCACATACTCCTTGCTGAGCAATTATGAAGAGAGCCATTCTTTCCCAAAAGGTTCTGCAAAGCTTCAGGAATATGAACCATTACTCTTAATTAGATAGTGTAACCATCCATGAAGCTACCACTCTCGCCCAAAGGAAGGAATGTTCTGACTGATCAGGCCAAGGTCATGCACTCATCCTAGAATTTAAGGACTAGAGTCAGCCTTATATAAAACATTTAGATTAAAAGTAGTATAATTAGGGTAGCATTTTCTGAAGAATACAAAATGTATGCTGAGCAATTAAAAAAAAAACTATAGGATGCATTAGTTAGGATGTTAGAAAGTGGCAATAAGAATAACTCAAAATAACAGCACTTTAAACAACAAACGAGTTTATTTCTTTCTTACAGTCAATCTTAGATGTAATCAGCCCCCAACTGATAAGATACAACAGGTATAAGAAAACTAGGCTCATGTCTCCTGTTGCTCAAACATGGGTTTATTCTCAAGAATCTAACATGATCCAAGATAATTAATTGCTAGAGCTGCAGACATCACACCACATCTATCTAACAGGTAGTAGGAAGTACGAACTTGCAGAAGAAGCTCCCCCCTTTCAAGGATGTGGTTTGGGCATTGCACATAGAACTTCCAGCTGCATCCTATTGGCCTTAACTGAGTCACATGGCCACATTTAGCTATAAAAGAGACTGAGCTATGCAGTTTTTATTCTGCCCAGCTAAAACTTGGGGGTTATAGTATTATGGGGAAAAGGAAGACTGGGATTTGGGAGCAAGAAGAAGTCTTCACCAAACACATGGAAATAAATATACAGTAATATCCTGGTTTGCGAGCATAATTCGTTCCAGAAACAAACTACTCGTACTGCAGACATCACTCATTTACCACATTAAAATGTATTAGAGGGGCCAACCAAGCAGCGCGTTGGTTAAGAGCTGGCTTGGGACGCCAGAGGGCCCCAGTTCGGATCCCACATATGAGGGCCAGTGACACTGCCCTCTACAGCTAAGATGCTGAACAACAGCTCAACCTGGAGCTGGGCTGCCTGGAAGTCGCCGGCGACTGCGTAGGCTGCAGCCCCTGTGGCAGTGGGGTGCCATGGGCTACCAGGTATAGCCAGCAGCCAGAGTGAGCGGCCAGCAGCCGCAGTAAGCGGCCGTCCAGAAGCTGGGGACTGATCTGCCTCGCCCGGGAAGAGCACAATGATGGTGCCAACTTGGGCCAGTGAAGCAACGTCCTCCACAACTAGACTGAAGAACAGAAAGACAGCGACTTGTCTGTTCCCCTTCCCCCAATTCCCCAGCGCTGTTCCCATCCCCCAATTCCCCAATAAAAATCTTTAAAAAAAAGTATTAGAAATGTTTGCTCGACTTGCGGAACACTCGCAAACCACGTTACTCACAATTCAAGGTTTGACTGTAATGGATGATAAGTATTCTACAGATACAGTAAGAAAATAATGGGTTTTGATTTTGTCTTCTTGGAAAGCTATGAAACTCTAAAATCAAACAAGCTCTTGATAACTCTACCGAATTAGGGAAATGCTGGTGTTTCTATACACTTTGATAATGCTAAATAATAATAAAAATAAAATTGTGCCAGCTATTATGCTTCAGGCACATCAGAAACATATCTTTGAAGATTCATCAGAGGCAATCTTCTGAGAATGTAATGACATAACTTCTTACGCTTGGGATTTCATCATTTTACATCTTCCAATCAAGTAACAAATAGTAACAAGAAGTTAACATGACAATTTAAGAATAAAATTAAGAAAATGATGCCCCCATTCTATCATTAAGAAATCAAAGTCAGGAGGCCAAGATGATTTAGTCCAGGCAATAGTGAAAAACAGAACCCAAACCAAAGAAATGGTCTTTAATGATTCCATGGTCTGGCACAAGGGCAGCAATCTTTTCCTGTAAAGAGCCAGACGGTAACTATTTTAGTCTTCAAGGGCCATACACAGTCTCTGTTGCATTAGTTCTGCTGCTGCAGCATGAAAGCAACCAGAGATAACACGTAAACCAATGAGTATGGCTGTGTTCCAATAAATCTTTACTTATGGACACTGAAATTTCAATTTAATATAAATTTCAGGTCACAAAATATTCTTTTGATATTTTTCAACCATTTAAAAATGTAAAAAGTAATTCATAAGCCATAGAAAAATAGTAATTTTCTATATTAATCACTGATACACACTTTCGATGAACAGTGTGCTTTGATTTGGAATTATTTTCTTTTTTTCCTATTGATTGTTTTGCTTATATTTACTGAAATATATTCCATATCTGTTTAATCTATATTTAAAATGAGCCTGTATTTTGCATAACTTTTTCTTTCTTCTAGTAATTTATTATTGTAGTTTTTAAACAAAAATTTGAATTTGAAGAAAAAGTTCCTTTACTGTAATATTAGGAAACCTGTCTAGAATTTCTTATTTTTCCATCCATGGCCCCGAGCTGGGTAAGCGCTCTCTGTAATTACCGACCATCCCCCACATACACACACACAAACAATGACCTCTGTCTTCTGATATTCACACCCATGTGTGATCTTCTTCCCTTGAGTATGGGTTGGATTTATTGATTTCCTTCTGATTAACAGAATATAGGAGAAGGGATGAAATTCTACTTTCGGGATGAGGTAAAAAGTAGGCTATCCCTGACTTCCTTCTTGGGTTCGCTCTTTGGCTCCCTGCTTGCACACTCTGAGGGAATCCAGTTGCCATGTTGTGATGTACCCCATGGAAAGGCCATGGCAATGAAGTGACCTCTGGGGCCAAAAGTCACGTGAGCAAGCTTGGAAGGACATCCTCTCCCAGGTGGAGTTTTGAGGTGGCTGCAGATCTGGGGAGCCACCTTGATTGCAGCCTTGTGAGGGAACCTGAGCCAGAGTCACTCAATTAAATGGCACCTGGGACCTCGACACACAGCAACTCCGAGATAATAAAAATTTGTTGTTTTAAGCAGCTGAGTTTTGGAGGTAATTTGTACAGCAATAGATAGAATAAATATAAGGAGTCTGACTAAACTTTATGAGAGACAATTGTAGTAAAGGTGTTGTAAACTTTGTGTCAGGATGTAAAATTTGGCAACAGTGAAACTTTTTTGCTCTTTACAGTGTGTGTATGGGTGTATATGCTGCCTTACGACCCAAAGAAAGAGTGGGGTGGGTAGGGGTGAGGAGCCAAGTATTGAAGGATCCTGGAAAAAAGCCTCAACAGTATACATATTTAATATTTCCTTGAACAGAAACAGATTTCCATGAAAGAGTGGAAAGGAGTCAAAGAACCGAACAGTTGCCTTTGTTTTCTACATACAAAGCTTTGCTTTGCTTGGGTCCCTAATAGTGCCATATTGGGGCCTGAGGCAAATGGACAAGTCAGTCTGCCCATCAAGTCTGCCCATCAATTCTTTTCACACAATTTTGCTATTTTGTGCATCATGATTTTCTGCATTAATTTTGACTTTCAATAATGCATTAAAATATTAATCTTAATTACGACTTTTTTTTGCCTTTAATATTTGTGCTTGAGGCAACCGCCTTTCTCACCTCACCCCTTCTCCTAGCCCTGCAGTCTATCCTTAGGTTATCTCCTGAGAGGCGTCCTTTATGCCTTGTGTACTACTCAACAGCAGGAGCAGTGGAGGTCAATGCCTGAGGGTCACTGTCCTAAGCCCTCTCACATCTGCACTTTTTTCTTCCTTTCACGGTGTGGGTGCCATTCGGGAACAAAACTCAACGACTCAGAATCCAGGTTACAGGGAGAAGGGCCACAAGATCCAGGTGGTGAGCACCTACGCCTCTAGCTGGATGACAACATCCAGGGAAAGCACGTGGCAAAACCCGCTTCCTGCCAGGAGCCTCCCAGTGCCAGGTGGGGCTCAGGAGACAGGTCGGCGGGCGGTATGGTCATAGGGATTATTCCGCCTTTCCGAGGAAAGCAGCACCTTAGTCCCTTGCGGATGGATCTTCATAAGCCCCGAGTCTTAACTACCCCCAGGGCCGCCCTTTGCTTGGTGGGTGGGGAAGGGCCCCCTTGGCCGCAGTGTCAGCCCCGCTCTGACTGCACGTCCAGCCTCTGGATACGAAACTGCGTCCCGCTGTGCTGTTGAGCCACTTTCCCAAAGGAGGAACAACACTGACAAAAGCCAAGACGCTGGTGGGAGATTTTCTAGCCCACAATGTTGCCCTCTACCCACACCCTCCTAGGGTAGCTCTGACTCGAAACCATGCGGAAAGGGCCTCCCCTCTGAGCCCAGTACGACCCGCCGGGGAGCAGGTGCCCGCAGCTGCCAGGGAGGGCAGCCCCGGCGCCCCCATTCTCAGCGTGCTGTGCCTGGTTGGCCTGGTTAAGGCGTCCGCAGCAGACAAGTGCATGGGAAGCCAGCTGCCTGAGCCAGCGGTCCGCAGGGATCCGGGCTGTACGCTTGGGCATCCGAAAGCAAATGCTCACCTCTTCTGCGGACTCAATCAGCCGGCGTTGGGCAACTCTGGTTTCCCCCAAGACACCGAGCCCAGCAAGCAGGGCGGGAGGGAAGGCCAAGTGCTGGACGAGGGTGACCCCTGCATTGCCCGGTGGGCGCACCAGCCCTGCACCTCTGGCCCCGGGCCTGCAGTGAGGGCCGCTTCCTTGTTCTGCAGGGCCTGCGGCTCACCCTGGAGCCCGGGTGCAGAGAACCAGAGAGGGGAGCAAAAGGGGCAAGCACACTAGAAGCCTGACGTCATCCCCACCCCCATTTCCTCCCTGCAGACCTACACTTCACATCAGAACCGGCTCTAGGGCTTCTGCTTATGTTTATGATTGATTCCTACCCGCAGTCACCCGTACCCACGCCCTGGGTAACAGACCTTAAAGAAAGTAGCACAACCAGAACCACACTCAAGTAGTAGTGTGCTTCTCATCTCCCTACATCCAAGGTCTGCAGGATTATTTTTCCCGAACAGTGAAAAAACAAAACAAAACAAATTTACCCTTGAGTACCCCCAAAGGATGCGACTTACTGTGATTGTGCTCTATGGTCAAAAAGCGGCCTTTCAAAAACCCTCATTCATTCATTTGTTTTGTTCATTCATTCACTCACTCATTTATTCATCCTGACAAGGCAAGTCAAAGATAGATAATTTGTACACTATTGGCTGCAAGTAATAATTGCTTCTTTCAAGCCCGCTACTCTTTAGGTACCGTCTTCAAAACTGACTAGTGTTACGAAAAAGTACCATGTATTTGAAAATGTTTAATTGCATCATGCACAGTTTTTCTAAAGGTGAAGGCATGCCATAAAGACTGCATGGTTTTTATAAGCAGCTGGCCACAAATTTGACTCAGACTTTTCTGGAAAGCAACTTAACTTAGGATAACATGATCAGTTAAGAAGAGTCAACCCTCTATAAAGTCAAATCAGAAAGAAAAAAAAAAGAGGCATAAATGAGACACTAAAGTATGAATTATGCACTATATCAGACTATCAATGGTCAGGGAGAGTCTGTACGCAACCTCTACCTTGCATTTGTGATTCCCCCCAAAATCCTCTGCAATGGATAACACAAAGGAAAGAAATGAAGCAGGAATCCTTTTATCTCCAGCTGTAGAAAATGTGCATTAAGAAATCTTTATCCTCTTCATTTCATTGTATTATATCAGTTATGCCTCTTACCTGTCCAAAAACAAACAAAAAAAGCAACTGCTATCCTATCTTTACTTTGAAATATTTCTATTCCCAGTTTTTAAGTATTGAGAGAAATAAAAGGGGGTCAAATACATGGTGATGGAAGGAACACTGACTTTGGGTCAATTGTGTGGTGAACACACAATGTGATATATGATGTATTACAGAACTGTACTTTATTAATAAGTGTCACCCCAATAAACTTTAATCAAAAAAAAAGTCAGACCATACATAAGTCTTTTAACATTGAGAAAGATATGATTGACTGACAAGATGGTATCCCATTTGCTTACTTGTTTTCACACTGCAAGCAGTATCCTACCATCTATGGTTATATCTAGATTGAAATAATCAAACATTTTATTCATTTTGGACCCTTTTACTATCAAAGAAATAACCAGAATTGCTTTCCTCTAATAGCCTTCATAGCTATGTATGCCAAAACAGTTATCTCCTTATAGTATTCATTTTACTTTCAAACCTTTATTTTCTTCTTAAAACAGAAGAAATCTCAGTAATTTATGAGTGATAATGACTGTCAAGCCTATCTTCTTATACGATTTATGAATGGAGGACGGGAAAAGCAGGCATGGGAAGATTCTCAGTGTAAATTGAAAGACTATTTCTAAAACATTGGGGGAAAAATAACACATGAGTTCTATGCTTTAACTAACAAATGCAAAGGATGATATGTAAAAGTTAGGGATAAAAATGGTTTCATTGTTATCACTGTATTACTTTTCCAGAAATCCATCTGCTAAACATTTTTGTCTCTTATACAAAAGGGGGAACTCTTATTCATATTTTAAATTTATGTAAGTTAATCCTTAGGAAGAGAGATGAGGTCTGTTATTCTGACTCCATCATAGAAGAGAAAAGGGTGGAGGGGGGGAAGGAAGGAGGACAAGAGGGAAAAAAGAGGTAAAAACACAAGGCCTTTACTCGTAAGTGGTTTAGGATAAAATTATTTGGTGTACAAAAAATAAAAATGTTAATACTGTAAGAAGGATAGTATAAAAATCTTTCTTATTCCTTTAGAACAGGGGTGTCAAACTCAATTAAAACACGGGTCATTTGGTGCAACTGGCAAGATTCACACGGGCCACATCACATTTACAAATTTTGTTAAATTTATATTCTGAAGTGAGGATTCAGGAATATGGATAGAATAATTAAAACACAATATAATTGCTTTTATTTAAACATTTATTTTATTTAATGTATTTATAAAACTAAAATTGTTCTTTTTTACCCGAGTGCTCTTTTTTAACCTTTTCGCTATTGGGATCTGTTTACATTACGTGACACTGAGAGTGGCAGACATATCGCTTCCAAACGTTGCAGGAACTGAGTCAGTGTGTTTATACACGCCCACAGGCCCCCAGGAAAGGCACTGGGCCACGTGTATACTCGTCTTCAGTAGTTAAAGGGTTAACGAGGGAATTGTGTGTACCATATTGCCTCGATCTCCCCTAAGCGCTTTTTCTTCATAAAAATTTTTTCTATTTTCATTTTATTTCAGAGCATCGCGGGCCACAAAAAATTACCTCGAGGGCTGCATGCAGCCCGTGGGCCGCCAGTTTGACACCCCTGCTTTAGAAGGTAATGACTAGACAACTAGATCAATTTTGGAATAAGTTAGAAACTCAAGGAATGTCTAAATAATGTAGCTTTTATTTTTCTTAAAAATTTCTCACAATAATTCTTTTTAATCAACTCAGATATATAATAGCTTAAGTGCAATTAATTTTATTAGAAAAAATACTCAATATTTGTTCTTGCATTTATATATACTTTTTGATTTTGTCAATATGACAAATCACTTACTTTGGTAATGTTTTATAAAGTAAACTTTTTATGTGACTTTAATTTCCCCAATATATCAGCAAAATTGATATATTAGGATTAGACTCTTCCTAGAGATTATTCATTAAGATTTGAAAATTAGTTCACTGTTTGCCATTGTAGAAACTATCTCAGAATTCATTGTTATATTTTCAGTCATTCAATAAGTATTCAAGAAAGGGATTTATTTCAAGTTGCTATTAATCTAATTTCTACAGACAAATGCAGTTAAAAAAAAGGTAGCATAATTGATGATGAAAACAAGAACAGAAATGACTGTGTGGTTAGGCATGAATTAAAGTCTAGATGCCAATTGCTTTCTCTTCTTTCTCCTGCTCCATCTGAGAGTTCTCCATAATGCATTTTACAGGTATAGGAATATGGCCTGAAATGTTTTATTTTCAAATATTTCCTTTTATTTGAGCCCAATTCAAGTAACTTCAAGAAAAATATTTACCCAGTTATTTCAAACTACATGCATCTGCATCTATGTCTTCTTAAATTCAATAGTACTAGTCTGAAGACAAGCAATTCAAGATACAGAATACTGCATTACCTTCATGAATTTATTTATTCTTTCATTTCATTAACACTTGTTAAATACTAGTCAATATTCTTTGAACTGAGGGTACTTGTCACATGAGAGATTCAGAAATGGATACTCAATAAGAGGGTTAATTCACGAATTTTAAAGTCTGGGTGAGCTTTCCATGATAGTTTGCTAATCCTGATGAAACATGAACTTGATAGCTAAGTACCAATTCAGAAATATCTACTATGTAGTTACAGGGTATTTAATATGAATTATTAAAAATTATCTATTTGAATATCATTCCAATGCTCTTGGTATAGAGAAAAATTAAAATTCATAGAATAACAAAATTATATAAGGAATAATTTTGGGATCTAACCTTTTTTCCCCCCAACATTCTAGCTAAAACTTAGAGGCTTTTGCCTTAATCCTCTGTGAAACATCAATATGGCCAGAGATCACAAAATGGAAAATTTAGTAGAAGAATCAGTTCATACTGTTTAAGGATTAGATGTATCTTTCAAGATTAGACTGTTACTTCTGATAAAATGTGAAACTCAAGAAAATTCCTGCTTTAAAATCAGAAAGACAGGAACTTGATCCATAATACTGATTCAACTATAGTCAAATTCATAAACAAAAAAGTTGAGGTCAGATATCCCTGGATAACATATCTAAAGGTCTTTAAGTGGTATGTATCTCCAAAACTCTTTCAAAAATGACTGCCAGTTAATTCAAAAGGATTCTTTCTGAAATACATAACTCTGGTGACTTTTCAATTTTGGTTTGCTTCACGATAAATAAAATTAGAAAAAAAAACTTTTTAATAGTTTTCAAAGATATTGTAATAATATAACTATATTTTAGGTGAACAATAATTTGCAGTTCCTTTTGATAAGCATGTGTAGATTACCTCTCACACACAAACACATACACACACACACCATCTAGGGAGTTTTTTTAAAGTGGCTCATTGGTTGATTAAATGAGGGGCTTGTGGGTATTTCTATTAAAAATAATAATTAGGGAAATAAAAATTAAAACCATAATGCAATACCACTACACCCCCTATCATTAAAATGGCTATAGTGGAAAAGAAGGAAAATACCAAGTGCTGAAAAGTCTCATACATTGCCCATGAGAGTCTAAATTGGTACAACCACTTTGGAAATTGTTTCATTGTGCTATTATGATAGACCAATTCCATTTCTAAGTATACACACCAAAATGCATATGTATTCACCAAAAGACATACTCTGGAATATTTATAGCAATACAGTTCCAAATGACCCCAACCAAACAGGAAAAAATAATACAGATTCTGAGAAAATAACAACTTAAGTAAAGTATCCTTCTTTCTCTCAAATTTCTGCTGCAACCCAAACACTAAATGATTCTCACCACTGTTAGAGAACAGATATGCACCTGAGACCTTGAGGGTTTAGAATGGAAGGTGTAGATTCGGATCATTTTCGTATTGGGCAGGTCTAAGAATCCAGGTATAGGAAAGGAATTTGCCTCTTGGGGAAGCCAGTCTTAGCTCTGCAGGTTCCTGGGAGTGGTTCAGGATAGGAGAGGTTTAAGGGTAACCCTCATTTCCAGCAAATCCCCTGCCAAATAGAAAGGTCAAGTGCTCTGGTCAGGTTATGTTCCCAAAGTACCACTGGAGTCTGTGGCTGTCTCACATATTTGCACTTGGTGAATTAGAGATTCCCCACAGTGAGAGGAAAATCGCCAGCATGCTAATTCAGTCACTGATAGTTCCCTACAGGATGCCTGTCACCTGTCTGCCCCCCCTATTGCTAGAAAGACCTCAGGCAGTTGAAACTGCAGATGCAGGATCCTGTACCTGCTGATACAGCAAGCAAAGAAAGATCACAACTGAAGGGGCACAACTGAATGAAAATGGGCTCAAACTAATTATTGCCTTTGCCAAATAGTTGAAATAAAGATACCCCTAGTCAGTTATTAAATAGATAAAGCACAATTTCACCAAATTTGGGAAGAAATAACTTGGTCTCAAAAGCAAAGATACCAGATTGGTATTCATAAAGGTAAATAATTCAAGATAAGCCTCCACATATCAAACATACCTAAGTAATCACTCTCTCTATATGCTGCTTGGAGAAATGGGACTTAAACTGAAGGGACTGACTTAGGCCTATTGATGTATAAAGTTAGGTTAAGACAAAGTCAAATGTAAAGGGAACAGAAATAGTCACTGTGTAATAGCACTGTGAAAAAAAGCAAATTGGCTGCTTTTTCTAGTTTAAACTTTCTATTTTTTTCTTTGTGTATGTGAATTTAATAGGATATTATCATTAGTATGATTATTTAATCAGTTATATTATGAGTAAATGCGGGCAACTTCTAGGTAATTAATTTAAAAGAGGAGGGTTTGTAGATAGCAGAGAAATAGTGCTTCTCTGAAGCAATTATTAAAATAGAGAAATTTTATCATCATTTTTGGATATAGTTAAAGTCATCATAAAATATATTTGAGCATTTATACCTGATAACTAAATATCAATCAGTACACAGAATTGAAAGGCACAGTCATTCTCTTCATTAAACCTAGGACTGAATGTGGCAACACTGAAGACCAAAGAATGAAAAGTAAAACTGTCTCAGTAATTTGGGCTTAATCAATTCTTCAAAATATTCTATTTCCTTCATGAGTTAAAATGAACTAAAGGAGGTTTAAAATATGTATAATATATGTAAAATATACATATGTAAAATATAGTTTCTTTGAAAAGAAACTAGCAGTGTTTGACACACTGTATCTATCTGGTTATAAGCAACAGGATATGAAATAAGCACTAAACAAATATAGAAGTAGTCAATCATAGCCCCTGTAGTTATTTTAGTCTTACAATAAGTGTAATAGTTTACGTTCTTTTGGTATACAAATTTCAATACCTTTATCGAAGACAAAGACTTAAAGGCAAATCTAGAAAAAAAATTTTTGATAAAGAGTAATTATTTATTAAATCATAATAGAATTGACTTCCTATTAACCAATAACACTTGTAATAACCTTGTCATCAAACAAAGAGTTTTAAATAGTGAACAATCTGAAAGAAACTTTAAAGAATCATATTTATAAACTTAGCACACTATTAAGCTGATTTGTTAAAAGAAAATTCCTGAAGCTGAGAAGTTAAATGGGAAAAGTTCAATGCTTAAAATTGTGCATCCACTTCTCATATCCATTATTCAATAGATGAGCTGTAAAATTGAGTCAATGTTGCTGTGGGGATGCAGTAAGAATTCTACTGGGAGGTTTGCTGGGAAGGAGAGGCTTTATGCTTTTTCGATTCATAAGTTGGGAGATGGCTAAATCCTTTACTGAGATCCAGAGTTACTGTAATCATTTACATAATCCTGAGGTCTGTATATTGAAATATTCTCCAACTTTTGAAACAGGAAGAAGTGAAGTGACCAGAAAATGTGGCCAACCCTAGTTGTTGTTGTTATATATGGATAGTGATAAGAAAGGTATTAGAAATGGAGAGGTCACAATGTCTGCTCAGATAGTGCAGAAGGCTAAATGGATATTCTGCAAAGCACTTAATTACGAGGAGTCTGATGGCCATAAGGCCATTTACTTCAAATATCCAGTCACACCTGAATCTAAAATCTGACTAATGACTATAATAATTTGCAAAGGCTTTGAAATACATATATCGCCAATGAAAATATGTAGCATGTTGTTCAAAGTAATGATCATTTTTTATGAGTGAGCAGACCACCACTGTATATAAAAGTAATGCATCCAAAAGAAAAGTTTAAGTAAGATGTCTGGACATTAACATGTATCATTACTTGTACAGTTTAGAGACAACCATAGAGCGAGGATCTGAAGTAGCCCAAAGTCCATATTACTATGTGATATTATACTTAGAAGAAGAATCTCAATAATATGAAAAAAAATTATTGTCTAAGATGCAGTGAAAATCCAGAAACTCACAGTAACAGAGGGCCATGTTCAACAAATAGGACCAAATATTAAAGACCATGGTATAAAGAAATATCCAGGGAAAGAAAATATAATAATAAGTAAAAAATGAGAGTTCTGGTCAAGATAGCAGAGTAGGTAGACACTGTGCTTTCCTTCTTTCACAACCACATTAAAATTAAACTACAAAACAGCCATCATTGAGAATCACCTAAAATCTTGCTGAACCAAAGGCCCAAAACTAAGGACATAAAAAAGCCACTTTGAGACTGGTAGGAGGGGCAGAAAAGAGGAACGGGTTGGTCCCACACCCATGTGTGACCATTAAAAATCAGGAGAGACATCTCACCTGCGGAGGTCCCCCTAAAGGAGCACAGGGTCTCAGTGCTGGGGAGAGAAGTCCCCTTAGTTTCTGGCTGTAAAAAATAGTGGACATTGTGGCTGAGCGAGAGGGAGGCTGGAGTCCCAGGCACTCCTCTTGTAGGGCCCGCGCATGGACTTACCACCAACAGAATCATTGGCTCTGAGCTCCAGCACTGACACAGCACCTGGAGAGGTGACAGGGACATATAGCAGGGAACTGAGTTGTTTGGCTTATGCCGAGGGTTGGAAGAGCAGCTTTATCCTGGGCGAAGGAGCTGGTGGAAGCCATTATTTCTTTGTTGAGACCTCCCCTTCCAGCGTGCAGACACAGGTGGCCTCCATATCTAAGGCTCCATCAGGCTGGCTAGGAGACCCCGCCCCACCTAACTTTCAGGCACACCCAAGCCGCTTCCAATGGCTTTTTCATACAAACCACCTGTCTTGGCTCATGCTTCAGCATTTCCTAGCATCTCTCAAAGGTTCACAAAACCCAGACAAGCAGTGTTGGGCTTCAGTGTGTTCCGTATCTCTAGCTAAGCAGCCTTAAGCCCGGCACTAGTGGCAGCTGGCCTTGGTTCTCAGCTAGGCCTCTCCAGGCACTTCCTAGCACGGCGCAGGTGGTGGCCATCTGCTGTTTGCTTTGTGGCTCCTTCCAGGTGGCCCTGGGAGGGGCACAGGCTGAGACTGCACTTGATCCTTCCAGGTGGCCTGGGGCTAGCATGCCCTTGGCCAGCTTCACAATGAGCTGGAGCATCTCCCAGCTGCTTCCAAGGATGACACACCCAAGGGGTGGATTGGGTAGGCTCCAGAGCACTGCTGAGGCAGATCCTGCTCTATAGACTCAGCCCCTGTACCACAACTCCTCCACTGTAGTCAAGACCAGTCCTCACAACCAATGAGACTAAGGGTCAATCCCTCCCACTGATGTTAAAACAGCAATCAAGGCTCAACTACAAGAGGAGGACACACACAACCCACACAATGGGCACACCTGAAGCACCTGGCTTGGGTGAAGAGAGAGACTGAGTCAAGAGGCCCCGCAAGACACCTACTACATAAGACCACTCTACCAAGGCCAGGAGACATAGTAGCCTTACCAAACACATAGAAACAAACACAAAGTGGCAGCCAAAATGGGGAGGCAAAGAAACATGTCCCAATAAAGGAACAGAACAAAGTTCCAGTAAATAAACTAGATAAAATGGAGACAAGCAACCTACCAGATTCAGAGTTCCAAACAATAATTATAAGGATGCTCTATGATCTCAGGGAGAACTTCAGCAAAAAGATAGGAAACATAAGAATGGAGATAGAGAACATAAAAAAGAGCCAGTCAGAAATAAAGAATAAAATAATGGATATGAAGAATATATTAGAGGGAATCAGCAATAGATTAGATGAAGCAGAGGACAGAAACACTGATTTAGAAGGTAAGGTAGCATAAAATACCAATTAGAACAGCAAAAAGAATTAAAAAAAATGAGAAGAGTTTAAGGGGCCTCTGGGACAACATCAAACTTACCAACATTTGCATCATAGGCATACCAGAAGGAAAAGAGAGAGAACTAGGAATTGAAAACCTATTTGAAGAAATAATTATGAGGGCTGGCTGACTGGCGCATTGGTTAAGAGCTGGCTTGGGACGCCAGAGGGCCCCGGTTCGGATCCCACATATGAGGGCCAGTGACACTGCCTTCTACAGGTAAGATGCTGAACAACAGCTCAACCTGGAGCTGGACTGCTGTGATTTAAAAAAAAAAAAATTAAAAAAAAAAGAAAAAAAGAAAGAATTATGAAAAACTTTCCTAACCTGGCAAAGGAAATAGATATACAAGTCCAGAAAGCCCCAAATGAGATGATACCAAAGAGGCCTACACCAAGACACATAATAATTAAAATGCCAAAAGTTAAAGATACATGGGAGTAAGTACCAAACTAGTAGTGTGTGTGTGTGT
>NW_017732617.1:171738-228430 GCF_001890085.2 Hipposideros armiger
TATATATATATATATATATATATATATGTATGTATATACTGTGTTTCCCCAAAAATAAGACCTAATTGAAAAATAAGCCCTAGAATGATTTTTCAGGATGCTCCTAATATAAGCCCTGCCCCAAACATAAGCCCCAGTTAAGATAGTCAGCCAGACATGACTGTTTGAATAAATGTAGATTTTTGTACATGAATAAAGGAATAAATGTAGATTGTTAGATCAAAAATTAATATAAGAAGGGATAAACTACTGATAGTGCAACAACATGAGTGGATTTAAATAGTGCTATTTTAATGCAAGGAGCCCAGCACAGAATAGTATATATTGTATGATCCCAAAACTAGTTTATGGTGGTAAAAAAAATAGTAACAGTGGTTGCCCCTAGGGAGGAGGAGACACATTGGAAACTAGCGCCTGGGAATTTTCTGGAGTTACAGAACTGTCTTTTGTCTTTTTTTGGCAGGGTGCACATAGTGTATGCTTGAAATCTACACATTTTATTCTATGTAAAACATACCTGAAAAAGTAAAAATAAATATTGAGGAAGAAAGGGTCATGAAACAACAACCATACCAAAAGTTGTTAACCTGGGGGTCCTATGGTTTTAAACCAGATCTATGGATGGGCTCTGCTTTATCTCTAAAATCCCTTAAATTTAATGTAAAATGTTATATCTTTTGGTAAAAAATGTGTATTTTCCTAAAAGATGAGCAGCATTATAGTTAGGTTATCAAAAAAGACTATGCACCTCCAATGAATATAAAACCCTTTGGTTAATCCCCTAAATTTATAAATGAAGAGGAATTTGCTCAAGGATACATGATTTATTAGTTTGTGTACTAACGATCATATGTTTTCCAATTTAATGCCTTTTTCAACAGTATCAGGCTAATTAGTCTTATGCATAAAACTTTGAAAAATGGTTCCAGTAGTGTTCCAACTTCATGAATTAGAAAAAATACTTTGTCATATTACAAATTAGTTTTTAAACACAAACAAAATAGTTGCCTGAATTAAAAGCCACACTGTGAAAAATGAAGTGGAATGGATGATAGCAATGTTGCTGAAAGAGTAAACTTAAAAAATTAGAGTTTAAATACAATGCTTTAGCTTGAATTGAGTAGAAATATTTAATATATGTATATTAAAGTGTGTGTGTGTGTGTGTGTGTGTGTGTATTTGGAAGAGTGTTATACATGGAGATGAGAATTATGTTTTGTCTAGAAGAGAACAGTCAGGATTAAAAAAACCTGCTGTTTGAAGTCATGGTGCAATTAGAAACATTTACAAAATATGATCTGTGTTTGGGAGTAAGCATGCTGGGTTCAAGGCTGCTAACATTTTAATCAAAGCAGGCACTTATTTTCACAAGCATATTTCCACTACAACTTGATAAATCCAAACACTGAATGAAAACATTTCATGCACAAAGCAGAAAAGCAATCCAGCTTCTAATATTAATGAATTGTCTTGAATATTAATCTATGATAAAACCCCTAAGACTAGTAGGGATTTCTAGCTCTAGTGGATGATTTCACAGTAGAATCACAATTTATATTGAAAAAAATCACCACAGCATTGTTTGAGTTAACAACTGGTTTACCATAGGATAAACTTGCCTTTACATCTTTTTCTAAAGAATAATTATTTTATTTGTGATCTCAATTTTTTTCTTTATGGTTGTTATATAGTTTTCAAATTATTTTAAGCTATATGGAAAAAGATGAGTCTGTAAACCCAAACTCTAAATCAAAATATGACATCTAATTCCATGAAAGACATTCCACAAAATAAGCAGTAAATATTAACTCTGATGAAATCAATTTTATAAACAGAACTAGGAAAATTTGTAATATTCACTAATTTTAAAGAATCATTATAAGTTCCTCAAAATTATAAATTATTAATAAAAACCAAATAATTACAAAACATAGAAATGAAATGATGGCAGATACATAATTATATTTGAATTCTGGGCTATGCAAAATATCTATACAGGAATTAAAAACACCATAGATATCTCAACTGAAATTAGTGAAAAAGATTATGAGTAACTTGGAAAGTTGTACTGAGTAATGTATCAGGGGCGGGAGGGGTTGCCAAAAAAATGTATACAAGTGGACACTTTGGTCAACGTTGCTCAAGCTGTAGTTCGCCATAATTAGAAGTGTCTGGACACTGATAGTAACCACTTAGCACACCTCTTCTAATTACAGAAGTCAAGTGTGACTTGTATTCATCTTTAGTTATTGGTATATATTGAGTATTACAATTTTAATCGATTTTCCTTTCTTAAAATGTATATACATTTTTTTGGCACTACCTGTATATAGAATATAGTTCATTTAGTTTTGGTCCCTACATTTCTGATTGTGTTTTGCCCATTTCATTTTGGTTTTAGTTTCCCTTTATGTTAAGGATACTAATCCTTTTTAAATTATTTTTATTTTGTAAATATTTATTCAAGCAACAATTTGTCTTTTAACTTAATTTATGATATGTTTAATATTATACAGATGTTCATAATTTTTATTCTAATATTTTAGAATACTAGAACTTGATTCAAGTCTTTAATGTATATACTATATTACATTAATGTTTTAAGTCTTTAATGTATGCATATGTTGTGGGTTATGAGATAATAACCTAGCTAATTTTGACAATACCATGTTTTTAAAAATTCCTTTTTCTGCTTAATTGAAATAGTGTCTTTCTTAAACACTTAGTTTCCTTATTCAGTTACATCTGTTAGGAGTTTTCTATTAATCCTAATGCTCTATTTTTTAAGTTTTGTAAGTGCTATATCTTTTATTATAATAACTAAAGTAAATTTTAATATTTTAGTGTAAATTAAAACACAAGCAGCTATAATTGAGATATATTGATGTAAAGGGGAAGTTTAATATAAGAATTTTTAGAACATAAAATTGGCAGGATTTTCTGACCATTTTAATACAGTGGATAAGGAAAAAGAGCATACATTGAGTAATTCTGAATTATAAATCATTTGCTACAAAATTTATGGTACTATATTAACCAAATTACCATCACATGAATATATGGTAGAAGACACAAATTATATTAGTTTAAGACACGATATATTTGAAGTTTCTGAGAGATAAAGGTCAACTTAAATTAGAAGTATGGTACTCCTGTGAGTATTTAAATATAAAGACATAAATAGTGGAAGTTACCAATATGGGGTTGTGGGAGAAGATAAAGACATGGAGAGAAAATTTTCAAAGTGAAAACAGGAGAGAGTTAATATTAAAAATTTTGACACACCTACATTTAAGAAATGATCAGAGAAAAAGAAGCTAGAAAACCAGGCTGAGAAAGAATGTTAACACTTGGAAATGAGAACCAGTTCCGTGGCAGTACAAGAAAAAAATCTGCTGAAGAAGTGGGTGCTAAGCACCCAAATGTCACCATGCTATGCAGAGGGTGAGGAGGGGGAGTGATAATGATGGAAGTATACATGCCCAGATGGTTTAAAAAGTGTGTGAATGTGCCTGTATCACTGATAAAAAACACTACATCAAAGTAACCTTATTTGATGTATCTCCTTGAAACATCCCTTCACTATCAAGGAGCCTTAATTATATGTGTTCTGTATCTGTTTACATAGGATGATAAACATACATTAAAGTATTAAAAGCTCTGAAGTGATGAAACATCATTTTGAGGCTCCTTTGGTCCTGGAAAGAAACACTGCGGTAGACCTTGTTGGTGATGCATTTAGTAAAGAAAGCACAAGTCCTTGTCCTTTGCAAAGATCATTGTTTTCAGGAGCCAGAGGATCATTTCAATCTGTTTCTGATGGAAGAAATACCCTGACTATTCCTGATGGTAAGGTGTTGGTCCCTGCCACCTTGTGGCACTCATGGAGCCAGCTATGAAGCCTGGCAAAGGGCTTTCAAATTGAGTTTGGTTGTGTAGGTTTTAATAAACACATTTGATAAGCAGGTATTGGGCGGAGGCTAATATCACATGGACCACATAGTTAAGGACCAAAAATAGTAATCAACTGTGATCACCAGGAATACTGTTTCACTCCCCAAACAAGCAGAGATTTCAGCCAGGAGCATCAGAAAGTGGAAGGAAACCAGTTCTGATTTAACAACAGATGAATTACAGAAGAACAGACATAGATGGCTGATTGAGGGGGGGCAGTGGGCAAACAGGATAGATTTGTGAATATAACTGAGAAACCATAGCCATGAAAAGTCTTAATTTCCTGCAGTTGTACTGAATGAAGTTTCTGTCCCAATAATTTGGATATGTAGAAGAAATACACCTGGATTTTAAACATGCAGTATGGTGAAGCTTAGAATATAGAGATGGAGTATAATAACTTTCAAATATTTCAATTTCAGTTTTCACCTACATATGTGAGAGGCTTGGTTATATATTTGATTTATTGAATATATAAAATATAGTCCTACTACATATCATTCATTAGGAGTTACATCAGTCATAATTTTTAGAAAATGCAACTTTTTGGTCTCATACTAAACTTACTTTTTGCAGAAATAGGCCTGTTCTTTAGTCAATAACAAAGATTTTAGGTAAATATAAAATTATCGACTGAATTTATTAATTTTTCTCCAAATTACCATCATCTGATATCAACTATTTTTGCTACCAACCTTTATTTTCCATATGGAGACAATGTCCACCTTTTTTACTTAACATGTCCACATTCATTTATTATTTTTGTTTCTAACATGACTTTAAATAAAAAAAGAGCTGATAGATTTTTCTTGTATAATTCTAAAAAATACTTTCTGAAACATTTTTTGAATGTGTGTGTAATATTTTTACCTAAATATACAATAAAAGAAAGTGCTCATTTTAAAAGTTAATAAAAATTTCTTAGTTAATAAAAAGTTAATAAAAATTAAAATAATAAAGTAAAACAATAATGAGAATTCCTTGTAATGTGTTTAATTTCAAAGAAAGAGATGCTCCTCAAATTACCATAATAGACAAATTATCACCCAGTGGCTCAAGATACAGCCAATCTTTAAAGTTATTACATTTTGCTTTTACTGCAATAGAATAATTCTTTTATTTTAAAATCTGAAAAGAATGTTCTGAATGACATATTAAATTATTGTGACCTTTACAAAAGAAAGTTTTTCTCCTGTGCTCTGAAACATCTTGATGTACCAATCATCAGTATGCAGTAGTCAGGAAGTGATCACTCAAACTGGCCTTTACCGTGAGGTTACACAGAACAAGAAAGCAGAAATTTTAGTTTTATGTAGAAAGAGACTTTAATCTTTACCACGGTTATGATTATAAAGACACGTAAAGAAAGTACAGGCCAGTAAATGGCCTAAAGAGGTTGTGAAATAAAAAGTTGCAAGGTACAGGGATGACAAGTAAAAATTAGGTAAATTTATTTCACTGCTTTTAGGAAATGTAATACCTTAATTTCTCAAGTTTACCATAGCAGTTTTTACATTATACTTTTTTTTTCCTTTCTATTTCACTGCTGCCCAACAGAACTTTCTGTAATAAGGAGAAGGTTCTGTTTCTGCACTGCCCAATATAGTAGCCACTATCTTTATGGAACTACTGAGCACTTGAAATATTGCTAGTGAGGGTAACTGAGGAACAAATTTTTTATTTTATTTAATTTTAATTAACTCAATGTAAATAGCTATAGGTGGCCAGGGCCTACTGTATTGACCAGTACAATCCAGGATTGTTGTTTGCTAAGAAAATACAATCAGATTTGTACTTTTAATTATGTAATTCTTGAAATGATATTGTCATAGATGAATGTCCTTGAATGGTACCATTGAAATATCCAGTATACTTGCTTCAATAAATGAGAGACATCTAATTGAATGATTTAATCAAACCAGGTAAACAATATGACAGAGCTCTGATAATATGATAATGCTTATTTATAATATGACTGGGTTGAGAAATACTTGGAATTGCTTTCATATATTTCAAGAACTGCAAGCAGCATCTAAGAGTAAATGAATAATTCATTAATTAATTCAACACACAATTATTAAGTGCCTAACGAGTTATACATTCCTCAGACTGTAGCTAGTACTGCTTCTTCCGCTTAGTGAGAGGGCAGTCAGGCAAATAATTACAAGCAATATGATAAACACTGTGATACAGCTTGTCTTATATACTATTAGAATGAGATTGCCTTTCCTTAGCAGCGGTTCTCAACCTTCCTAATGCCGCGACCCCTTAATACAGTTCCTCATATTGTGGTGACCCCCAACCATAAAATTATTTTCGTTGCTACTCTCTAACTGTAATTTTGCTACTGTTATGAATCGTAATGTAAATATCTTTTTGTTTTCCGATGGTCTTAGGCGACCCCTGTGTAAAGGTCGTTCGCCCTCCAAAGGGGTCGCGACCCACAGGTTGAGAACCGCTGCCCTATAGGGACATTGCTAAGAAAGTGTGATGAAGTTAACATAATGATAGAAATATAGATTGGGATTGGATTATAAAGGTCTTTTTGTACATGGTATAAAATATCAAGTATCAATTAACTTCCCTAAGAAAGTACATGATGTAACAATATTTTCATTGTATCATGAGTTCTTTGGGGTCAGTCATGGATGTCTTATTTGCTTAGGGAGAAAGGAGGCTAGTTATAGGGGAAAAGTCCAGGAAGTAGACTTTTAAGGTATAAAAATGAAAGTGGCAAATAAGGCAAATGGAAAGAAGGGTTCGAGTAAAATACTAGAGGTAGAATATAGATAATTTGTTTTCTTTTAAAAAAGTGTTTTATGGAGTGTTCATAGGTTAGAGAATTAAATGATGGCCTGGAGCTTCTGTCTTAAGTGTAGGTTATGACATAAAGATAAGGAATAAGGCCACAAGAATATGCTCAAAGAGAAGGATGTTCAATTACGCACATATTGTATCTGGGGACCTCAAACATACAGGTGTCCAGAGGAATTAAGTATACACATTCCAGAATGTGTATTTAATCTTTTTTTTAATTACATGACATTTAGTAACATTTAAATTAATAAGTGGAGGGGCCGGCCGAGTGGCGCGATGGTTAAGAACTCGCTTGGGATGCCAGAGGGCCCCGGTTCGGATCCCACATATGAGGGCCAGTGAACACTGCCCTCCACAGCTAAGATGCTGAACAACAGCTCAACCTGGAGCTGAGCTGCCGTGAGTCACTGGCGACGGAGTAGGCTGCAGTCCCTGTGGCAGTGGGTTGCCATGGGCTACCGTGTGTAGCCAGCAGCCAGCGTGAGCAGCCAGCCTCAGCCAGCGTGAGCGGCCAGCCGCCGCCATGAGCGGCCGTCCAGAGGCCGGCGACTGATCTGCCTCACCCGGGAAGAGCGCAATGATGGTGACTGCTTGGGCCAGCAAAGCAAAATCCTCCACAACTAGAC
The DNA here is from genome assembly GCF_001890085.2 of Hipposideros armiger. Taxonomy (NCBI): domain Eukaryota; kingdom Metazoa; phylum Chordata; class Mammalia; order Chiroptera; family Hipposideridae; genus Hipposideros; species Hipposideros armiger. Next base: position 179,136 of record NW_017732617.1, read on the forward strand.
TGAAGAACAAACCAACAGCAACTTGTCTGTTCCCCTTCCCCCAATTCCCCAGCGCTGTTCCCATTCTCAAATTCCCCAATAAAATCTTAAAAAAAAAAAATTAATAAGTGGATATCCTCCCCCATCATCTCACTTCTCTAATATATTAATCAGGAAAGTATGTGCTATGCTTCAGTGTCATAGAAAACTGCTTTTTATTTGTAACATACTGACCAGGCAGCCCTTCTCCATCTTGTAGTCATGCTATCAGAACACATAGTCTCAAGTTATTTCTGGATAGATGCAGAGGGCCAAACTTTTCTTCTATCACTTCTGCCCTATCCCACTGGTCAGAACTGAGTTACATGACCCTGATATAACTAAAAAAGAGTCTGAGAAATGGAGTCCATGAAATGTGTCTGAGGAATGTGTGTCCAGGGAGAGAAATTCTTACGATGAACACATACATTGCCTCTGCCACATCAGGAACAATTACTATTAAAATTTGGTGTATATCATTCCAGACAACTTTATTTTATTGTATTTAAAATTTTAAATAAAGATGATCATTTGATGTATGCTATATTTTTATTTTGTTGAACTATTTAATATTACATTCAGACCATCTTTCTAGAAGTAATTGAATGGGTTACCTTATTATTTTAAATGACAGCACAGTCATCCTTTTTAATAAACTTAATATAATCTGTATGGTTGATTTGCTTTGAAGTCAGCACTTTCTCTCTGACTGCATGTGCTGCTAACCACTATTTCCCACCACTACTGTTTTTTAGAAAGGAAATCGCTTACACAGATCCGCTCCTGCTGCATATCTACCCCTTCTTCAACCTTCATCATTGTTATTTGGAGCAGGATGAAATGAGAGAGAGCACATCAATATAAATTCCACTCATTTTTAAATAATTAAAATTATAAGTCACTGAGATGGAACCAGACCGATAGTTGTAGATATTTGAACTGCAAGAGTCAATGGATTCAGGACTGTTCATCATTCTTGCTCAGTGTAAACTAACAGATACAGGAAACTTGATCATAAAACAATGCAGAAAATTGGAACGAATTTGCAGAGCCAAAGAAGCACGAGACTATGTTGTCCCAGGAAAAATAAAAAGTTTCAAAGTTTTTAACTTACCATGTTAAGTTCTTATGTTGAACATCTGTAACCTGTCTTTGGATGTCTGTGGGGTTGAATAATGCAAAATTAAAAATATAATCTAGTAAATAAACATACAAAAATAAAATATTAGAAAAATACATTAAATATTCCTGGAATCTTCCCCTTACATTATCTGTGTGAGAGAGGGTTGCACTATAGTCCTTACTAAACCAGTATTATTGTTAATGAAGTAATGAATGAGATGACATAGCTGGCATTTTAACTTGTGAATCAACACATAATACTCTCTTTTCCCCCATAGAACTCATTTTGGTCAACCATACACACTCCATAGGCTTATATTCCTGCACACTCTGTAGATGTAGTCCAAGACAGAGGGGGTCCTATTTATATTTTCCAAAGGAGTTTGTGTAAAACTAACATTATTTATTTGTTATATGTCTGAGAAAGAAACTATTGGGGCCTACAGTGTTTTCTGTGTTGTAATATTTTTAACTAAATTCAAATTCCTTAAAAGTTTTTCAGATTTTCTGCTGCTTCTTGTTTTTCATGGGCTGTGTCTATTTCATCTAGGTTTTTAGACTTATTAATAAAAGTTGTTTGTTTCCTCATGATCCTTTTATTCTGTAAGATCTCTAGTTGTAGTCCTTCGTTTATTTTTTATGTATATGACTGTGTTTTCTCTCACTTTTCTCGATCAGTCTCAACAGGTATTTCTCAACTTAATCTTTTCAAAGAAGCAATTTTAGCGTGAATAATTTTCACTACTGATTTTCTGTTTTCTTTTTCCCCATGGCCTTACCTTTGTCACTCCTAGTAACTAGAGGTTTAATTTGCTGTCCTTTTCTAGCTTCTTTCATTGAAAACTTTGAACACTGATTTTATAAATTTATTTTTTCTAATGTAAACATTTAGATTGCCCTCAATTTTGCCTTACCTGCACACAAATATCGATTGATACATTTATTAGTAGTAACTAAAAAGTATTGCTAATTTTTCTTGTAATTTTTTGACCCATGAGTTTTATAAGTTTGTTTTTATAATATTTTGAAATTTTCTAAAAATCATGTGATTGGGTTCTAATTTAATACTGTTATATGTAGAAATGTTAATCTGTAAAATTTCAACCTTTTGACCTTTAATGACAGTCATATTGTGGAAATTCCTTTTTGGGGAAATGTGCAATGAGCAATGTGTATTTTGCAGCTGTTGAATATTGCATTTTGTAGATGTTGATTGATAATTTTATTGTCTATTTTCTTACATATTTTTCTACCTTTTCTTTCAATTTCTGATACAGAGGAACTAAAATTTTCAACTAAAGTTGTTCTCTTTTACTCCCTTTAGTACTCTCAGTTTTTGCATCATATATATTGAAGCTCTGTAATTATTTATTATGTTTTACTGTTAAATTAACCCTTTTATTACTGCTAATGTCCCCTTGTGCTTTTGGTAATTATCTTTTTCTGGAGTTCTGCTTTTTCTGATATTAATATTACCATGTAATGTTTTATTCATATATTTTGCAAATGTATCTTTTTCCATCCAGTACTTTCAACTTATCTATAATATTTATTTAACATGCATCTCATTCCAGAACTTCAATTAGTTTGGTCACTTGATAGTATCGTAAGGTCAACATGTTTCTGCACACTTAGGTTTTTTGCTATTGTTATCTATTCTTCAGATCGAGTACTTTCTATGTATCTGTCTTCCCATTCACTGTCCCTTACTTCTCCATCTCCAATTTGCTGCTTAGATTATCAGACAATTTTTTAGGCAGATATTGTACTTTTAAGTTGTTAAAATTCTATTTAATACTGTTTTTGATTCTCATTTCACTCATTAAGAATAATTTATCTTAAGGTTAAACATAAATATTTTAGTAACTATACTAAAGTCCTCTCTAGTAATCCTCATATTTTAGTCATATTAAAATTTCTTTCTCGGGCCGGCCGAGTGTCATGATGGTTAAGAACTGGCTTGGGACACCAGAGGGTCCCAGTTGGGATCCCACATATGAGGGCCAGTGACACTGGCCCTCCACAACTAAGATGCTGAACAACAGCTCAACCTGGAGCTGGGCTGCCGTGAGTTGCCGGCGACGGCATAGGCTGCAGCCCCTGTGGCAGTGGGTTGCCATGGGCGTATGTAGCCAGCAGCCAGCGTGAACGGCCAGCAGCTGCAGTGAGCGGCCAGCAGCCACAGTGAGCGGCCATTCAGAAGCCGGCAACTGATCTGCCTTGCCCGGGAAGAGCGCAATGATGGTGACTGCCAGTTTGGGTCAGTGAAGCAACGTCCTCCATAACTAGACTGAAGGACAAAACGACAGCAACTTGTCTGTTCCCCTTCCCCCAATTCCCCAGCGCTCTTCCCATCCCCCAATTCCCCAATAAAAATCTTAAAAAAAAAAAAAAATTCTTTCTTTTAACTTATTTTTTTCTTGATTAAAGGTCACATTGTTTTATATATATATATATATACATATATATATATACACATATATACAGTCACTTATGACTATATTAGATATCATGAATGATACATTGTAAAATTAAGAATATAGATAAAAATAAATTTCTCACCATGATACATACTTAAGGATTCAGCATGACCCAGCTATTTCAAATTATGTAAATTATGTTCATATATTATTCATATAATGGACATGAATAGCTATGAATAGAATGACTTTTCCAATCTTTATATTTTTAATAAATAACTGCAAATCACCTTTATTGTGTTTTTATTATTGAGTATATATATATATATATATATATATATATATATATATATATATAATTATACATAATCTTGGATTACAATTTAAAATTTTATAAACTGTTCACTTATAGTTTATTTTTATTTTTTCCCAATGATTTGCTTACCCAGATTTCCTGATGTATTTCTTTCACTGGAGTAATCCAGTAGGGAGGCAGAAGGCCAGAGATGTTATCCAATACAGGTCAGCCTCCAAGAGGGTGGAGAAAGGTGGAAAATGAATCTGTAAGGGCAAGTGCAAGATAGTCAGTGTGCTAATTAATTACTTTAACAAAAGTATTTTGAGTTGCATAGGAAGCAATTTATTCACTAGGTCACATTGTGTTTTATGGAGAATGAAACCTACCCTTGCAGGTAGAGTTTCTGAATGCACTAGCTCTGTACTGTCATCTAATCAGTAAATTTATGATTCTTATCTTTATGATAAATAATTCATAGTTGCTCATTTTTTTATTCCTATTAATAGAACATTAACAATTTTCTTTAGTGAGAACTAATCTTAGACTATTGATTCAGGGATGTAAGAAAATTTACATTCAAAGGAAATGTCCTATAACTCAGCTTAAGTTCTGAATTTTGAACTATTATACAAGCCTTACAAATTAATTGTGGATTCTGAGTAATCACTTTTGATAACAGAGTTCATGGATAAATGTAATATTATGTATATTTGGCATTCCAAGTTTAACTATCCAAATGCCTGAGTCCGTGATGTTTTCCTTTCCTATTAATAACTTGCTACCTTCTAATATCCTCATACTAACACAAACCTCACACATTATGGGTGCATTTAGAATAAGTAAAAGATAAATAAACTCATATAAATTATTGGCATTTTTCATAAGATAAAAAATTATTCAAAGGCTGTTACTTAAATGAATACGATTAATACAAATTTGCTTAAGAGTTCAATAAATATTAGTTAGCTTTATGGCTCATACAAGCATTGTCACATCTCATGATCTGAATATAACTCACTGGCAAAACAGCTATACTGGGGAATGTATATTATACTATATATATATATATTTCATATATTATCTCTGTATATATAGTTCAATTACTAAACTGCAACACACACACACACACACGACTATTAGGTGATTAATTTTTTTGCTAGCATGTAATGATCTGAAGTTTCCACATGGAAACCTGAAATACAGTTTCTCTGGAAACTCAGCCTCATTTTTACATGGCAACTCCCTACAGGTCTGATTGGCTGGCTTCCTAACTTGCTTCACTCATTTACGTTGCCTCTTGACCACAAGAGCCACTGGAGTTTGCAAGCAACTACCGAAAAAGACTAAACAATTTAACTAATTAATAAATAAATAAACCAAAAGGTTTATATAGAGCCTTATAGAATTACTGCACACTTCTCATTTTGACTATTGTAAATACACCAGGAAGAAATCAGGTTCTGTAAAAAGGATTCATGCAAATTAAACAAGAGAATAATTATATACATGAAATATTATAGACATGAAATGGAGTTTTCACAAATTTTAAACATTATTCTACTGCTGAACTCTTCTTGGAGACAATTTAGAAATCTCACGTTTGTGTGGAAAACGGAGAAAAAAGAAAGGATATTTATTTATTTATTGTTAGCATGATACAGGCAATTTGTCCACACACAAATAAATACATATAATAAAATAATATACATACAATTAAAGAGGATGAACTAATGATACCGGCAATACTGTAGATGAACCTCAAAAAATTACATTGAGTGAAAGAAGTCAGGAAAAAAAGTCCATATGATTTTGTTTATATAAAATTCTAGAAAATGCAAACATCTATAGTGAAAAAGAGCAGATATTTTTGCTAGGGCAAAAGGTGGGTAGTGGGTAGTGAGGGGACAAGGGGGTTGAGAGGGAGGGATTACTGAGGAGCATGAGAAAGCTTTTTGGGTAATGGTATTTTTATTATATTTATTATAATGATAGTTTCATGGGCATATACATATGTCAAAACATATTAAATTGTATGCTTTAAATATGTGTAATTTTGTATCTTAATTACAACTCAATAAGAGTTAAATCAGTTAATCAAAATCACAAAATTAGTGAGTTGAAATAAAGTTTGATATCCAAAGCACATTGGACCTAGGATTATATTTAATTATTGAACAATTATAATCAACTGCACATCGTTCTTTACTATAGCTTTCGCCAGGTTTTGCTTTAATATAGTAGTGGTTCAACAAACAATTTCTCAATAAAATAAATTAACTAAGAAGCTATCAATAGTTTAAATATTCCCCTTTGAATTATTACTGTATTATAGTAAATATTTTTGCCTCAAAACTCTTATCTCACAAAGTAGAGTGAATTTTGAAATCAGCTAATCTTATTGTTTCAGGCTTTGGCTTTTGGGCTTTTTTTTTTTTTTTAATCTCCTATCTGATCATTTCATGCTCCTGCAATTAAGGTATGTGCTCTCCAGCCTGTTTTTCAGTGGACAAACATAGATTTACTTGACAGGCTGTTGGCTACTTCTGACAGGAAATTCACACATTGCAAAACACCTCCTTTGGTCTGTAGACAAATATCACATGTGTCTGGATATTTTCTTTACAGATAAAAGGAGAAAAGTGGTCCAGAAAATTTGACGCCAAATAAATATAGGCATACTTGATGCATACTAGCCTAGAGATAATTATCCTTATTGAAAAGTTTGCTTTTTATGACGCCTGCTCATTACTTTGTAATTTCACAAGCTGTTATCTGACCAACACATTATCTATGGTTCTACCAAAACTGAGCAATCAATCCTGACAGCTTAAGCATTTTTTTCTTCTATTGTGTGCCAGAAATTCAACAAAATATGCATTACTTTTCCCACATGGCAATGACCTCCATGAACTCAAAATAGCATCTTCCATTTCAATGACAACTGAGCTGTCTAAAGCACAACAGGAACTCACAACAGGAAGCCAAAGACATAGGCCTCCAGAAATTTCTGTGACAGAATACCGTTTTAAAAATCAGATATTAGGATGATTGTATTGTATCTCAATATTTATTCAATAACATATTTGCAATCCTTTACCTGAAAAGAGGAGGATAGCTAAACCTTGTAAAAATATCTTCAGCAAAATACAACTCTAGGATTGCTAGTCATACAGAAGGCTTCTCAAAGACACCATTTAGTATTAAAATTATATTATATGTCAGAGGTGGGAAAAGGAAAGTGAAAACACTTCATTTATGATCATAATACCCTCTAAGAAAGGGCACGTGGTAGAAGAAAACTGGACAGTGGAAAAAAAACTGAGTTTAAATCCTATATGGCCACTATCATTGAGTTTATAGGCAAATAACTATTGTGCAGTTTGGTTTCCTTAGCAGAAAAAAGAAATTAAAAATACCAATCTTACCTACTTAACAGTATTGTTATAAACATCGAACTGAAAGAATATGTGTAAATGCTTTAAGGTGTTATGTATATGTATGGCAGCACTATTTTTCTTCTGATAATCAGTGAATGTATACAAACTCACTGTTGCATGAGGCAGCAATACTTTTCATAATCTAAATTAAAAGTATAACTCTCTATAAAAATTATATGCCCTATTTCCTTTTGAATAGTTTAGCAAACCAGTATTTTTTATCAGCCATCTGTAATAAAATTGTGTCCGCATAATTTTCTCTAACCACTTGTAATTCACAGAAAAGTTTGCAATGACGCTTGCAGCATTCTTTTTCATCATTGTCAATGAACGCACTGCCCATTGTTGTCAAATCTGAATAAATTATTTGGAAAATATGCAAAATCTAAACTGACCATATTTATTAGGCCATGTTATTTTCCCCCTTTAATTTGAAAATATAGGTATTGAGTGAATTGTTTGAGTCAAAATAAATTCAAATATAATCAGGACAAGATGGTAATGACCAGTACTTTCAATGCTGAACAAGTTACAAGAGTGAAAAACTGAGAAAACCTTGAGGCCACACATGGTGATTTGGATTCTAGAGTTGGGGGCAAAAGGCAGACCATAACAGGAGAGAGCCAGTCGTCACAGAACTTCTACGTGTACCGTTTTCTCAATTCTACTTTCTCCTGAGGGATTTCCTCAACACTGCCTTGGACCAAAAAACCAGAAGTGCCAACAGAGCATGAGCTGAAAGGAGACATACCAAGACAACACCTGAGATTAGCTAGGATTGGAGATGGACACAGGGGCCAACAGACTGGGAGGTTCCAATAATTCTGTCTTTATTCCTTCCCCCTCACTCTCACACAGTGGGCTATGTAATTATAACAGATCTCTGTGTTCCTAACTCCCAGAAGAGCAGGAGAGGTAAGGGAGAAATTTAAGCCAGACTGTAGAACCAGCAGTTCCTAGCCTTTGCATGTCTTCCCTCTGCTGCCTTCCACCCTCTGTAAACATTGAAAAGCATAAGCTAATGCTGAGAGGCTGTCCCTGCTCCCCAGGTTCACATTACTAATATGCTGTCTCTGAAACACATGGGTGCTTCCTCATTCCCTATCTCTATCCAAGTGAAGGGGACGACAGCCCACTTAAAGAATTTGGCATGTGCACTCTGGAGTTTAGGGGAAATTCAAATGTTAATCAGATTCACACTTAAAATTTTTTAAAAACTGGAGGCTGGTGGGGAGGCTTGTGGAGGCAAAGAAAAGGGATAAGGCTGCACTGGATTCCAGAGTTCGGTGGGGCAGTTTTTGTGTGAAGCTGTTTGAACATGCAGTAAGAGAATAACACTTACAACGGCACCAATCAAGTAAAACTACTGTGCTTCACCTCTTCTGCTCCCACCTTCCTTGGAAAGGTTGGAAGCAACACAATGAGTGGAGAAAGAGAAGTAGAAAACCAAGCAAGGAAGCAGTAAAGACAGTGAATTCTCTACTTTTCTACCCTTAGAATTCCCCTACTGAGGTCAACCTGAGTTGGAGAAGGTGAATTGATGTGATGTTAGAGTAATATTGAGTTTTTATTTTAAAAAGCTGATCTCTAATATGCATAAAACATATATACATAAAGTGCATATATCACAAGTGTACAGTCTGATACATTTTCACAAACTAAAAACATCCACATACCCAAGACCCAGGACAGGAAATAAGATACTGTTACAGCAGGCTCATGGCGCCCTTCTCCCTAAATCGAATTAATATTTTCTTCCGGGATTTTAGTTTACTCTATATTGTAAATTCCACAAGGATGTATTTTTTTTGGTCAATATTAAATTATTAATCCTCATATTCAGCCTTCCTGGTGGTTTTCTTCCCTCCTGCATTTCCATATTTCTATCTGGAAATATTTTCCTTCTGCCTACAGACCCCATTTTAATAGGTCCTTTCGGAAACTTGATGGTGATAAAGCTTTTCAAATTCATTTCTAAGAAGCCATCTTCATCTCACCTATGTTTCTGAAGGCTGTTTTCATTGGATATGTAATTCTAGGTGATCAGTTATTTTCCTTAGTACTTTAAAGAAGTCGTTAAATTTTGTTCAGTCTTCACTGCTATTATTGTGATGAGAGCTATAAGTTTTATTGTAGTGTTTTAACTGAAGGCAATGTATCTTCATCCCTGGGCATTTCAAAATTTTTCTACTTTTATTTTCAGCTGTTTGGCTAACAATATGCTTAGTCTAATTTTCTTTTTTTCTTTTTTTTTTTTTTTTCATCCTGCCACCTGTTGGCAGCTCAGCAGCAGCTCAGGTCAGGCCAGGAACCAAACTGCTGTTACTCAGAGCTCGCACTCTTGAGCGAGCTCTTANGGCAATGTATCTTCATCCCTGGGCATTTCAAAATTTTTCTACTTTTATTTTCAGCTGTTTGGCTAACAATATGCTTAGTCTTTTTTTTTTTTTTTTTTTTTTAGCTGAGCCATCCTGCCACCTGTTGGCAGCTCAGCAGCAGCTCAGGTCAGGCCAGGAACCAAACTGCTGTTACTCAGAGCTCGCACTCTTGAGCGAGCTCTTAGCCAACAGCCACTCAGCCAACCCTGATTTTCTTTATAGTTGTCCTGCTCAGAGTTTGCGGATCATGAATTTCTGATTGCTGATATCTCTCATCTGTTTTTGAAAATTATCTGTCATATATCTCCAAATATTGTTTCTACTCTATATTTTCTTCCCTGTATTTCTAGAATCAAATTATTATAGTACTAGGATTAGTATTTCTCAGTTAGTCTCTGTTAAAATATTGACAGGTATTGTAAAAACATATTTCAGTTTATGTCTTTTAGTATTACCTGCCACAAAGAAACTTATCAATAAAGGTTAAATATTATTATCATTATTATTACCAAAATTGGCTAAAAAATAACATTATAAAAATAAACATTATAAATATGTCATCAGAAACCTAAAGTCATCAGTATTCTTAATTATAACATAACAAGTTAAGGAGTGGCTACTATCACTATTATAGAATGTGGTTCAAAATGTTATATGCCAGGAACTAAGTAAAAAAAATGAATTAAGAGATATAAATAGTAGAAAAACAAAAATTTAAATTATTGCTACTTGCAAATTATATATTAAAACGAAAACAACTCCAAGATAATTAATGGAAAAACCATTGGAAACCAAATAACCACTAAATAGAAAATCTACATTAATGTGGACTATATTAATATCAATAGTGTTCCAAATTCTAAAAAGAGTAGAAACAGATTAACAACCTTAATATACAAAGAACTTGTATAACACATTATAGAAATTATTTAAAGACAGTGAACTGTTTGCAAAATAAGGAAAACAAATGGACAAAAGACTAATGATAAAAGGAATACATATATATGCATGTAAAACTAAAGACAAATTATTAGCAGGACATTTTATAAATTCATGTCAGACAAATTACTAAATGAAAGACAAGTGCCTTGATTTATGAACAAAACAAGAATATTCACCACAATTCACAAAAGAAGTAAATATGCAAAAAGTTTACATAGAGTCAAACAATGAGATTCTATTTTTCTCACATGGTTGGCAAAAAATTTGTTGTATTTTTAATGAGATAGCCTATGTAGAGGAAAGTACAGAGAAAGACTGATTCTCTTTCAACTTCCAATGAGAGTTTAAATCTATGTAATGGTTTTAGAGGAATATTTCACAAAATGTATATATGTAAAGGCTGTAAGTGTGCATAGTTTTTAATCAAGCAATTAGATTCAACTCAAAATGTATGCAAAGAAAATAATAGACATATAGAAATATGTCTTACCATATTTATCCAAGTGTTTATCATGAAATCATTGTATCCATGAAAACTTGGAAAAGAATTAAATAGCCAAATACCGCATTATACTGTATCCAATATACCTTGAAGTAAGGTGAGGCCTTGCAACTGTGTTTAGGCCAATGAAATGCAGTCAGTAGTTAAGTGGTAAAACATTAGTGTGGTTTCCCAGTCTATTAGTTTGCTAGGGCTGCTGTCACATAGTACCACAAATGGGATGGCTTAAACAACAAACGTACCTATAGCACAGAAAGGTAGAATAGCTCGATAGAAAGTATTTTATAAGTATAAAAAATAAATTGAAGCATAAATACTAATGTACTTGGTTGACCTTGAAGAGAAGGGGAAGAGGGTATGTGGAAAGTCAAACAAACAAAATGCAATTATTAAAGTATTGAATTTTAATCACACTTAATATTTATACAAAAGTGTATTTATGTCGTATATGTAATCAGCATACATTTGTAAATTAAAGAAATAGACAGGGATCAAATAGGAATTGTCCCCATTATGAAAGAATCTACACAATTATAAATGTGTTAATATTACATATGACATAATAATATATAATGAAATGTTTCACTTATTTCTATTATAATGCCAGGCATCAAGGGAGGGAGTAATTTTAGATTAAAAAATACTTTAAAAAGCGTTCTGCAATGGGAATGGCAGGGGGGGGGTGCAGTTTCTAAACTTACTTATCAATTGATGCTAGGGTAAAATATAAAACACTTCATTGTCCCTATAGCCAATCTAGGTTGTAGGACATAAGAAACATGGGAAAACGTATGAGGGTATAGAAAAGCAATGTATGGGAATGCTATAAGTTTTAACATGACTTCTTCCGGTAGACCCCAAATAACAAAGTTATTAAGAGGCACTTCCCCAAAAGACAATTTAAACATTTAAAAATAGCCCATTATTTTGTACTAAAGGCTTTAAAACTTAAATGTTACTCTGGTGTTATACAATTTCCCCACAGCCCATATAGATGATGCGGGTGATTAATATCTTCTTAATGAGTAGCTGCACCAGAATAAAAGAAACAAACAACGTAAACAAAACCCTTAATTCGCCAAAAGTCTGTTTTGTTATTTTTTAATTGTGTTTTATTTTGTTTGTCTGCTTTTAATGGTACTAATAATATGTTCTTGGATCCATAAAGAATTAACATTTAATGAACAAGACTTTGATTTTGAATCCTCATTCAAATATTTCTGAGAACTTTCTCAGGTTTGTACTTCAGGGACACAAGAATAATGTCTTGGGGAATATAATATTGCATATTGTATAGTATTAACATTCTAATAGTAACTTGTATTGAATTCAGTAACTCTAATAATGGTGACCAACATGCTGGCCTAGGACACAGAATTATCTATAAAATAACTTGTAATGGGACCATAAGCTTGAGTTTACATTTAGACCAATCTGTGATCTCATGAGATAACTAACTAAATATCCCTGGCCTTGAGCTTTAATAAAAACTGAAGCTAGGTCAAAATCTCTTTGTAGTCTATTCTAGGAAACATTCCTATATAGTTATATTGGCTAGAAGTAAATGAAGAGCTTATAATATCAACAGCCCCAGTCTCTAGAGCTTAGTGAACTTTTCTGAGTATAGTTCAAAGAAAGGTTTCGATTTTATAAAAAGTAATAATTAAACTTGTTGCCTACATATTAAGCATTGAACAAAGTTTAGAAACTGTCCAGATAGCTAAAATGAAATATAGTAACCATTTAAAAAACAATGAAAAATGGCAAAATCATTTTAGAATCTGTAGTGTTTATGTTTTGAGAAAACTTAAAACATGAAGACTCTTAAATTCTTAGAAGCTGTAAGTAGTTGAGTTACTGTAATTCTGTAGTCTGTAACAAAAGTACAAAATAAATTATGACGAATGTGTTTAGGCCCATTTTGTATTTTGTTTATCATAAACATGGATAAACAAACAGCAGAGAATATCAAATTTGTTATCTTTGAAAATAAACAATTATGTCCAATTGAAATGTTATTTTCAAAAATTAAGAGTGACTATGATATTCAAACTTATTTCTTTATTGATTTGAACGTTCATGTTTCAAAGCAAGCATGGCCATATTTATTTGTTTAAGTTGCCATTAGATGTCTGGTCTATGACCCAAAGATTATAATAACTAGGTACAATATTAAAAAAAATAACTTTGGATATTTTACATTCAAATTATATTTAAAATGATCATAACTTAATTTACACTAATAGCACACTTAAAATAATCTAATTTTAATTGAAATGTTAAATTGAGATAATTATAGAGCTACATGCAAATATAAGAAATAATACAAAAAGAACCTGTACACTCTTTTCTCAGTTTCCCCAAAGGTAACAGTTTATAAAAGAATAGCACAACCAGCATATTGAGACTGATACAATCCACTGATCTTATGTGGATTTCCCCAGTTTTACTTGTACTTACTTATATATGTATGTATCTAATTCAATACAATTTTATTATATGTATAGGTTCATGTATCCACTACCACCACCTAGATACAAAATCAATATACAGAACAATTTCATTACCACATACATCCCTCAGGCTGACCTTCCAAGCACCGTCTCTGCCCCTCCAATCCACTATCACTTCACCCAACCCTTATCCTTAATCTGCTCTTTATTTCTAAAATTTTGCCTAGATATTCAATTTGAAGAAAATCTTTTTTTTAATATTGACACTTTTATATGAATTAGCTATCTCTCTGCACTAAAATAGAACTCAAATGTAACTCTATATGAATGATCATTATAACAATAAATACTCGTTCTGTGGAAACCTCATTAACGGTTCTGTGCAAAACAGATGAGATTTTAAAGCAGTATGCTTTCAAAAATCCTTTCATGTAGCATATGGTCTTTGCAACTCATTCAGGAGGAAAAGAAGATAATCTGACAAATGAAATGCCCCCCATACCAAAACATTGCCTGCCACCAGCTATATGATAGCTCTGATAGTTCTAGAATAAATACTGTTAGCCACAATGTCTGTCTTCATGTGGTCTCAAACAGAGTGAGATAAAAGTCAGGCTCGGTAGCACCCATAGATCTGGAAAAGGTAATAATACTTTTACAAAAATAAGAATAATGTATGAGTTAAAGTTTTAGATTGAAGTAATTACCTACCTCTCTTTCACAAGCATGTTAAACATATTCATTACGCTAGACTCACAAACTTTAACAACAAAACAATAATAGTAACGCATTATAGAAACTGTAGGAAATAGTTATTTGGTTAATTTGCAACAACTACCTAAAGACATTATCTATATGCTTATTGAAAACTTAGAAAATTTTGTTTAAAAAAATAACCAAAAAACAATAAGACAGTAATAATTAGACCCCTAAACTCTAAATTATTGAAATTTAAATTTAAGTTAGCTAGAAAATTCTCAGTGTTCTTGGTTTCACTGCAATATTTTCTTTTTCCTAGTTCGGGGGTGGGAGATGTAGGGGGAATCAAAGTGCTATAAACAAATCAAACAAACAGACAGATAAGCCACAGTTAACAGTAATAATAAGTTTTAAACAATTTAGGACCCTTTCTGCAGGGCAGTTAATCTAAAGGTTTACCTTTCTTCAGCAAATTCCCTCTAACTCAAGTGAAAAAACAAAAATCAAAACAAAACAAAATACCACTTCTGTATCTGTAGGATATTACAGATGAACTATAGACTGAAATAGACAAGGTTTTGTTTGCTGTATTCTCTATTTAGGAGGGTAGTGTACTTGAGGATAGTAAAGGCTGGGATGTATCAGGATTTTTGCATTCATCTCCCAGTACTATTGCCTGACGAGAAAAATCTAAAAATATATAATAAATATTTGGGAACTTCATTTGAACATAACCTTAATTTTTATTTGTTGGTGTAACTAACCAATTATCCTTCTAACTTGGTGCACAGGTGACTTCTCTGTGTATAAGAACTTTTTCTTTTATGTAAACCATTTGAAAGTAAGTTGCAGACATCATGACACTTTCCTCCAGGTATTTTTACAGTATCCCCTAAGAATCAGGGCATTGTCCTCCATAATCACAACACCATTTTCACATGTAACACAATTAAAAAATATTTCATGATATTACCTAATATAGAGTCCATTTCCAGATTTCCCTAATTGTCCCTATAGTTTACATAATTTATTTATTTTTTTGTTGCTATTGTTTGTTTTTAATTCCAGTACAGAATCAAATACTGCACTGCATTTGGCCATTATATTTTTTAGTTTTCTCTCTTACTCTCTTCTTAAATCAACACAGCCCACTCTTCTTTTTTTCTTTTCATATAATTAGCTTGTTTGTTTATTGGTTGGTTGGTTTTGAAGGTTGCCCTACAGAATGTTTCTGAATGTTTTCTTATTGGGGTTAAATAATTTTCACAAAAATATTAAATAGGTAAGCTGTGGACTTCATATTTTACCATATCAGAAAGCATGCAATAATCAAGTCATCTCATTGTTGGTAATGCTAATTTTGATTACTTTGCTAAGATAGTAACCACCAGATTTCTCCATTTTAAAAGTGTAATTTTCATCATAATCTGTAATGCAATACTCTTGAAATCATGTAAATATATCATTCATTTATATTCTTCAATTTAGTTTTTTAGTTTTTGTTTTTTCATTAGTCATGCAGGGTACAGTCAAATTCATTCTATTATGCTTTAGTTCTGGGGCATTTTCTTGTGATATGTCTGTTAATTTTATCTTCTCCACTTTCTCCTTTCACTGTTTTGGAAGTTCTTATTCATCACATGTTGGGTATCTCTATTTTTATTCTTCTTTTTTTTTTGTATCTCTACTTTTCTTTTCCTTTTGGAAGATTTCTACCTTTATCATATTATTATTATTATTATTATTATTATTATTACTATTTATTGTACGTGTAACTGGCATATTTTTTTTAACTTCCAAATTTTCTTGTTTTCTAATTGTTCCTTTCCTATCACCTTTTTCTCATACTAAACACGCAACTTCTTTGGTTGTCCCATAGGAGGTTATAATAATAGGTATATTTTGAAGTTATGTTTGTTCCCTTTATTATCATTGTATCATCTGATTCCTAAAGGATAGTGCCCAATTATTTTTAAGAATGAGGCACTAAAATGTTGATTTGAAATTGTTTGATATGGTCTAAGTTTGTAGAATGAATTGGTAGGTAATAAATATTTCATTATCAGACACCCACATGCCAGTATCTGGAGATATTTTCTCTGGAGCTATTCACCTTCTTCAGGGATGGATATTCTATTCTTCTGAGCTGAGGCCCATGATTGGCTTCTGACAATGTGAGAACAGGATAACAAATGGAGGCTGGGGGAGGGGTTTCACTGTTAAATATATGATTCCATTGAACCTCCTTATCTGAAGCCCAGCATTTCATAACCTGGTGTCCCTGGGTCCTGAGGCTCTCTACTGGCAGTCTTAGATGAAGATTGGTTCTCATGAGTTCATTAAGTTGCAAGGGCTCTGACAATAAAAGTTAACTGGTACCTAAAAGGATGCAGAACTCAAAGAGCAAAGTTTGTATATCAACAGTCTTCTTAACTGTTTTCTTCTTGTTTGTGAATTGCTTTGCATATGTAAAATTCTGCAATCCCAAGAATGTGATTCCATATGTGATGAAGAAATATTTTGAAAAATTGTAAATAAGGGGAAAAAAATGAATGTGAACTGGATTTAGGAATTAAGCAGGATTAAGTCCAAATGCTTAATACAATATTCTAGCTAACAGGGGAATGGCATTATCGAAAAATAACACTTGATATTAGATTATGTGATAATTAGATTTAAAACTATATCACTTATAGTTCATGCTAGCTTTTTAAATAGGATATCCACAGATTCAAAATAGATTGAAAAAATGAATGTTTATTTCTTTCATTAACCAACCAGAAACCCACACTGTTTTATAGATGGATTCTACCCTTTTATAGGTCCTCAGAGGCCTTTTTAGACACAGAGGGAGCGGGGAATGTAGATCAGCCTCATAACCATTTCAGCCAGGAAGTGACACAAATCACTTCTGCTCACACAGAACTCATTCATGAGTTCTTAAGAAGTCTTACTGACAAGTACTATGCAACTGTCCTTTATGACTTATGTCATACTTCTAGGAAAACACATTATCTCGCTCTGGATTAATTTTCTTATTTCCATCCATTTGGACTTAGTAATTTCCTTTTTTACTATGGTGGTAATATTGTTATATCATACATCTCTAATTTGATTTTCACTAATGGATTTTTGGCAGTGAGTTTTAAAACATTTGATAAGACCACAAATTAAAAAATAAATAAAAAATAAATTTAATATATTTACTATTAATAAATATTAACTCAATGATTCAATTTCTATTATTTGTACCCTGCTTGTAAAATTACTGGGGTTTTTTCCTATATTTTTTCTATCATAGCCTCCATTTTCTGAAATTCAGTTGTTTGTCTCAGTGACCCTGTTATGTTCCTCTTTCTGATTTATTTCTTCTTTTGCATAATTCGGTGATAAGATGTCTCATCTTGGCTCTCATCTCATCTTTTTTCCTATGATTTTTTATGGCCAGATAAAATCACACAGCCTCTCCTGGCCTCTACCTTCTGGTCTATAAGCTAAAATGTAGGCTTCTAAACAGTTCCTTTAAGGTCCCCCATAGCTACAGTTCTACAATTTCAAGGAACACAGAACATAAATACTAAAGGACTGCATAGTTAGTCTCCCAGACCACTGTAAATCATTAGATCATTGTTAGGGAGTTTGGGCAAGTTTGATCTTTAATCATTTACCTTATCCTCTGAAATAAAAGCAATTATAGCCAGACATTTGTAATCACTGAGCTTTCAAGTTTCATTTGCAGCAAACTGAAACTCATTACTTTCTCTAATCAGCAAACTACTCTAATGCTACCTGTAAATCTAAAGAGAAATATTAAACAACTAGAAAATTGCTGGAGTCACGTTAATAAATAAATCATAAAGGGAAGTCTTTTGAACCCAGAAACTAGAGAATAAGAGAATTTCTAGGGACTAGAGAATTCTAATTTAAAAATCACTTTAAGTAATGTAGGTGCGCCTAAGAGAATTAAATGTGACAATACTTCTGCACTTTGGTTTTCTGTACCAAATTACATAACAATACATGGCATTTATAGAGTGGCTGCAGTTTTTAAATGTATTCTTTGATACATTTCACTAATTCCCTGCTAACAACCCAAAAAGATGAATAATCATAATAGCACATATTTTTGAGCATTTGAAATATGCTGTTTCCTTGTTTATTTCATTTGATCCTTACAAATCTTTTTTCAAGGAAACTAGATTCATACTTTTTTTATGATGAGGAAAATGACACTTAGAATCGCACGCCATTTGTTTAGAACAGTGCAACTAGTAGGAAGTAGTGCCAAGGAGCTTACCAGGCATTGTAATGTGATGAGCAACAACGCTGAATTGCCTGCATCTTGAGAGAGGGAATTGGATGTTGACATGATTTGCAAACCATAAACAGTGTACAATGTTATGATGATATGTAAGTCAGGGCAAATGGTTCCCAGACAGGTCTGAAGATCACACAGATCTTTCCGGTTTGGCACCCAGACTAGGCATTGTACTTCTGATTACAAACACCGTGTAGTTTCTGATGCACTATATTTTATCTTCATCATATTTCAAAGAATGGCATGAAATAGAGACAACCGGTGCAAGCTTTCTTAAATAACTTCCACTTCACTGACTCACCTGATAGCCCAGTGATTCATGATTATTTCTGAAAAACATCCTGAACAATTCTCTTAACTAACTGAAGACTTGCAACTGAAAGCTTCTCTCTAGAATCCTGACAATACTATTGCTTCACTAAACGAAAAATTTTCAGCCCAGCTTTTGTCATAAACTGGGGCTTCTACTGAACACAGATTCAAATTCAATAAAACACAATCTATCTCAATTACAAAGTCTGTCTCTCCATCCTATCACCGACTTTAACAGAACTGGCTATCTGAAGGAAAAAATAACAAAGTCCCTTCGGAGAGAATTCGTAATGACTTTCTAGGCAGCAATGTAGTGTTCACAGCTGCCTGAAAGCTCGCACTTTCATTTTCAGGCATGGCTATTCACACCTTGCCACGATCTTAAACCAAAATATAAATTCTATGAGAATATGATCTTGCTATTTTTAGTTCACTGCTGTATCTCTAGCACTTCAAGCATGGTCTTCCATGTAGAAGGTGTGCAATGAATATTTCCTAAAGGAGTTAATAAATGAATAAACAAATTCCAAAATTTTCACTAAATTCATACATTTTTTTCTGGTGATAAAAGTAGGTATAAACTCCAAGATTTCTTGCATTATATAGGGGCTCTTTACAAATCCTCACAGGTACAACTGAAACTCTAATATCACATCCACAAAAAATAATAAATAAGATGGCATCTTAGTATAAATATTCATATACTACACCACTTCTCATGGTTAACTTAGTGAGAAAGCAAATACACATATATGTATATTATAATATAATAAATGTAATATAATAAATATATTATTTAGCTTTCAAAGTAAATATACATATATGTATATAATATAAAATATAATATGATATAATATAATATATTCAGTTAGAGCTGTCAGAGAAAGAGTCTGTCTGCTCAACTCAGTGTATTCCTACAGTTTCAAATGAACATTTTATAGGCAACTATGTTTTTTACTAAGAAAGCAAGAAGGTAGAAGGAGGGCCGGCCAAGTGGCGCATTGGTTAAGAGTTGTCTTGGAAGCGCAAGCTCTGAACAGCAGGACCCCGGTTCGGATCCCACATGGGCCAGTGATGCTGCGCCCTCTACAGCTAAGATGGTGAACAGTGGCTTGACCTGGAGCCAGGCTGCTGTGAGTGGCCGACAATGGCTTAGGCTGCAGTGGGGCTGCAGTGGGCTGCCTTAAGCTACCATGAATGTCTGGCAGCCAGCATGAGAACCCGGCAGCTAACATGGGTGGCTGTCCCATGACCAGCGAGTGACTGCCTCACCCAGGAAGAGCGCAATGATAATACCAACATGAGCCAGTGAAGCGATGTCCTCCACAACTAGACTGAAGAACAAAAGGACAGCAAGTTATCTGTTACCCTCCCCCAGCTCCCCAATAAAATCTTAAAAAAAAAAAAAATTAGGTAGAAGGAATAATGAGTCTTGCTGATTGCTAGTTTGTTTTCTATGATCTCAGAAGATCTATATAATATGTTAACAGATGCTATTTCCTGATCATTTTTATACTAACTTAAAGAAAAGAGACTTTAACTTGGCCAGGAATATTAAAAGACAATTATAGAATCAAAAAGATTATTTTATTTTCAATTTTTTTTTGTTATGTAGCTTTCCTGTGTACCATACTCTTCTGTACTATGTAGATAAAATGGAGGAAAAAGTGATGAAGTGTGATTAGGAGTTGCTTTGTTTTGTATATATTTTTTTTGTTATTACTTTTTTTACTAGGCCAAACCTCGAAGGGACACATATTATTTCTACTCACATTTAATTGTCTAGGAATCAGTCACATTGTAACATCTAACATCAAAGAATGCTGAGAAACGCAGCGTTTTAGTATTCCTAGGAGGAAGAGGAAATGAGGTTTGATGAACAATCTGTCACAGAATGCAACACAAAACTTACAAAAAATTAGGCATTTTCCCACATTTGAGTCTGTGGGTTTTATATTTTCTTTGCAATATACTCCTGCTGTCATCCTTTTTACTTCCATCATTCCTTCCTTAATTCCTCATTAGCATGAAATTCCACAAATACCTGGTAAACAATTAATTATTGGCAGCCCGGCAAGTTCTACATAGGAAGAGTAGAGGAGTGGCAATGTGGTTAGAAGGGGAGCTAGGAGACTTTTTTTGCAGCCTTTTATAGTGTAATTCCATTGTTCTATTAGATTCTATCACTATTTGGAGTAGACCATGAATGAGAAGTCTTAAAAGGTTTGAAGAGGGAGCTGGTTAGAAGTCCCCAAGGCTCTCTACCCTCCTACTTGTTCAGGTTGTCAATCAGGTTGGCACACTGTCAGTCACGTGCTCACATGCTCATTCTAGGGCCCTAATAATTTTCTCAAGCTCCATGGTTTTAGCAAGCTATTTTATTCTTTAGAACTTTTAAGCCTAGTTATTGTCTACTACATTTTAAATGTGGTGTTTAGCAATCACAACCTTAAGCATTTAAAAAATATTTCCAATGTTGCTTTTATTTACTTATCACATGCGTCACTATAATTTGGGGAAAGTGTTTGTTTTATAATAGAGAGTATGCAAGTATACAAGTTAGTGCAACCACTAAGATAAGGTTTCGTTTTTCAATGTAATTAGATTTATCACAACTATCACAATGTAATTAAATAATTACAATTATCGCAGCCTTTTTTGCTTTTAATGTGCTCATATCCAACTAAATCTTGCTAGCTATAGAAGTAAATGGTCACATTTTACTAAAGAGAAATAATTATGTTCCTAAATAACAAATCAAATTGAAACCATCCTTCTTTTGTACTGTGTAGTTAGACATTAGGCTCTCAAAGAATGATAGACATTAGTTCAAGGCACACTTTTAGACACTGTGTTGAAATATATAGAGATAGATATAGATATAGATATAGATATATAGATACATAGATATATAGATATATCATTATTTGTTCCATAAAACGGTTGAAATACAGTTGCAAATATAAGCTTCAAAATTGTAAAATAAAGTTGTTTAACATATAAGTTATTTCAAGAGTAAATGTGTTTAAATTGATAGATCAAAGGATGCAGATGTTTCTTTGGGCTAGAGATGGTCAGGGAAATCTTTATTCAGGGCAAAGGGATCAACCAGGTCTTCCAGGATAACTTGTGTTTGGTGGGAGGAATGGAGGACTGTTTTCCTAGCCAAGCGGAAGAGTATGAGTAAAGGTGAAACACATGAATGTTCACAGTGAGTTTGCAAGAAATATTAATCTAAAATATTTTGGTTACAAATGACCAATACCCAACCTAAACTAACTTAATCAAAGAAGAAATATTTTGGCTCCCATAACTATGACTCTCAAGGTCATTGGTGAATCCAGGGGCATTGACAATATGGTTAGGAATCTGCCTCTCTTTCCATCTGGAGGACCCAACTCCTTCCATTTATTGGCTTGATTTTCAGATATGCTCTGCTTAAGTATCAGGGAAGAAGCCAGATATATACATGTATACAACATTCATATATTAATCACTTGGAAAATTTGACTGATTCTGTCACATGACTATCACTGAACTAAGTATTGTGATCTGAGTAATATAATATTATGGTTTAGACTGGGCTATAGGCCCATCTCTCAAGTGGTGATGGAAGAAGATCCCACCTGAATTTTATGAAGTGTGTTGTCTATGGGAAGATGGTTTCATTGACCTGAATAAGAGAAGACTTCATCTTGGGAAGGCACAAAACAGCCTATACTCCTTATAAGGAAATATATTGGGGCTGTTGGAAAAGTCATGATGCGTTTTTGCAACGAAAAACAGAAAAAACACATCATGACTTTTCCCACAACCCAATAGTAACACTAAACTGCCAAAACAAAGGAGATGTTTTGGAGAATATTTAGCAGTAACTAAGGAAAGTTAATTTGGTGTCAGATTGTAGAAGATTTTAAGAATAAACATGTTTTCTTTTATCTTCTAAATAATCAAGATGATGTCTTTGAATGAGCAATGATACTCTGAAGGCCATATATTAGGAAGATGAATCTAGCAGCGGAAGCAAAATAGGCTGCAATAAGGAGCAAGCACTAGCAGGAAGCTGAATTTTGGGACCACTACCAAAGTCTAAGGTTGATGTGACAAATCCTTGACCATGGCTGATGACTATATAGAATTTGCTAAAGAAGCATTGACATGACTTGTTGAATGATAGGGAAAAAGAATAGGGGAGCTAGAAAACATTTTAAAGAAACCTCTGAAAGATACCTGGTCAGAACTAAAATGAACTGGCAGCTAAAGGGTATAAAATCTTTGAAAAAAAAAATCCCTTTCTATTTTTCCTAAGACTGAATATTCTATTTCAAAACTAAACCATTCTGTGCTTACATAAAAGCATTGTATTTTCATTTGTGGTTCACTGAATTCCTCTAGGCTATTTCTCCTATATCCAATTTTTCCTCATATAAGGGATTGAAACTCCTGCTTCAAGTTTTTTGACTTGGAATCCTTGAGCATTATATTGGATTTGTATAGAAGAAGGCTGAAAAGCCCAGTAATTTGAATGATATCAGAAAGAAATTAAGACTCTGAATGGCAAATATTCAAACCCTTGTCTCTTATGTTAGGTGCCTTGTCATTTTGAGAAAAGAGTAGAATTGAAATCCCTTTGACAAAATAATAATAAAACCAACCCTTCCCATCTCTTAGGGTTATTTAGGGATTCAAATGGATACAATATGGCCATGTATTTTGAAGGTTTAAATATGAGGTTCTATTATCTAACTCTTCCACTTTATTTTGTGGCTTTACTTCTTCATAATTATGCCTATGTACTAATGAGTTAACGGCTGAGGTGGAAAGACTGGTTTGAGATTTCAATCTTTAGTACCTTACCCCAATAATAAGCAAACAGACTGCAGAATCTCTTTTCTACCCATGACAAATAGTTGAAGACATTGCATATTCTTAAGTTTCTTTTCAAATAATGGGACTGAAATGGATACAGGAGTTTTGAGAGGAATTCATCTGGGCTAAAAAGGGTATCAAAAGCTACCAATTAGATGTATATAAAATATAATCACTGAATTTATAACTGCCCATATTTTAGACAGTTATATCTGTAAGGCATTTGTCAATACTCTGAATGGACTATGGTTGCATTAACTACTTCCTTTTACTCTGTAGTAATTTGGACAGGCTGGTAATAGACAGGCTGGCCTGTGGCCTCTACTTCTCTGGTAGTACAATATGCATGAGTGCTTTCTGGAGCGGCAATCACAAATTACTGGAAAGGGCAATACAAAACCAACTTCAGATTTCAATAACAGCAGTCAATTTGACATTTAGAATAACTGTGGTGTTGTTGGTTTATTTGCATTCTTTCACATGATTTTAAATGCTGAAGAAGTAAACAGACAATAAAAATCCTAAAATTTCCTCCTTGAATGAAGATGATTGTTTTTACTTTTATAACCCCAGGGATTATTTAAATATGTTTTTAAATTAAAGTGATATGTAGGTAAATACAGAAAATAACAACAAGTTTTAGAACACGAAGTCAATAGATGTTAAGAATATAAATATATTTGTGATGCATTCTCAATGAACCACACTAGTACAGAAAACTATGTCTTCAATATGAGAACTTAAAAATTCTTGAAAACTTGTACTTTGTAGCAGCACCTCGCTCCCTCAGGTACTCTTCTGTCTTCCTTACTTGTTACCATTTCCCGGGTACCCTCAGTCCCCACTAGCAGGCTTCAGTATTTTCCGAGTATGTGTATATTGCCCCCATCCACATGGCTACATGGCCCTAATACTTATAGACTATGCCACTTGTTTGGATGATTGTAATCCTTTCCTCCTCAGTGGATGATTAGATTGTGAGAGCTACAATAAGTTAATATCAGCTTTGCTTGATGTCTTTCTCCACTTGGAAAATGTATCCCAATACATAGATTTTGAAAAACAATCCCATGGCCTCAAGGACATAATAATATGAGCTAAAGAAAATCAAAGATCTGCTATCAGTATATTCTGTCACTAAAAATCACAAAGTTGAAGATAATCAACTAGCCATACAATTAAATAAGAATTTATAGGTTTCTGGGTGCCAGTCACTTGCTAACGGCCCCTGCTCTCCACCTCCCTGCTCCCACAACAGATATGAGGTTTGGGCAGAAGACAGCCTATCACTACTTCCTATATGTCAAAACTTGTATTACAGTGTTTATTCTATTTGCAAACCTATGAATATGCATGCTTACTATAGATACAAAACTATGGGTTGAAAGCCAAACTGACCATAAAAGGAAGGTTGCACCAAGGTCATACCATATGCTATGGAGATGAGAGCTTGTAAAGCCTAAATTAGACTGACCTAATGACTGTATCACAAGACAACCCGCATTAGTATTAGATGCCAATATCTATAAGCTAGAAGGAATAATAGCAGTGGCAGGGATAGAAGTATTAGTAGTCAAGAACTGATTTCCAGTCCCTGCTGTTACTAACCAGACACAATTAAATTCCTTTATCACTCTAGCAATTAATATTATATATATATTATATATATGTGTATATCAATGGGTAGATAAATATAGAGATGTAGATTTATATATTGAGAGAAAAGAGAGAAAGTGTGAGTAATGTGTGTGTGTGTGTGTGTGTGTGTGTGTTATAGGAAGTTGGAATAATAAATAATTATCCTTACAGACTGAAAAAACATACTTCGGGGGGCAAAAAAAGCAAAATCAAATATTCTCATTCAAGATGGCTGGTGATAAAATCAGGATCTCCCAGTTTCTGAGTGTGCTAAGGTTGAAAGTAAGAAACCTTACAATGGCATTACCTGTTTGATGCACAGTAAGTTATAATGTGATTAGCAACGGGGCATCGGCCTCTACCCAGTTCTTCTTCTCTCAAATAAGGGCTTGTTCTGTGAGGTGGGGTTGAAGGATGTGAAAATAGGAGGAGGGCACAGGGAAATAGTATGCAATGACAAGCAATTCCAACACTGAAAACAAAGAGGCTGGGGATGGGTCTTCATATTTCCTTGTTCTTCTGGCTCAGTCTCTCCAGAATAGTCCCATGGGCACCAAATAATTGGATAACTCTTGAAATCTCAGCCGCTCTTCTGAAAATGCCAACTAGTCACCAGACCCAGAATTATGCTCATTAATATTTAAGGGGCACTAGATGAACATCAGCAAGTAGTGCCACTTTGCATCATGTCCCAGGGCGGAATTTGGTCCTGCAACTGCATCCCCAAACTCTGGGCCAGTTTGCTATAAATACAGGTCATCCATCATTTCGTTACCTCTAAAAATAATGAAACCTTTCATTTTACATTGCTAGAATTTTGGCTTCACATACCACATTATGTATTATGTCAGGTTTGTATTTTATTTGTTTGAAGACTCGTAAGTGCTGGAATCAATCAATAGCTTGGTATGTGTTGGTTACATAGGTGTATACAGATGTAAAAATTGTTTGTATTATACACTTAATATGAGTACATTACACTATATATTTTACACATCTAAACAAGTTTAAAATATTTTTAAACCATAACTTTGGAGAAATTTGGTGATAAAATAGTAAAGAATGGTGTAGAAGAAAGAAAATAGGAAATAGACCAGGCTTGTGTAATGTCTCTTTTATTAAGACTCTGAGCTTCATAAAACCACTTTATCTCTCATGACCTTGTTTCTAAATTTTAAAATAAAGAAACTCTAAGTTTATTTGAGGTGTTCTCTTCACACTACTCACTACAAAACCAAGTGTAGATCAAACTAGCAAGTCAATTTTATTAATAGTCCCAATCACATTCCAACCAAAAATTTTTTAAAAAGTCTGAATTATTCTGTTGTTGCTCTTTCCAAGGTTTCACAATTGCATTAAATTAATGAATAAAATATTTCTTATAGACTGCAGCCTACACTTGTACACAAAACAAACCATTTTCTGTTCTTTCAAAGTCTAGGATTACATATTGGAGAATTCCTTAAAATTATCTTGTTATTTATCAGTAATTAGCAATAGCAACATACATCCTATGATGTTTTGATTTCTATATCAACCTATTATTTTATTCTTAAAAATGAGATTACATTACTGATTAACAACAGGTGACTATTGTGTCTTTTTGATACCCAGGACAATGAGTGAGTCAGACAAGTGAGAGACTTCAATAAATTTACATTTTCTATTCTGCTTATTAATTTACTTATGCATTCACTAAGAAAATGTTTAAGTGGGGTGGCCAGTTAGCTCAGTTGGTTAGAGCGTGGTGCTGATAACACCAAAGTTGCTGGTTTGAACCCCGCACGGGTCACTGTGAGCTGTGCCCCCCTTAAAAGAGTCAACTATGCCATTGTAGCATGAAAGCAATGTGTAACCAATGACCATGGCTGTTTCCAACAAAATTAACTACAAAAAAAAGAAACAAACTGTTTAAGGAGCATCAACTTAGTCTCAGACACTGAGAAAAAATCTGGAAATTCAAAAAAGAATAATACGTAAAATTGCCATCAAATAGCTCACAGTCTAAATGAAGAAATAGAAACACTGAAAAACAATTATAATAATGTATGATGTAACCTCTTAAGTAAATTCACAAAGGAATATAAGAAAACAATGAAGAGACTTAGACATACAGTTATATTGATGCATTTTAGTTTTAGAAATAAATCCATTTTTTGTTATTTTCAGAGCATTTTGTCAACTTATAATAATCACAATAAATAAATTATGCACATTCCAATATAACTGCTTAGTTGGTAACACAAGCTAATCATGCAGACTACAAGTCATGTTTAGAATAAATATTCCTATTAGTATCATCAAAGTCATTTAATTAGAATTATTATAAAAGTATAAACACTTGATAGTTTCAAATGTCATTACCAACTTCATTAGCTGACATTTCACATTTTATGAGAAATAACTTTAACTTTGCATCTGAGAATGAATAATTCTGTATATACTCAAGAGAACTTCTTCCACAAGAGGTAAATAGGAGGTCAGTGGCTGGCAAATTAGGGAAGTTTTGTTGTTAGGAATTTGTTAAAGATAATATGTTAGGATATCATACTATTACATTAAAAGGATTACAAGTCTAGAGCCCACAGTTGAAAGTATGTAAGGAAATGTCATAGTTATTGCACAAAAGGGCAAGCTTGATAGCCAGGAAGGAAATAATGCTAGGTTTTTTAGAGTTGAAGACTGCTGTCAGCTCACTGTGTGTGGTACATATATATCACTTCAGGAAACCCTCAACCCTGCCTTCATGGGGTCCAATCCTGGGATGGGAGTCAAAGATGAAGGGTCATAGAAATATAATGATCATCTAAAAATTAAATTATGATCTTTAATGTAGAATCATGATAAATGATTTTGCTGTAATTAAGGAAGGTAGAAATAACTACCAAAGGAAATGAATAAAAGTTATATTTCTACAGGGTATCTTTGGTGTTGATTATTAAGCTACTCCGAGCAATAAAATAGTAAATACAATGGAAAAAGTCCCTGTCTTCACTTATTTTATAGTCTGGCACTACTGGTCACTCCGTACTTCTTGAAACTCTCCTTTTGGGTCTTGTATCTTATAATATATTCATTCTCTATTCACAGTCTACATTCTGGTGTTCTTTTCTTTCTCTGTTTTGTTTCTAATGACACATTTTGTTTAATTAAACATTTTTATTTAAAGACAACTGTAGATTCACATTCCGTTTTAAGAAAAAGAAAAGTGATATTTCCTGTACCATTCACCTATTTTCTCCCAATAGTAATAATACCTTACAATGCTGCAGTACAATATCACAACCAAGTTGTTGACATTGATACAGTAAATATATAAATATTTTTATCACTACAGGTGTCCCTCATGCTTTTCTTATATAGCCACACTTACTTCTAGCCTACTCACAAAATTTCCTTTAGCCCTAGCAAACAATAATCTCTTCTCCATTTCTATAATTTGGTCATTTCAAAAGTGTTACATAAATGGAACAATGCACTATATTATCCTTTATGATTGGTTTTTTCATTCAGTGTAATTCTCAGAAAATCCTTCTAGTTTGCTCAGTGCATCAATAGTTCATTTTGGTTGTTTGTTTATGTTTAATTGCTCAGTTGTAATCCACTGCTGTTTGTTTTCTATTGAAGGATATCTGGGTTGATTCTACATTTTGACTATTATAAATAAAGCTGCTACAAATATTCATGTACAGGGTTTTGTGGCTATATATATCTTTTTTCTCAGGGATAAATGCTCAGAAATACAATTGCTAGGTTGTGTGGTAATTGCACGTTCAGTTTTCTTAAAAAATTGGCAAGTGATTTTCCAGAGAGGCTATACAATTCTACCCTCCCAACAATTTATGAGTGATTCAGTTTCTCCTCATTCTTGCCAGCATAAAGTGTTTTCACAGGTTTGTTTTTGTTTTTGTTTTTTTAAATTTTAGCTATATAATTGGTGTGTAGTGAAATACTTAGATGTAAATCTAACAAAACATGAACAGGAGTTGGATGCTGAAAACTACAGAACAGTGATGGAAAAAAATGAAAGGTCTAAATAAATAGAGAGACATACAGTGCTCATTGATTAGAAGACTCAACATAGGAAAGATGCCAACTCTCCCTACATGGATATACACATTAAATGCAGTTCCTATAAAAAGCACAGCAAAATTTTTCTAAAATTTACATTGAAATACAAAGGAACTAGAATTAATACAATTTTGAAAAAAGAAATAAAAAGGAAAAATTAGTCTACCAAATTTCAAGACTCACTATATGGTCATATTAATCAAGACTGTGCATTTTGGCAGAGGATAAACCCAAAAATCAATGGAACAGAGAACCCAGAAATAGACCCATACAAATATTACCAATTGGTTTTTCACAAATGTGTAAAAACTCCTTAATAAAGGAAAAGTAGTCTTTTCAACAAATTATACAGGAGCTATTAGACACCCATAGGCAAACAAGTCTCAAAACTTGACTCAAAATGAACCACAGACTTAAATGTGAAAGGTAAAATCTAGAAAACTTTCAGAAAATAAAAGCATAAGAGAAAATCTTTAGACTTGGTGCCAAAAAGCAATCCACAAAAGGAAAAATTAAAAATTGGACTTTATCAAAACTAATTTTTTTTGCTCACTGAAAGACACCATTAAGAAGATAGAGAAGCTACTCAATATAAGAAAATATTTTTAACCACATATCTGGTAAAGGTATAGGACTTAGAATATATAATAAAGCACTCTCAAAACTAAATAATATAAAAGCAAACAATCCAAATTGAATATGGGAGAAAGATATAAAAAGACAGTTTGCCAAAGAAGGTATATAAATGTCAAATAAGCACATAAAAAGATGTTGGACATCATTAGCCATTTAGGGAAATACAAATTTAAACCACTTTACTTTAATAATTGTGGAAACATAACATATATACAGAAAAGTATACAACAAATCATAACAATGCTACTTTATGCATTTCACAAGCCAGGGAGCTACAACGAACATCAAGAAAGAAAACATTACTGGCTCTTGAGAATTCATCCTCTTGCCCCTGAGTTATTGCCCCCAAAGTATTCATAAAGCTGACTTCTATGACCATCAATCAGTGTTGCCTGTTATTGACCATTGCAAAAAGGGAAATATATAGTATGTCTCCTTCTTGTGTTTTCTTTCTTTTACTTAATATTACATATCTAAGAATTCATATTGTTGCATTGTATTAGCAGTTCATTCTCATTAAAGTGTTGCATTTTCTGAATATACCACTGTTACAAACTTTTATGAATAATGCTATTATGAATAATGCTATTAGGAACATTTTTGTGTATGTCTTTTAGTATATATAATATATATATATATATATATAAAGTATATCTGATATGTACTATATATACATACATTGAAGGACTGAAGGATTTTAAAGACTTTAAAAATATTTTTAAATATCTATTTATAAGCATATCCATTTAAAAACAAATTATTATATAATAAATAAATCTCTGTATCTATCTATTCATCCATTTATCTATCAGCTAACTTGTTTTTTGAGTATAGCATGAAAAGCCATATAATGAAATGCAGAATAATTTCTTGAAGCTTATTAAATCATGTAATAAAACATATTTAAGAGGTGTACATAAATTCTTAAAATTCACCTTTATATATATTTTAATATTTATTCATTCTTTCAACACCGATTTCTTATGTGACTATTAGCTACATATAGATAATAGTATTATTCTGGTTCTGTGGTCAATTGGAAAAACTATCACATATTTCTCTCTGTTGCATATATTATTTTTGTCTCTAAGTTGGCCTGTGCCGTTTTCTTACGTCCCTAATAATCCAGGTGATGGAGAGAATAAAGCAGTGAAATTGTTCTCAAGGTAACCATGTTTGTATTTCATCTGCTGTTCTCTGCTTGCTTGAATTTTTTTCTCTTGATTTTATATGATGTGAATCAATTGTTGTACACTGAACTATCATGGGGCTTATTAGATTTATGGTTAATCTTATTTCACTTTGGCAATATATGGATACAAATCTATAGTAATACAAAAGAATAATATAACTTGTGTTGATAAATCACGTATATATTTAATGTTCTTTATTCAGATATCTGAGTTTATGCTTTTCTCCATTCTGCTAAATTTAACAAATGCTTTTATAATACTGGAAATAAAATATAGCCCTGCTGCATTGACCATTTGTAATGGGAAATGTGTTTGTCTCTCCAGGCAAATTTCATTGGCAAGTACATTGACTTTTGTATTCTTGAGTGATTAACGCTTCACTTTATAATTCTAAATTAAGAGATTTCTTTGAACATATCACTTTCAAGTGTGCTTTAACCTATCAACATGGTTTATACATTGCACAAGATAGAATCAGACAAGGAAAAAACACATCACCTTTTCCTTAGAGTCGTGATTTTACTTTTTTGTAACCAAAAAACATCTTTCATATAAAATATTATGAGAAAATCTTATGAAACAAATAAAAGTCATAGATGTCTTTTATTGAAATAAAGTTGAGCGTCTGGAAGCACAATTGCTTTCCACTTCCTGATATTCCCCATGTTACAGTATTAAACTTTTAAAGATGCTTTGGAAGGCAGAGAACTCACCCACAAACATCTTTTGTGAAGTATGTCTGTACTGTGTGATTTAACACCTCTTGGCCACAAAAAACTGAGCCAAAATGGATATCTAACTCAAAAGGAAGCAGAAATAATAAGCTACATATACAAAATTATTTAGCTTTCGGGCTAGTAACATTATTGGGCCAATATAAGCAGAAGATGTAAACTGAAAAAGAGAAGATAAATAAAGCAGATATGAGAGAAAAATACTGTCCTAATGTATAAAAAATGCATAAAGTGCCTTGAATTTTCCCTGGCAGATTCCTAATTCTCTGATCCAATTGCATTTCTTATTCTTGCATTTCAAGTCATCTCCATGCAAATAATAAATGAAGCCTTTATATAAATTAATTTGAGAGGATTCCTATTACTTGCATCCAAAGTTCTCAGAAGAGATAAAACAAGAGAAATGTGCTCTAGACCAAGGCCATTAACTATGTTGCCCAGGAGATTTGCAAAAATAGAACAGTTGAATCATTGGAGATTTCCCTTTCTGGATATTCTTACAAATCTACTGCCATCACCCGTAGTGAAATAAACGTGTGATTAATGTGCTGGGATCAAGCTCAATATCAGAACCACTTAGGTAAAAGATTAAACCAAAGCTGAGAATGGAATGGAGGCTATATGAGCTATAGACAAGGCTCAGCTCATCTGAACATAATCTTTGCTTCCTTTCCCCTGGATTAGGCTGTGGCATCACTGATACTGAGTATGGGTGAAGAAGCAGGAGAATATGATGGGTATAAACGTTTAATTAAATGTTGGACCATGGGTACTCTTTGGTTTAAATATTCTTGAATAATTCAAGTACTAAGAAAAGCACTGACCTAACATAATCTGTTTTCCTATCCTGTAACAGCCAGCCCTGCCTGACATATCAACAGTAATGTTGACTCCCATTATGGATACAATGACAGAGGACATCTATTTCTACATCTAGGGCTCTTCATTTACAAAAATATGTGTACCTTTAATTAGCCCAGAGGTGGGTAGTTAAAAGGATATGCTTAATGACTCACCTGAAATTGGTTTAGAATTCAGAGAATTTGTGTTGCCTAAAGTACCAAGAAAATGTTATTTTAACTGCCTCTTCCCTTTCTTATGCTGCTGCCCTACTTTCTACTCTCATGTAAATTACAGCTGCAGAAAAAAGGGAAAATAAAGTAAAAGTAATGAAATGAAAACATCTTTAATTTGGGAAATATTTTTATTTTTGCACTTTTGCTTGAAATGGTTTTGTATATTTAGCACCTTTCTTTTCTATGCAGAGATTCCAAAAATGATTGGCTTTGTAAACAGAAACCTGGATTTGTCATTTCTATGTGTTTATGTTTTCATTTTGCACAGAAATTCTTTTAGCTTCAATTTAATAATCTGCTAATAAACTCTAATATGACTTACCTGATAAGTATTTTTACAAGAAATATATGAATTATACATGAAAACTGTAACACTATGCCTGGCACCTTGTAGATAAAGAATGAAGTTAGTATTTATAACTATTATAGACAACTGCTATAAATATTTCAGTTATATTCAGAGAGTCCACTGATAATCTTAAAATACCACAAGGACACCAGAAGTATGTTTGGTATGTAGAGAATAAAATAAACTTTACCAGACATAGATGATTTTCATGAATTCTCCCCAACACAACTAAGCTACAGAAACAACCATCACTGAAAATTGCCTGAAGTATAACTGAACAGAAGTCCTACAATTAAGGACATCCCGAAGAAGCTACCTCAAGACTGGTAGGAGGGAAGGAGATGTGAAACAGGCTGATCCCACCCCTGTGTGGCAGTTAAAAATTGGGAGGGATATCTTGGCTGTGGAGTTCCCCCCTGAGAAATGAGGGGTCCCACCCCCACACCAGGCTCCCAAGCCCAGGGTTCCAGTGTCAGGAAAAGAAGTCCTTACAACTTCTGGCTATGTAGACAAGCAGAGATTGTGGCTGAGTGAGATGGAGGATGGCTGCAGTCCCACGTAATCCTCTTAAAGGGCCTATGCACAGACTTACTTGCAGACAGACTCACTCACTCTTAGCTCCAGTGCTGAGGCAGCAGCTCGATAGGTGCCAAGGACATATGGGGTGAAACTGACTTGTCTGGCTCCAAGGCAAGGCTGGAGGGGCAGCTTTTTCCTGGACTGCCATATCTGAGTCTCCATCAATCTGGCTAAAACTATTCATGCCACCCTGGTGAATCCTTGAGACTCCATTCCACCTAACTTGCAGGCAAACCCAAGCCACTTCCAGTGACTTTTCCATACAAACAGCCTATCTTGGCTAATGCTGCATACCTTCCTAAAATTGCAAATGCTAACAAAACCAAAACAAGCAACATCTAGCCTCAGCATGTCCCATACTTCCTACTTTGCAGCCCCAAGCCCTGTACTAGTGGCAAGTGGCATCAGTTCACAGACTGGCTTATCAAGATACTCAAAACCTAGCATGGGAGGTAGCCATCTGTGGATTGCTTTGTGGCTCATGGCAGGTGGCCCCAGGCAAACACAGGCAGCAACTGAATTTCACCTGCAGCAGGGCCCCTCCCCAGGAGGTCCCTGGGCCAGCATACCCAGTCATCAGCTTCAGATCAAGGAAGAGCACCACCCAGCTGCCTCTGAAAATGACACACCCAAAGGGCAGACTGGACAGGCACCAGAGCTCTGCTAAACTTAATCCTGCACCATAGAGTCAGCCCCTGCACAACAGCTCCTCCACTACAGTCATGGCCAGTCCTCACAACCAACCAGCCAGAGGGTCCATTCCTCCCACTGATGTGAAAACAGCAACCAAGGCTCAACTATTGGGTCTTCAGAAAAGTCATGATGTATGTTTGCAACAGGTGGCACTAGTTCATTTTTGGAAACACTAGAGTCACTTGCATCTATGTTATTGCTATGTCATTAGACAGGTGACAGTTCCAGCTTCATTCTAAAAAAAAATTGAGCAATTTGGTTGAGATTTGGAGATTTTACAACAAGTTGAAGATGAAAGACAAACTGTGTATTTTTGCCATATTTTACTGTTTTACTTCCATAAAGGGAAGAACTTGAGAAAAGTTACATAAAGTTTATGGTGATAGTGCTCTACAAGAATGTCAGTGCCAATGATGGTTCACAAAATTCTGTGCTGGTGATTTTGATCTCAACGACACTCCTTGGTCACGGAGGCCCACCAAGGTTGATGATGACAAAAGAAAGGCATTGATCGAGTCAAACCCATGTTATACGACATGAGAGATTGCAGAAACATTGAACATTTATCATTCAAGCATTCACGACCACCTGAAGAAGCTGAGATACGTAAGCAAGCTCAATATTTGGGTTCCGCATGAACTAAAAGAAGTTCATTTGACGGAGTGTATAAACATCTGCAATATGCTCATTAAATGTGAGGAAAACAACCCTTTTTCGAAGCTACTGATAACTGGTGATAAGAAGTGGATTGTTTACAAAAATGTGGTGTGCAAACAAGTCTTGGTCCCAACATGATGATTCACCTGAAAGACATCAAAAGCAGGCATTCATCAGAGGAAGGTTATGCTCTCAGTGTGGTGGGATTTTAAAGATGTCGTGTTTTTCGAGCTCCTACCGAGGAACCAAACAATCAATTTAAATGTGTACTGTCGGCAATTGGACAGTTTGAATTAATCCACCATCTAGAAATGCCCAGAGCTTGTTAGTTGTAAAGGAGTTTTGTTCCATCATAACAACACAAGACCACACACAAGTTTGATCACCGTCAAAAATTATTGGATCTTGATGGGATGTGTTGCCACAGCCACCATACTCGCCTGACCTTGAACCACCAGACCTGCCCTTATTTCTCTCTCTTCAAAACTCCTTGTGTGGGGGCCGGCCAAGTGGCGTGATGGTTAAGAACTGGTTTGGGACGCCAGAGGGCCCCGGTTTGGATCCCACATATGAGGGCCAGTGACACTGCCCTCTACAGCTAAGATGCTGAACAACAGCTCAACCTGGAGCTGAGCTGCCCATGAGTCGCCGGCAACAGCATAGGCTGCAGACCCTGTGGCAGTGGGTTGCCATGGGCTACCGTGTGTAGCCAGCAGCCAGCGTGAGCGGCCAGCAGCCGCAGTGAGCGGCCGTCCAGAAGCCAGTGACTGATCTGCCTCGCCTGGGAAGAGCGCAATGATGGTGCCAACTTGGGCCAGTGAAGCAACATCCTCCACAACTAGACTGAAGAACAAAATGACAGCAACTTGTCTGTTCCCCTTCCCCCAATTCCCCAGCACTGTTCCCATCCCCCCAATTCCCCAATAAAAAAAAAATCTTTAAAAAAAACCCAAAAAACTCCTTGTGTGGTATAACATTCAATTCAGATGAGGCTGTAAGTCAGCACCTTGTTAAGTTTTTCACAAATAACGAAGAATTATGAAGCTCACTAAAAGATAGCAAAAGGTTAGTAAACAAAACGGGCAATATATTATTGATTTATCTTTGTTCTTTATATAAATAAATGACCTTGAAAAACATAGACAAAATACATCATGACTTTTCCAAAGACCCAATAAAACAGGGGACATACCTGGAGCACTTGGCTCCGGTGACCAGGGAGACTATGCCACTGGGCCCTACAGGATACCTACTACATAAGGCCATTGTACCAAGACCAGAAGATGTAACAACTGTACCTAATATATAGAAACAAACACAGGGAAGCAGCCAAAATGGAGAGACTAAGAAACATGTCCCAAATAAAAGAGAACAAAGCTCCAGAAAAAGAACTAAACAAAAACTGGTAATAAGGACGCTCACTGATCTCAGGGAGAAATTCAAACATAAAATTGGAGCTAGAAAACATAAACAAGAACCAGTTAGAAATGAAGACTACAATAACTGAAATAAAAAAGACATTATAGGGCATCTAGAATAGATTAGATGAAGCAGAGAATTGAATCAGAGATTTAGAAGATAAGGTAGCAGTAAATGCAGAATCAGAACAACAAAAAGAAAAAAAGAATCTAAAAAGTGAGGGTAGTTTAAGGGGCCACTAGACAACATCAAGGATACCAACATTTGCATCATAGGAGTACTGAAAGGAGAAGAGAGACAGCATGAAATTGAAAACCTATTTGAAGAAATAATGACTGAAAACTTCTCTAACCTGGTGAAGGAAATAGATATCCAAGCTCAGGAAGTGAGAGAGCCACAAACAAGATGAGCCCAAAAATGCCCACACCAAGACACATCAATTAAAATACCATAGGTTAAAAACAAAGAAAGAATCTTAAAAGCAACAAGAGAAAGCAGTTAGTTACCTACAAGGTGAGTCCCATAATGCTATTAGCTGATCTTAACAGAATCTTGGCCAGAAGGGATTGGTAGGAAATATTCAAAGTGATGAAAAGTAAGGACCTACAACCAAAATTACTCTACCCAGAAAAGTTATCATTTAGAATTGAAAGACAGATAAGGAGCTTCCCAGACAAGAAAAAGCTAAAGTAGTTCATCACCACCAAACCAGTACTATAAAAATGTATTACGGACAAGAAGAAAAAGAAGAATAAAGCAAGAAAGAAGAAGGATATGTAGGAGGAGGAAGAGAAAGAGAAAAGGTAAAATATATTAATAATAAAATGGCAGTAACTACATATCTATCAACAATTAATTTAAATGTAAATGGACTAAATGCTCCAATCAAAAGATAGGGTGGCTGAATGGATAAGAAAACAAGACCCTTACATATGATGCCTACAAGAGACTCACTTCAGATTGAAAGACACACACAGACTGAAAGTAAATGGATGGGAAAAGATATTTCATGAAAATGGAAACAAAGAAACAAACAGAAAAAGCTGGGGTAGCATTACTTATATCAGACGAAATAGATTTTAAAACAACGGCTATAACAAGAGACAAAGAAAGACCCAGTAATCCCACTTCTGGGTGTTATCCAAAGAATCCCAAAATAATACTTTGAAGGTACGTGTGCAGCCATATGTTCATTGCAGCATTATTTACAATAGCCAAGATATGGAGGCAACCTGTGTGGCCATCTGTAGATGAATAAATAGAGGTGGTACATATTCACAATCGAATATTACTCAGCCATAAAAAAGAATGAAATCTTGGCACTGCAACAACATGGATAAACTAGAGGGTACTGTACTGAGTGGAGTAAGTCAGACAAAGACAAATGTCATATTATTTCACTTATGTGTAGAATCTAAAGAACAAAATAAACCAACGAAACAGAAACAAATTCATAGATACAGAGAACATTAATGGCTGCCAGCTGGAAGCAGGGGGAGTGGGGAGGGGAAGGTTGAGGCGGGTGAAAAAGGAAAAGGGATTAAGAAGTTCAAATTGCTTGTTACAAAATAGTCATGAGGATATAAAGCATAAGAAATATAGTCAGTAATATTTTAATAATTATGTATCATGTCAGATGGGTGCTAGATTTATTGGGGTGATCACTTTGTAAGTTATATACATGTCTAATTACTATGTTGTACTCCTGAAACTAATATAATATTGTATGTCAACTCTAATTGAAAAGCAAAAAATTATTTTAAAAAAATGAAACGTATTTAAAAAGAAAGAAATATTGCTGATGGGGCAAAAAGAGAAACTAACAGTATTTCAAATTATGTGCAACCAATATATTCACCTGGAACACTCTCTGATGACAGCTGTCAAGACAGTAACAACAATTAAAAAACACTTCAGAATGAGTATTTTTGTATGTGTAATCCCACTGTTGTATATAAATCATTTGGCTAAACTTTGCCACTGGCTCCTGGGATGTAACCTCAAAATCTTTGGAATTTTGTGAATGATAGAAGGGTTTTATTTATAGTGGGTCCCCTGGACCATACCTAATTTATGTTAAGGAAATGACACATGTTTCCAATCATATCAGAAAGACCAATGATGTGATTAAAGTGTTGGAGCATTGAGCCAGGTGACACCAGGCTGACCTCTGGTTTGGGAAGAGGGCTGGAAATTGAGTCCAGTCACATGGGTAAAGGTTCAATCAATCTTGCTTAAGTATTAAAATCTCAGTAAAAACTCTGGACACTGAAGTTCAGGTGAGCTTCCTGGTTGGTGAGGTGATACGTATATAGATATAGATGATAGATATAGATGACAGAGATAGAGATAGAGATAGAGATAGCTAGAGATAGATATGACAGGAGGATGATGTGTCTTCAGAACATGAAGCTTCATATTTGCCACCTTTTCAAACTTAACCCTTTATTGCTTTTCATTTGGCTGGTCCTGATTTGTATCCTTTAAAATAAAACTATAATCACACATATACGCTTGTCTGATTTCTGTGAATCATTTTAGTGAATTATCCAACTGGAGGGAGTTAGTGGGAACCTCTAAATTTATAGCCTGTTGGTCAGATGTAGATTATCTTGGGATACTGGAGCTTGCAGCTGGTATCTGAAAGGGCAGGACTGTATGAATTGTGTCCTTAACCTGTGAAATCTGTACTAACTTTGTGTAGTTAGTGTCAGAATTATATTGAACCTCTTTGGAAAAAAAATGTTTCTAAGTAAAGCTCTCAAAAAATAAACATAGAGAATTACAATATAATTTATTAATGTTCAAAATAATTTCCAGTAAATAAATAATAAAAACAAAAGATTTTATTTTATAAATATAAAAGTTATATATCCAGATTATGTATCTAAAATTCCACACCTAATATTATCCAAATTTGATGAGATTTAGTGAAAAAATTTTTTCTGATTCTTTTTCTTAGAATAGCTGCATGACCAAAAAAATTATTATCTATATTTTGAAACAAAGTAAAAATTAATAGGAGGGTTCTTTTTAGAACAAGTTTTCAGAAATATGTAAAATACAGGATGCATAAACTGACAGCTCTGCCGTACTGAAAACTAAGTAACCAGATAAATTGCTAGCACGCCTGAGAATTTCTAACATTCTACCCAGCTGGAATTTGCTATAAACAATAAATATATTGTGTGACATCATGCTGAATATTTGTTGTTTAATTAATATAAGATTTATAAGTTTGCTTTGAAGTTGTCTCATTAGGTAGAAAAAATACTTACATTTTAATAATAAAGATAATTTTTTATTCTAATTTTTTTTCTCTTTTTAAGCTTAATATTCTGTAACACATGATTTAAGGAAACTTAAGGCTTTTTTCTTAGGAGCCTACATATATATCCCCAGTGTTCAACAGTTAATCCCACAGGAATCAGTGTTAAATTTGGTAAAGGTGTTATTAATACATCCACATAGCTGGATGCAATTACTACATAAGTTATAATGGTTTGCCACATTGCACTAAAATGTTACAAAAGAGCTGTTTTGTTAAATGAAATAACATTCATAGAGTCTTAAAATTTTAATGATGATTAACATTGATATTTTTTCTTTGTTTTAATATAAAAAGAATTAATTAATGGTAACAAATTTAACAAGAATTTGACTATAGGGTAATAGTGATGGTTTCAGCAAAATTATTCTGGCTGTTGGCAAACCAGTAACCAAAATATTAAAAAAAAAATAAGTTCTACTATTTTGTTGGTCAACATGTATCACAATTAGCAGAGGTCACTCAAACAAGTGGATTTTAGTTTGATTCATCTTCGGACCTTGTGCTTAAGGATGGGAGTAGTAGGATTTGAAGTGAATGTCCTGACAGGAAAAAAGTAAAGCCATAAAGAAAGGACAAAATGTAGTGAGCTTTAATTGGAAGTCACTGTCAACAGATTTACCATGTATAACTGAAGGCTTGAGCTAAACAGAGAGGGAAAAGGAAGTTGAGGAAGTTCAAATCAGGCTGACCTTGCAAAGAAAAATGAGGTGAATCCTCAGTTGAGTTCAGAAACGGCTTTGGTAGAAACTGGATAACTACAAAGGTATGAGGGCAAGGACATGAGTGTATGCATTTGTATGGTAACTAATACTGTGTGGTAACTAATACTGCAAGGTTATATATCCTTATGGAGATTGTAGATTTCAGGAAGATTTAAGTATTACAGATGCTGCTCCAGTTAAAATAGCAAGATTACAAGTATATACTAGAAGCTCATTAATGCCCTCAAGTTGAAGATCACCAGTAACACACCTGTAACTGACCAAAGTTGAGTTTATCAACTCATTGCAATTATGGAAAATATACAATATAGGGAGCCCAGGGATGTATCATTAAGAGGCTATTAGAAAGTGCTTATTTTATGATTTGAACTTATGTAAGGTAGTTTTTAAGAAAGGGGGTTAAGGAAGTGGGTCTTTGATTTGTCTTGGATGCTGTCTGGATGTGGGGATAAGTCCATGAATGGATCTTGAATAAATCTCAACTAAATGGTTGGTGAATGCAGCTAGACTAAAGCTACAGTTGGTAAGGGAGCCATTCTATAGGGATGTTTGCCCATTGTATGCTTTGGGAAATGTTCTTAATTTTATCGTTAGAGAGTGCTTTTATTTTTTCTTGATCCATCCTAGTCACAGAGTGGTCTTCTTTGAGTTTGTGTTCTGTGAAATTGCTTATGTTTAATCCAACACCAAGGCCTAGCTATAAGGCCAACTCCGGCAACCCCAAGATATAACTGATAGTACCAAGATTTTTTCAGGCTCTCAGGGCTGCTGTTGTATTTTTCAAACTAAAGACAGATAATGAGAGTATAAAAGGACCACGAGAATTTTAGGAAGTGAGTAAAGTTCACCATGGACAGAGGTGTAGAAATGCATGCACTTGCTAAGTTTATTGAAAAGTCAAGAAAAGTGAAGAGAGTTTAACAGAAGTATCAGCTATTTTACTGGTTTTGATGTCAGGAAATATACTCTTTCATCAAAATGCTTGGGTGGCAGTTTATGGATTAAGAAACTTGAAAAAACATGACTTATTTGTTTTTTTCTGTTGCCAGATGTTTTCATAATATATGGTACTTGGTTGATTTTCTATCTGTCTCTGATGTAAAGCAGTACATGCTAATGTTTAAGAAATGAGTTTTAGTATCATTTTCCTGGGTTCAAATTTGGACTCTCCAACATACTACCTGTGTGATCTGTAACAAGTTTAATTTTATGCCTGCATTGTATTATTTATAATATGGTAATATCAATACTAACCACATCATAGGGTTGATTTCAGGAATAATATAGCATTAAAGGCACTTAGAATTCATTAATTAATGTTAGCTTATATTATTAGTTATTTGATTATGTTCACATTTACTAATAAAAAAGCCACTCCAATATCCACTGTTTCTGTTAACTTATACTTCAAAACAAAGAATCATAGAAAAGGTAGTATTTGAATCAAATAGCAAGGATGAAGAGCAAAACAGAAAAAATAGCATAAGCCTCTAACAACATCCAAATGACCCTCACACTCACAAGTTTCCCCATTCTGGAAAATGACAACGAGGGCTGCAACCTCTATTAGAAAAGACAGCCAGCCAGCTTGGATTCCATCTGCACGCAGAGAGAGAGAGACTGGGCTACATGAAAGACAGAGGGTATGTTATCTTCCTTCACTGTGAAGAGAATTATAACTGAAATAATCACTCCAAATTGTATTTGATTAAGGTGCATAGCTGTAGATAACAGACTTAGACCTGTCTATCATAACCAACATAACAACTAAAACAAAGCCTGAGAATATCTCCAGAAGTGTCTGGGCAAATAAGCTGACAATTTATAACAGTCAAGTAAGTTGTTTGATTACCAAACATCAAAAATGTTTAGTGATTTGGTGAAAGAGAATATAGTATATTGTTCTGGCATGCACAAGCACTGTAGGTAATATTTTGCCCATTAATACACTGAAGTAATAAAACGGCCTCTAGACCAGGCTTTAGAAGAATTTTATAACTAAAGCTCAGGTAAATGAAATAAATATATCATGGCACCTGGAAGAAAAAAACTTGGAAGAAGTTCTTTGTAGAGGATCACTGAAAGCATACTAGCCAGAGCCCAAAGTGGATTTCAGGCATGGATGCATCTTTTAACAGGGTGGCTCATTCTGCATACTTATTCAAGGACGTATTTGAAATAGCCTATTTTCCTGATTGAATGGCCTCAGAGTCACTGAGCTTCCCAGCTTATAGGTTTCAATTTTTTTTTCCTTTTTTGTGAAGGTCATTGTAAGAAATTGTCTTAAATATACTGCATACATATCTTCCCCTTGCACAAATGTTCAACATCTTTCTAGTTTCTATTTTCATCACAGTATATTGCTGAAACTAAAGTAGGCCAATATATATATGAATAAAATATATCAATATGTCTAGTTTCCTATGTTTGCACAATAGTCAGATACTAGTCTGACAATTACAAAGAATTGGACTTGTGAATTTCCTACACTTCTGTCCTCCAAACCCTGAACTTCCTCCAATGTTTGTTACTCAGGAAATTATATTTATTCTCCCATTGCTCCATCCAGAAACACAGACATCATTCTTTAAGACGACAGCTGCCAAAATTTGAAGTCACATAATGTCATTCACCTTCTCAATACTGTCAAACAAACCTTCATTTCACTTACGATAAGGTTCAGATTTCTTACTTGGACATACAAAGTCCTACATGAACTGGCTCTTGGCTGCTTCGCTGACACCCTCTCATACCATTCTCCAATTCTCTCCAGTCTAATCATGCTGCCTCCTTTGCTATTTCTCAGGCATTTCTCAGAGCCCTTGCGTTTGCTATTTTCTCTTTGGCCACATGGCTTGCTTCCTTATTTTATTTAAATGAGTCCGGTTCAGAGAGGTCTTCCTCATTCACCTTATCAAAAGTAGTCCCTCCATAACTATCTCTACTTACTCTGAATGATTTAAATTCTAGTTGGAAGTACTTAAAAGCCAGAGTGAGAATTTTCATT
This sequence comes from Hipposideros armiger, assembly GCF_001890085.2. Taxonomy (NCBI): domain Eukaryota; kingdom Metazoa; phylum Chordata; class Mammalia; order Chiroptera; family Hipposideridae; genus Hipposideros; species Hipposideros armiger. The sequence goes on from NW_017732617.1 coordinate 223,009, forward strand.
TTCTTATGTTGTAAAGATGCTCATGATGGTGTTTATTAATGCAAAGTGCTGGTAAATGTTTAGCAACTGGCTATCTGAAACAAGGAAGAAAAGTCCTAGTAGCATTTGCTGATTTCCATGGTGTGACTCACTCCTGATTTCAAGTTACCAACGTTATGCCACTGAACTTGAAGTTGGGAAGAGATGCTAACAACTGGCTGGAGACATAGTATGAGTCTGCAGTGTTCACTGCAGGAATAAGAGATAAAGTCTTGTCTCATTAACCAACTGAAATGATGTTTTGCTATCATAAAATAACCTTGTGTATTTTGATTTGTACAAGTACTCATATTTTTTGGGGGGGTGAGGGCATCAACCTGATTCAAATTTCTGGTAGTCAGGCAAATGTCAGTATTTTCACAGGCCTTGTGATAACAGCCACAGATTGTTCAGAACATTTTCTGTATATGGTACAAAAATCAGTGGAAATTCTCCTGAAATTTTCAAGTAAGAAGATAATATATAATGCAATAAAAATAATAATTATTAATTAACCATTATTTGTTGCTTCCTTTGTTACAGAAACTGTTCTAAACTTTCTCTCTGGACATATTTCATCTTATTCAGCCAATAAACTCTAGAGGAACATGCTGTTATTATCTCCAATTTATAGTTATTCATCATGAGATTCAAAGTGATTAAGGATTTTTTCCTATTCAGCTACAAAAGGGTTGTAGATTTTTTTAAATGTCTTTCTTTCTTTCTTTCTAGAAAATAGAAAACAAAAGTGTTCAATTTGTCTCTTTGTTCAAGGAAAGATAATGTAAAATCAGAATTATGAGTCTGCCTTTAAGCAGGGATTCAGTATTAATTAATGAAAATATAAAACAAGTCACTGGTATCTAAAATACATCACTGTTCAGACCATATCTTATAAAGCACTTCTCTCTGTTGATAATTTAATGATACCTAATATTTATGACTCAGGCTGTTGTTAAACAATGAACCTACCTGCCGACTAATCACAATAGACTGAGAACAGACAAAACTAATTTGATTCTTCTAGATGTGATACATTTCTTCAGTGGCTTTTTCCCACAATTGCAAAAAAAGCTTCCAGTACAAAACATAAAGGCTTTATCATTAAACATCTACAGTTACAGCTAAAATATATGCTTTAAACTTAAAAGAACTACTTCAATCACAAAACCTATTTTTGGAGAAGACAGTATTATTTCACATATGTTTTACTTAAGTTGTAAATTGCCAGCATCGTTTTTCATTTTGTCTTGTTCTCCTAATTGCTATTAAAGAAAAAAAAGAGAGACATTTTACCTTCTCTTCAGGTGTCTATTCTGATTTATTATCTCCTTATACAAAAGCTTGATAGTATAGATTATTTAACAAAACATAACGTACTCTGACAGCTTTAAACCTAAACATTGGAAAGTTTTAAATGTAACAGTATATAGGAGGAATTTAAGTATCAATTTCTGATTCTGGAGTACAGTGATCTAAATAATTAAGAATCACCATATGTTGTTATGTTTTCAAATATCTCCTGGGAAGAAACACATGCAAATACAAAAATTAGTGAAACATTGATTTGTATATTTTTTGTCCTAAGCATTCAGATGTTTTTATGGGACCAAGATAATGTGTGTGCAAACTATGCACATTCTCAGAGCTCCCTTATCGCCAGTGAAAGAAGTGGCCAAGGTTAGGTAACAAGTTATATGATCTCATTGGCCTCAATTTCACCCAGTGAAGCAAACTCAATAAATGTATAAGAATTTAGGTGGTCCTGTGGTCTCATTAATGATAAACTAAAATCAACCTGCCTTAAAACGTCCATACTCTGTGGGTGGGGGGTTATCACTTTGTGAGGGGTGTAAATGTCTATTACATTGTTTTGTACACCTGAAACTAATTAAAAAAAAGTTTAAACTCAGCATTTTCCGATTAGTGATATGGAAGTACATCATGATTTTGTTTTTTTTGGGTTTTTTTTGGTTTTTTAGCTGAGCTATCCTGCCACCTGTAGGCAGCTCAGCTCGGGCCGGGACTCAAACTGCTGTTGCTTTGAGCTTGCACTCTTGAGCAAGCTCTTAACCAACTGAGCCGCTCGGCCTGCCCATACATGGTTGTTTTATGCTGAAGAAATTAAGAAAAAAAAAACTATGAAGTAAAACCTTCCTTCACTAAACTGCAATTACAACTTATGTGAAATTACCTTGGCATACAGTATTCAGGGTTTACTCTCAATTTTAGCAATTCTTGCTGCAAATGTCATTGTTTCACAGAACTAATTCCAGGATATGGAAAAGGTAGACCAAGGTCAGACAGTATCTCCCTGTAAGAATAACTCCAACACCAGCAGGAAGACTTCAAAGATTCCAATTCAAAATGAATCATTTGGCAGAAATCCCTTTGTAATCATTTGTAGTAAGCTGTTTTTACACATGAGTTAATGTTTCAGCTTCTGCCTACTCAAGGGCAAGCACCATGCTCTTGAAAATTAGCCCCAATTATAATTCATTCAATGAAGAATTCAAGAAAAAATAGCTTTTTTTTTTCTCTTCAATAGCTGTTTGCTTTGAATTAAAATGTTATTGGGCAAACCGGAAATGGATAAAAAGGGCATTTAAAACAAACAAATGAAAAAGACATTAAGATGGTATCTTAATACTTTAGACACACGTCAGAAAAATAAATAATCAAAAAACATTCAACATTCACCTTGCATGACAAACAGAAAAAACTAGTCTTCAGACTAGAAAAGATCTCTAGCCAGACAGAGTGGTAAAATTATTTTTTTTAAAAGAAAAAAAAAAAGGGGAGTTCCATCCTATTCAATGTATCCATCCTTTAAAAAAAGTGAATTGTATTCTCTTGATCTCTATTACATCAATAAGACACATTTTTACAATGCTTATTGCTTAATAACATTTCAGACTTTAATCAAAGACACTGCGATGGACTGGCACCTGGCATTCAGCTTTGTACCCTGAAGCAGCAATATGTAGAGCTGTCACTAAGGATGTCTTTCCCAATATCCACTCCAGAGGTTAGAGTAAGTCAATCATAGCAATGCATCCCCCCTTACCGGTGATTGCTGAGAAAAGGTCAGAGAATCCATCTCTCCATCCTCACATTCAAAGTAGTAGATAAAAATCTTAACTGAAATAAATTAATACTACAACAATGCTATCAAGTGAGTTCTATCATGATCTTTCTCTTACTGAAGGAAATGTAGTAGATTAACATAATTCTTTTCTACGAAATGATTTGGCAGGTACCAAATTCATTGAGTCTCATATTTTGAATGACTGTCCTACCTCATGCACAGACCTTCATGTGGGAAGCCAACTCTACCATGTGGGGAGGCAGCTGGCATCACAGGACTTGGGAGATGTTAAGGCAGTCTACACTCCCCAAGGGCATCTACCCTTTCCAAGGGCATGGAAAACTGTTTGGCTGAGACTGAGAGAAATGACCTCTGCCTAATCTTCTCCCAGGGAAGCCAGAGACAGACATTCATTTTCAGAGGATATCCTACACACATATAAAATATCCTCCTGTTCTGTAAAGGGTAAGGCTTTCTGATTATTCAGGAAATGATGTGCTGCCAAGCAGTAGATGCTGCGAATGGGAAAGTCAGTGCTAAACGCCTGAAGGCACAGGAGTTTTGTTGCCTGATGGGGCTGGATTTCAATCCAGCTCTTCCTTTGACTGATTGTATAGGTATTAGCAAGTTAATTTTTTTGACCCTTAATATTTTCATTTCTGAAGATATTTATGTGTAGATTTCAATGATATGCATAAAATGAGAACAGATGCAAACATACACAGCATGTTCCCTGGCACACATTTTGCATGTTTCTCAAAATGGATTCCCAATTCTGTGTGGACAGTTTGAATTTTGACTCTTTTATGAATTCTCCTGTCAACTCTACTTAAACAGAGCTACTGTTGTGAGATGTGACAGGTTAAAAATGGCCACAAATTCTTAGACACGTCTCTTATTGAGAGTTTGGATTTATGTCCAGACTCTGGGTATGCTTTGAACTGCTTTGATTGCTAGAACACAGCAGGAGAAGTGCTGTTCTAGTTTTGGAGCCCAGGCCTTAAGGGACTAAAGGAGTCCATTTCCTCTTACTTGGAAAAATCACTCTTGGAGACTCAACCAGTAGTTAGAGATCCCACCTGGAGGGATCTAAGGTTACATGAAAGGAGAGGGGTTCCTGACCAGGCCCCAACTATTCCAGGGCCTTTATAAGACATCTGACTTATTTTGACTGAGGGCACAAGGATGAATTGTCCTAATGAAATCAAATTTTTAAACAAAGAAATCATTGTTGCTGTTTCAAAACACTGAGTGCAATAACTGATACCTGGGATATGGGATAAGAGATTTCATTATAGAATTTAGATTTTAAACAACTATGAAAGAAGCTAGTCAAGTAAAGTTCTAGAAAGGGGGAATGAGAGGATCAGAGAAGACAAACCAGCACAAAGCCATTGGTTTGAGTGGACACAAATTAATGTTCGCTTGTGAGAGCCATGTACTTCTAGCTGCAGAGATGGGATCCTGAATGGGGAGGCTGTGAAGAGATTTATTGGAGGCTATTGCCTCTGCATGGAGATTGCATCTGCATCTCTGAGCATCCACAATCAAGGTGGTAGGTCTAGCAGGGCAAGCCATCAGAGAGAAGAGGAGGGTAGCAGAAAGAAAGCTAGAGTGAGCTAGAACATGCTGGCGCATTTGCATCAGTCCTCCACTGTCTGACCATGAAGGCCTTCACATTTCATAATTACTGCTTAATATTCTCTTTAAAATCTTGTAGAAATTTCTCTTTTGGTTAGCTGTTACCTGGAACGATATTGAGAAGGGGATTCTGAAAAAAACATATTTATCAGCATCACAAAGCTGATGAAGTAAAATCCAGCATATGTCCAATGAACAGCATAGTGTGAGGCACAGAAAAAAAAATTCACTTTTTTTCTTAATTAAGTAGGTCATCATTTGTCCATATTAAAGATTATACTTGATTTATCATACCTCGTTAAAGATTTAGGATTTTCTCCTATTCCCATTGAGATTGTTACAAATGAAATCATATGTACAAAGAACCAAAATCAAATGAGAAAATGAATGTTTGGTTTATAAAAAAAACTATAAAGTACCTGATAAATTTAAGTGAGATTTCTTTTTTCTACTAAAAACTGCATTGGAGGACATGAGTCAGATTTGTGAAGCCAAAACTGAACCTTTAGCTCTTTCATCTTGAGTTGGGGCATAACTTACACTAGAAGCTAATTTGACCTGTTGTTTATAAGCAGAGGAGAGACAGAAAGAGGAGGAGAATGAGAGAGAGGGAGAGGGAGAGAAAAAAGGAAAGGGAGAGGGAGAGAGGGAGAGAGAGAGACAGAGAGAGAGAGA
>NW_017732617.1:228435-264070 GCF_001890085.2 Hipposideros armiger
AGAGAGAGAGAGAGAGAGAGAGAGAGAGAGAGAGAGAGAGAAATCACACTATAATATGTTCTTCCCTGATGACAGAAACCAGAAGAGAGTCTGATGAATCAGAACAACAGAGCAAAAAAGTCAGGAACAATTTTTTATGTCATCAAGGCACAATTCCATACATTAATAAAACATGCCTTCATAGATGTCAACATCTGAAAAATCTGACTCATCCCTATTACCTTGAGGAAAAATATGGAAAGTGAAAATATTGTCTTATTGCAAGTCTCTATCCCCCATCCAATTGGCATGGGAATAAAATTTATCTTATAGTGTCTGTTTTTAATAATAAGGCATATTGGTTAATTGCATATTTTCCCTTTAACTCGTACTACTATATAATAATATTTATCCGAAACACAGGAGAGAAACTTATGTAAAACAAGAGTCTTTAGAGGATTTTGTTTTCAAAGTGCTTAGGCAAGAGCACATATTAAAATAATTATTTTAAATGCAAATAACAAATAATTAGACTTGCTGTTCACAAGGGAAATATTAAACTCAAATATGATATGGGTGCATTAAATTTTATCCCTGAAAAATAACTATAAAGAAAATGTAATAAATAATTTATTAAAAGAAAACCTTGAGCTAAAACAACTTCCTCTAAGCATTACTTTCACTGTATCCCAAAAACTATAACAAGTTAGTTTTCATTTTTATCAGGTTCAAAATATATTTTAATTTCTCTTGAGATTTCTTTTTTGTCCCATCTGTCATTTAGAAGAGTGTTGTTTTAAATCCATACATTTGGGGATTTTCTAGTTATATTTCTGTTATTGATTTCTAGTTTAATTCCATGTGGTCAGAGATCAGATATTGTGTTTTCTATTCTTTTAAATTTGTTAAGGTATGTTTTATGATCCAAAAGGTGGTATATCATGGTGTGTGTTGCATGTGCTCTTGGAATGTGTATTCTACTGTTGTTGGATAGTTTATAGATGTCAATTACATCCAGTTGATTGATGGTATTGCTGAGTTCAACTATGTCCTTACTGATCTTCTGCCTGTTGGACATGTCCACTACTGAGAGAGGGGTGCCAAAGTTTCCATTTATGATAATAGATTTATGTATTTCTTCTTGAATTCCTATAAGATTTTGCCTCATGCATTGATGCTCTGATGTGAGGCGCATACACAGTAAAAATTGTCTTCTTGGGGAATTTACCCTCTTATTAGTATGTAAATGCACTCTTTTATCGGTAATAATTTTTTTTTTTTTTGCTTTAAGGTCTACTCTGTCTGAAATTAATATAGCTACTCCTGATTTTTTTGATTAGTGTTAACATGGCATATTTTTCTCCATACATTTACTTCATCTAAACAAGGTGGGGCAATTAAGTTTGCGAACTCATCCTAGAAAAAGTGCTACATGTCTTATTACTGAATATCACTCAAGTCACCTTTGAAGTACTCCCCTTGGGAAGCTATGCACTGATGCCAAAACCTAACTCACCCAAAGCAATTTTGGAACTCTTTTTCTAGAATGGCCATTAGAACTGTTGTCATATTACCCTTGATGTCCTGAATGTCATCAAAGTGTCTTCCTTTCAATATTTCCTTTATCTTCAGGTAAAGAAAGAAGTTATTGGGGGCCAGATCAGTTGGGTAGGGAGGGTGCTCCAATGCAGTTATTTGTTTACTGGCTAAAAACTCCCTCACAGACAGTGCTATGTATTGTCATGATGCAAGAGCCAGGAATTGATGAAAAGCTCAGGTTGTCTAAGTTCCCTTTCCATTCATTGGAAGAAGTGTTTTTGTTGGTTTTCTTTTTTTTTTTTTCAGTTATTATTGAAAGTGAATTACCAAGTCTTCCTATAGCAGTTAAATTAGTGTTACTTTGTTAATAGAGAGACAGGGTAATTGATATTCTAAACTATTGACTAATTCCATTAAATAGTTTTCCTTGTAAACATCTCCATACTAGATTTATTTTACAAAATAATTTTTGATCAAGTGTGTGTGTGTGTGTGAGCCATATATATATATATATATATATATATATATATATATATGTATATATATATAAGTCAATATTCAATATATAATAGTCAATAGTCAATGGAAATAGTCAATATTTTAGAATATCAATGACCCTATCTCTTTATTAACAAAGTGACACTAATTTATATATTATATATTATATATATATATAGTATATTATATAAATACAAATCAACTAATGGTACAAAAGGTGACTGAGGTTGTTCAGGGGAAACCATTTTAAAAGAAGTAGTTTAGGTTGTTCCAAAGAGGATCATAAGTTATAAATGGACATGATTTCCCTTGGCAGAACAGGACATTTATATGCTTGCAAGAATAAATGATATGAGAGGATGGAAATTGAGACATGATTTGAAGAGCAGCTACATTGCCTTTTTAGTAGTTGGTTCAAAACCAACAAAATTGAAAAATCATTTTACTGTCATGGAACTTGGTTCAATCACTTCTCACTAACACCATCAAGGTGACTCCAGTGTTTCTTTTACTCTCTGCCTGGAGATTTTCATTATTAACATACTTTAGGAAATAAACTTGCATTATAAAATTATAGAGTACTTTACAACAAAGGTAACCATCCCCAAAACAAAAAGGCAACCTACTGATCAGGATAAGATATTTGCAAATCATACATCTTACAAGAGGTTAATATCCAAAAAAATATAAAGAACTCATACAACTCAGTAACAAAAAAGAAAACCAAACAACCAACTAAAAAATGGGCAGAGGGTCTAAATAGACATTTTCCTAAATAAGGCATACAGATGGCTATCAGGCACATAGATAGTCAACATCATTAATTATTAGGGTAATGAAAATCAAAGCAACAAACAAATAGTACCCCACATCTGTTAGAATGGCTATTATCAAAAGACAAGAAACACATGTTGGAGAGGAAGTAGAAAAAAGGGAAACCTCGCCTACACTGTTGGTGGGCGTGTAAATTGGTGCAGCTACTATGGAAAACAGCATGGAGATTCCTCAAAATTTAAGACTAGAACTACCATATGATCCAGCTATTTCACTTCTGGGTATTTATTCAACAAATATAAAAACACTAATTTGAAAAGACATATGCACCTCTATGTTCAGTGCAGCTTATTGACCATAGCCAAAATGTGGAAACAACCTAAATGTCCACTGATGGATGGATAAATAGATGAAGAAAGTGTAGTATTAATAGACAATGAAATACTAAGCTATAAAAAAGAATGAAATCTTGCCATTTGCAACAACATGGATGAATCTTGAGAGCATTATACTAAGTGAATAAGTAAGATGGAGAAAGACAAATCACTGTATGATTCACTCATATGTGGAATCTAAAAAGATTTTAATCAGGGAACAGAGCCAATATTTTCCATAGAATAAACTCTGTTATATTGAATTTTTATCATCGGCATTTATCATAAACTCAGCAGGCATTAACTTACTTGCAAATTATGCAAATAGAGTTATAATGTTTCATTTTGTATAGTGTGTGTGTGTGTGTGTAGCCATTTATGAATGTGCTTATGTTATCTTTATATAATAGATACACTATTGTAGTATGATTGAAAAATGCACTGTGATTTATAAAATCCAAAGTCCTTACATAGAGCCTTGCAAAGTCCTCCATTATTTAGTTCAGGCTTCATTTCTTAAAACTTCCCACTCACCCATTGTGCTTCAACCCACTAGTTTCCTGTTGTTCTTCAAACACAGTACTACTCAAACATTAGGTAAGATCACGATCACCTAGACCACAGATTGCTGGGCCCCCATTCCAGAGTTTCTAATTTAGTAGGTTTGAGGTAGAGGCCAAAATTCTGCCTGCTTAAAAGGTTCGTAGATGATGGAGAAGCTGCTAGTTCAAGGACCCCACTTTGAGAATACTTGCTCAAACAAAGGAAGCTGCTATTTATCTCAGGCCATTTTCAATTCCCATTTCCTCCACCTGAAGAGCTCTTTCCCCAGGGACATTTCCTTGATACCATTCAAGTTTATGATCATTTGTCACATCTTCATAGAGGAATTTCTTAACAAATGGCCTATCCAAAGTAGTACTCTTGTGACTCTATTTTGCTTTACTTTTTTCTATAGAACTTTTCTCTCTCTCTCTCTCTCTCTCTCTCTCTCTCTCTCTCTCTCTCTCTCTGTTAAACACACACACACACACACACACACACACACAATCACATCACACATTATAAAAACTTATGTATTATATAATAAATATTATAGAGTATATGTCTAAATAAATAAATATAAACTCATTTTTGTATATTCATTTACTTGCATATAATCTACCCTCTGCACCTGAATGTAATATCCTTGATAAGGAGGATTTCTTTTTTTTTGGTTTTTTTTTTTGGGTTTTTTTTGCTCCTCATAAAGTAGAAAAATGCCTATCACATATAGGTTTATAACAAATATTTGAATGAATATTTGAATGTTCAATGAATGCATACAGTGTAAAATTCCCTTTCTAAAAAATAAGCAAACCTGAAATAGTTATGAAGACTAAAATTTGAGGTTATATAAAAAGATGATATAAAAGGTAAGGTAAATCAATCTTTATGGAGCAGTGGAATAGTATAAAGGAAAGTATATTTGACACAGAATAATAATCCCTGGATTTTCAGCTCTGTCCCTATCACTCACATACTATGAAAAAATGGATAAACCGCACTGTTTTCACCCGTGCAATAGAAACATAATGGTTATGATGATTAAGTGAGATAGTCTTTTTTAAAAAGTGTCATTCAGTGGGTGTACAGGACATGTTGCTGGCTCTGAAAATACTCCAGTCCCCTTTGGGACAATCCTTTAAGTAACAGAGCTTAACATTTCTTGACATCAAATGATTGCATAAACCTACAAAGGTCCATTGGGTCCAGTAAAGTTAGAGAATTCACTAGCACAGGGATGGAAGTCTTTTTCTCCTGATTACTTTGTGGATCTTAACATAGACATCAGGGGCCAGTTTATATATTATGGCATGGGAAACCTAACGGTTCTCCTTCCTGAACACTCTTTCACTTTGAACCCCATATTCTCATTCTTTTTTATACATCCAGGTTTTCTTTTAGAGAATTACCCTTCTACAGGTTACAGTTTATCACCACTGATAAGTTTACTATATATGTCTGAGTATTGGGTTAAAATAATACCACTTGGAAGAAAGTTTCTGGGTGAGATACAGGCTTTACTTTTTGTCTTACTTGAATTAAACCAAGGCTAATTTTCAATTCATTAGTTCTGAATAGGAGTGCATATTCTACCATTGTGCCAAGTGTCAGAGCAATTTAGCAATAGTGATTTGAGTAAAGAAGATAGCATTTCTTACTACCAGAGGCTATTTCCGTTGAAAATGTCTTGTTTTTAGCTTTGTAAGTTGATTTCACTTTGTTGGGATATGACCTATTCCCTTTAAAATCAAACAGAATCTTGAAATAACTATCTCAAGAGGCCAAATGGCTTAATTATTACAAGAATGCATCCTGGAACTGATACAGATACTCACTGTATAACTCTCCGTGTAATACTGAGAAAGTCGTTCAACCCCTCTTGCTTCCAATTCCTCTTACACAAAATGGAGATAATCATAGCATGTATCTTATATGTTTGTTGTGAGGATTAAATGAAATGGTAGACACATAAAGTTAATATAGCACGTATTCAATAAATGTTAGCTATCAATATACCTCAGAAAATTTCCTTCTATATTTTAATCATCTATCTAAAATATGTGGCTCAAAGTTCAACCCAATCCTCTTCAGGAGCTACGTTTCATAATTATCAATGTACCTTAATCCTTTGTTAACCTAAAAATAAAAAGCCAAAGCGAGAGGCAACAAGCATTTACTTGAGATCAAATAACTGAAACCAGGAACACAGGTTTCAAGCAGAAACCTAAATTATGTCCGTTTCAGGGTGAAGATACGGAGTACTTATGAGAAAAAGGAAGGCAAATAATTACATGAGTAGAAGGAATTCCCACTCGTGCTAGCAAGCTCTCTAGCTATATGTACTGGTTACTGATTCTAAAGAATGTCCATAATCATCCATCCTTGTAGTCAGGATACATGCTTTTCTGTTAGCTTTACAAACAGTTGTTTGGAAGACAGTGTTGGTTTGGCCCAGTCCAAAAGTTATTTTGCCCAGTTCAAACATTCCAAAATTTCAAGGAATAAGTCATGCAAGGCAGATCCTCTGGAATGACTACTCTGGTTCCATTTTAAAATGGTTCCATTTATGTTACGTTTCACATCTTCAAGTGGCTCATGCCAGCCAGTGAAACTCGCCAGCCTGGCAACAAAACTGGCTCATTGTGCTTTCTTGCCTTTACAAATTCCTTTGGTTTTATTCTCCTCTTTTCTTCCCTACCCTGTGCTGTGCTCTTATTAGTCTTTTAAAATAACCTCCTTCTCAAGAAAGCCTTTCCCAATACTTTCCCTCTGACCCAGGTCCTATCAACATTTGAACTGTGCATATTTATACTATGTTTGGCTTCTTCAATTAAATTTTCTGTCATTGAAAAAACAAACTCATTTATTTTATATTCTTCCATCCCTTTAAGCACCTCTTACAGATAGTAAGTGCATAAAAACACATGATGGGAATTTAGTAATTTCTCATATAAGATATCTTGGCATTGCATGCATAAAAATGCTATCCACAATGTTTAGATTTTCTCTATTGATATCACAATTGTCTTTATTTTTTTAAAGATTTTATTGGGGAATTGGGGAAGGGGAATAACCTAATTGTTGTCCTTCAATCTAGTTGTGGAGGGTGTAGTTAGCTCAGCTTTAATTCCAGTCACCACTGGGCTGGCCATTGGCAGTTCATGGCCACTTAGCTCAAGGTGCCATGTTCAATCTTAGTTGCATGTGGGCATATCCCACTATCCCATGTGGGAGCCGAACCGGAAACCTCCTTGTTAGGAGAATGTGTTCTCACCAGCTGAGCCATCCTGCCACCTGTTGGCTGCTCAGCTTGGGCACAGCTTACTGGCCCATGTGGGAATTGAACCGGCGACCCTGTTGCTCAGAGTTTGCACTCTCAACCAACTGAGCCACTCGGCTGGCCCCACAATTGTCTTTTGAAAATGGTGTCTTTTTCATTAACATGTCTAATTGCCTTACTCTAGTAATGGGGAAAAAAATAATTGAACATTGAAAAGTACACAGAAATGTTATATATTTAATTTTATAGTTAGGATTAGAAACCACAAAGAGTCTCTTTGTCCTAATAATCTGGTGGTTTATGTTTCAGAGTTCATCTTAGAACTAACTATAAGAGGAACTTTGCTTTCATCATTTTCAGATCTATTTTCTCTATTACCCATCAATTTATACTCTACAAATAAATGGACATCTCATCAGAAATTAAAATGAATTAAACCTGGCTTAGTGAATTGCTTATATTGGGTCTCATATGTCCTTCAGGTTGCTAGAAAACATCATTTACATTTCAGGATGCTCCTGTTATATAAATTGTCCCTTGGTGAAGTCTCAATGGCTTTCCAGTTGATACTTAATTCCCCTAATATCTTATTCTCATTGTTGACACAGTTTTGTGTCTCTAATCAGACTTATTTCGAACACTGTCCTATCGTTCAGCTCTAGAAAATAAGTTAATCATAACTTGTAAAATATGTTCTGAGATAAGGTCATCAGCTTTACTGTATTGAATTAATGAATATGAAATTACAGCTATGTTAAAGAGTTTTATTTACCCACCTCCTCCAATAAAGGTAGACATTAAAAATAATTGAAATGAATGGGCATATTACATTCAAAGGTTTGGGGAGGTTTGACATTCTTCAGTAAATCACCACAGTGTAGTAGCTGTCTCTTTGTGCTCATATATACGATATTCAACAGCACATACTTTTTTATTACTATTTGCAAATACTATGCCAGGTACTGAGGAAACACAGGAAACGATCTATCTTTCAAGGAGATTATGGTCTAGAAGGGAGGTCAATGAATGAAAATAAGTGTTATGATAATGATGAGGACAAGATTAAAAGAGGAAGAACAAAGTCTAGTCAGGAAGCTGAGGAAATATTTCTCAAAGATGAGTTTAGAAGGAAGATTCCCCAAGCTACGCTTATGAATATGTTTCTGTTCCCTTTAATAGGGTCTCTTAATTCCCAAAGTCAAAGATTTTATGGACTTTGGCTCAAAAAATATTTACCCAACATACACCACTGTCAATACTGTCCTTTAATAACAGTAGCTCTGAGGAAACTAAGAGAAGTGATCTCACTCTGAATCAAATAAAGCATCATGGGCATCAATCTGCCTTCTAGAAGAAAACTTCCATAATGATTGTATTCATAAGTCCTTGAGATAATGATTTGTGTCTCATCATTTTAAATTAATCTTTTAATTTACAAAACTATATTAGTACAATGGTATTAGTGTATAATTTGCAAATAAATAAATTATACAAGTCGGTCTGTGCTCATTTTATTATTTTAACTCAAAAGGATGTGAGATGATACCAGTTTAAAATATAAAAACTGTTACTCCTCCAATTCCTTCACATTTTCTTTGTTAGTAATATGTTAATTTCCTAAATGTCCTTCAATTTCCAGTGTCCAGAATAATAATGAAATGCTAATACCTAATTGGTGTTTAAAAAGTACTATGGTTTAGGCACCACGTTATAAGTTCTACTAGGAAATCATTCTTCCTTTACAATAATTCTATGAAGCATGTGGTATCATTAGGCCATTTTTAGAGATGAAAAATTTGAGTTCTGCCTTGTCTAATATTAACCAGCCTGTAACTCAGGTTTGAGATCAAGCTCTTAAAAACGAGGCTTCACAGCCTGAACTTTCTTTGAAAATCTTAAACTGGCTCTGATTTATATGAGACATGAGATACATTCACTGTTAACTTGTTCCTTTTCTGTCCTGTGGCTGTAAGATTAAGGTACTCTACCAATAAAAAGCATTTAAATAGAAAAGTTAAAATAGGTGATTATATAGATAAGATTGACTCCACAGCCTTCAGGAAAATGTAACTTGATTCCTGGTAAGTATTAAAAATAGATAAAGATATAAACTTGAAAGCCTTCCCTCTTTAGCAGAATTCATCCCAATTTCATTTTAAGACTAGTTATCAATAGAGTTACAATTACCATATGTAAATTTAGGACTTTGAAACATTAAAAATCTTATCCTTTTACAGTATGAATGATGAAAGAATAAATGAAACCTGACTAATACAAAGGTTCACTGCTCCCCAATCCTTTTAGTTCCTTTATTCTCTTAGAATTTTCTCTAGGCAGTGCCACACATCCAGCTCCCTAAAGTTCTTTACCTCACTCCTCTTGTAAGGTACGCCCTTACATTTTCCCACTCACCTTTCCATTTTTGGACTTATCTATTCCCTTATTTTCATATTACTTCTATAGCTTATGTTTTTCCCTCTTCTCTGAACTCTTATTCAGACTATGCTGTCTTCAGAATCCCTGGACCAAACAGTCTTCTAGAAGGTGTTACTATAATAGTTCACCTTCAGCAAAGGCTTCATTGGTAGCTTAGAGGAGGAAAAATAATTTTACCTCTACACTTCTGGGTTCTTGGCTTGGCTGAGACCCCACTGTAATAAAAGACAGATTAACAGGGGAAAAACAGAAGTTTCATAATGTGTATACCTTCTGTATACATGGGAGATGCCCAGGAAACCTGAGTAACTCTCCCAAATGGCCCAAGCCACCACCTTCAGTAACATCTCCAGTTAAGGAAAAAAATGTGGGGCATGAAGGGGAAGCCACTTATAGGAGGTTACCAGGAAATGCACAGTAAACAAGGGTAAGCTTGTGATGTCAATTTATGTCCTCGCCTCCTCCATTGATAAGAGTTTCTAGAGATTTAGAATTATCCTCTTTTCCTGGTACACAGAAGGAGACATGCTCACAAATGAAGAGTTCCTGTATAAATGTACATGTCTGTTACAAATGGGGGTCTTCTACTCAGCTTTCAGAGCTTCACCTGTGCCTGCTGTTTCTGAAAATTAATCAGGTCAAAATAATCAGTATGCCAAAGAGGCATAATTTGGGAGTGGCATCTTTTGTTCCCCTTTGATAGAAAAAAGACAAGTTTAAAATAGCACATTAAGTATGGCAGAGTATAAGACAGAAAATGAAGAAAACCGAAAAGGGGATAATCTTTTGCATTTTTATAAATCTATTTCCCAAGCTTGATTTCATTCAGAGTGACTTTCATCCATATTTTTCTTTGTACGTAGACATCTGCCTATGATTCAGAGTCAAAAATCAAACTGATATAAGCTTATATTCACCATAATTACATTTTTAAAAGGCTCACAATATCTGGAACTCAATACTCTTTTCATTAAGTATGATGTCTATTTGTTTCTAATTTGTCTTTGAAATGGTAATGAGGAGGAAAAAAAAGCAACTTTTAGCTGCTATGATTGGATGAAAAAGCCAATATCTCGCTTATGCATAAACTCAGGTCACAAATTGAGACACTTTTGCTTGACATCGTGAGCATGAAAGCATTATCATCATTATTTTCACCATTGTTTTTTTGTGTGTGGGGGGGGGTGGCTTGATAGATTTATTTTCTTTTTTGATGAGCAAAGTTACAGACTGTTGGTGTCTTAGTGTGTTTCAGGTGCCACAACAAAATACCACAGATTGGGTGGCTTAGATTTACTTCTCACAGTTCTGGAGGATGGGAAGTCTCAACTCAAGTTGCCGGCAAGGTAGGTTTCATCCTAGGCCTCTTCTCTTGGCTTGCAGGTGGCCACCATCTCGCTGTGGTTACCAGAGGGTAAGGGGGGACGGGGGGGATGATAGTCAAGGGTAAATGGGATCAAATATATGGTGATGGAAGGAGAAATGACTCTGGGTGGTAAACACACAATGTGATATATAGATGCTGTATTACAGAATTGTACACTTGAAACGTATGTAACTTTACTAACCATTGTCACCCCAATAAACTTGAATTAAAAGAAATTAAATTATTTAATTCTAGCTGCCAAAATACCAGGAGCATTAAAATCACAAGGGGCTCAGCTACACTATATTCGGTCATCGTCTCTACTGGATCGTCCCATTCACACGCTAACTGCTATGGACTTAAAGTTTGTGTCCCCCCACACCCCAAATTCATAATTTGAAACCCTAGCCCCCAACGTGGTGATATTTGGGGATCGGGCCTTTGGGAATAATTAGGGTTAAATGAGGTCATGAGGGCAGATCCCTCAATAATGGGATTAGTGTTGTTACCAAAGGAGACACCAGAGAGCTTGCTCTTTTGCCTGTGTATTTTCACTTTTCTTACTGTTCAAATAAATGCACCAAAAATGAAGTGTTCGTAAATTATTATTGACAAAAGTTTTTTTTTTCTTTAATCAAAGAAAATATCCTGTCACTTCTACAGTTAATTCTACGCTCTGATTCCTCACTTCTCAACAATAACCAGAGCCAAGACAAATGGCTGCTAGATGATGCTGAATTATTTCTGGATAACAGAGGGCAGAGTCCAGCCCCACCTCCACACTTCTGTTGCCATGGTTTTCAAATTAGATGCTTGCATGGTCAAAACAGACTCTCACTGTTCTATTCATCACCATTTAACTACAAGAGCCTCTGAGCACATCTATGATCTCTATGGCTCACGACTGCAGACGGGATGAACATAAATGATTAGAAAACACCACCTGCTCGGCGCTTAATGCAGGAGGAAAAGAAGCAGCTGTGCCATTTGGGATGGAAAACACATTAGCTTAAGCTCAGCATGCCACTGACATAACCAACCACGAAAATTGAAAGACACTGAGGGTGTATGATGAAATATTGTGTGACACGTACTATCTGTTTTCTATTCGAGAATTTCTGCCTGAAGGCTGTCAGGCACAGAGTGGCTGATGAGGCCTCTATGGAACTTCCTCTAGATCTCAATGCTTGCTAATTGGAATATGAAAATAAGAGTCCTTGTGAAAGCAACAAGTCATCTATGAAGTGCATTAAAGGGCCCCAAAGGTGCAGCACTCAGTGGTAGCTACAGCAGCCCTGCTGTAAAGAGTGAGGGCAACGATTCTTTTCAGCAGGCTTTCATTGACGTTAAAGCTCATAACCCAGAAAAACTTCATTTATCCCTATAATTAGGTAAGAGAGCTACAGATCATATAGATTGATAACCCTAATTTTTGTGCAAACATTATTCACTGGATTCACTGAACTTTGAACGGACAGATTAGTCACTAATAAAGTTGTCTCTTGCCTCTATTAGCATGCTGACAAGAGGATAAGTCTCCTTTCTTAAAAAAACCTTTCTCTTAATAATATATTTTTCTGGTGTCACCTTCAATTAGTTAAGTGACACCTAACATGATACAGCTGCATTTGATTAGTAGTTATAGATTTTATTTTTAAAAAGTTGATCTTAAATACATATAAATATATATGTATATTCCTCCATTTAAATATAAAAAAAGTTCACAATTTTGAATTCTAGTTACTTTTAATAGGTATAGATTAGCAAATCTAAAATGATGATATATTTCAAAACTGAGCAAGTGAGTCATTATTATGAGAAAAAATTGGAGCCAGAATATAACTGACATGCATTTGCACCGTTGTGCAAATTTGAGGTGTATAACGTGATGATTTCATATATGTATATATTGCAAACTAATTACCACAATAAGGTTAGGTAGCACGTCCATAACTTTACATACTTAACTTTTTTTGTAGTAAGAACATTTAAGATTTACTCTCTAAACAACTTTCAAGTACACAATACAGTACTGGTAAATGTGGTCACCATGCTATATATTGGATCCCCTGAACTTATTAACTTTATTATATAATTGTATGTTTGTATTCTTTGACAACCTTACCCATTTTGCTCACACCCTCCACCCCTGTCCCTCACAACCACCCATCAACTCTGTTTCTGGGTGCATGTTTTTTATATATATTCCACATATAAGTTAGATCATAGAGTATTTGTCTTTCTCTGTCAGACTTACTTCGCTAAGCATAATATCCTCAAGGTTCATCAACATATTGATGCCATTTACAAATGGAAGGATTTCCCTCTTTTTACGGCTGAGTGATATTTCCATTTAAAATATATACCACATCTTCTTTATGCATTCATCCTTCGATGAATTCAGGTTGTTTGCCTTTCTTGGCTATTGTAAATAATGCTGTAATGATATACCTTCGAGATAGGCAGTGCAGATCTACCTTCGAGATAGTGATTTCATTTCATCAGACATATACCCAAAAGTGGGATTGCTGGATCATATGCTAAGCTTATTTTTAATTTTTTGAAGAACCTCCATCTGTTTTCCTTAGTGGTACCAATTTACATTCCTATTAATAGAACACAAGGGCTCCCTTTTCTCCACATCCTTGCCAGCTCTTGCTATCTCCTGTCTTTTTGGTAACAGCCACTCTAACAGATGTGAGGTGATAGTTCATTGCGGTTTTGATTTGCATTTCCCTGATAATTGGTTCAGCACCTTTTCATGTACCCGCTGGTCATTTGCGTATTTTTTGGAAAAATGTCTATTCAGCTCTTTTGCCCATTTTTTTTTTTTTTTTTTTTTTTTTTTTTGGCTGATCCATCCTGCCACCTGTTGGCAGCTCAACGGCAGCTCAGCTCAGGCCAGGAATCGAACCGCTGTTGCTCAGAGCTCGCACTCTTGAGCAAGCTCTTAACCAACTGAGCCACTCAGCCAGCCTGTTTTGCCCATTTTTCAATTGGATTAGTTTCTTGCTGTTGAGGTGAATGAGTTCCTTATTTGTTTCGGATATTAACCTCTTATCAAATAGATGTTTTGTAATTTTTTTTTCCATTCTGTAGATTGCCTTTTCATTTTGTTAATTACTGTTGTTTTGTTTTTGTTTTTTTTCTGTGCAGAAGCTTTTTAGTTTGATGTAGTCCCACTTGTTTATTATTTTGTTGTTTATGCATTCGGTGTCTAGCAAGGATGGTCTAGCAAATATTTCTTTACAAAACCCTTGCTTTTCCATCTCCTTGTGAATTGCCTTCCTGCCCTTTGAAGTCCCAAACTGTTATCCACTCCCACTCCCCTTTCTCCTTAACTCAAGATAGAAGATAAGCCTCAACTGCCTAATTTGTCCTCGGGCTCCATAATCTTATGAAACGCCCATATGTATATACATAATGAATTTGGTGATTTTCTTCTGTTAATCGCTCATGTCAATTTGATTATTAGACCAGTCAGAAGAACTTAGAAGGGTACAAGGAAAATTATTTCTCCTCCCCTACAGTTCCATTGGTCTATGGGTCTGTTTTGATGTGAGTACCAGAAGGTTTTGATTACTACAGCTTTGTAATATAGTGTCCAATCAGGAAATGTGAAGCCTCCAGGTGTGATCTTCACATAGATCATTTTGGCTGTATGGAGTCTTTTGAGTTTTTATACTAAGTTTAGAATTGTGTTTTTTTTTTCTATATTTGTGAAAAATGTCACTGAATTTTCATAAGGATTGCATTGAATCTATACATGGCTTTGGGCGTATGAACATTTTCACAATACTAATAATTCTGATCTCAGATCTTGGTTCCCAATACCATTTCCCACTAAAAGGGGTATTTTCTTGGGCCATAAATTTAAGTAGTGGTAAGGAGAATGTGGGGACATGAGAGAAGAGCACAGAAGTAAGCTGGAAGGCATCTCACCATCTAAATCTAATAAATATTGAGCATCAAAATCCATAATAATATTAATGGATTATAACCCATTAAATAAAATTATAATAATGAGTCTATAGTGATATGCTAATTAATAAATAATTAAAAATAAATAATTAAGAAAGAAGACAACATTCTTGTGTATAGTCAAATGCCAACTAATTAAAGTAGAAGAAATAACTGACTTAGAAAACAGTATTTAACATCATATTAATAATTAAATCAGGCAAGAATCATCAATAAACTGAAACTAGAGAATTAAAGTTTGATGAATAAAATATTTTTGCATCAATACACAGCATTCTCCTCAAAAATTAGTTATTCATTTCAAAGAGCAAAATAGTAACTATACAACAGAGAATCTGTTAAATATGCATTAACTAAGTTTCATCTGGAGGAGCTATTAAACAAGCCCACATGGAGACCATTGTACAAAGTCACTTTGAAAGATAATTATAGCCCAAGGAATTGTTCTGGATTAAAGAGGTTAAGGGGGCAAATAAATGAATGTATGATACTGTCCTATATCTTGAAAAAAAAATAAAAATGAAGAACATTATTGGAAAAATCAGTAAATTTGAATATAGATTATGGATTAGAAAATAGTCATGACAATGTATTTTTATTTTGATATTTGTACTGTGATTTCTTATGAGAAAGTTATCTTTGTTAGAAAATATGCCCTGAAGTAAAGTTTCTCTCAATGTTTATAAAACAATATGTATAATAAATAAATTAGGGAAAATACTTAAAAATGATGTTTCTGTGTAAAGACTTAAGGGGATTCTTGATGTTTTATGTAATCTAAATTACATAAATAAAAACTTATAAATGTATTGTTTAGAAAAAATAAGCAGTAATAAGAAAACAATTATTAAAAAAGTAAATATCCATGGAGAATAGTCGTTTCAAGTGCTATTCATTTCTCCAAACATTAAAACTCACCACAAATAAACTTAAGTGAAAAAAATGGAAGTATTAGATCAAAAAGATAAAAGAAGAATCTATATATTTGAGTATTATAGAGATTATACAAAACATATTCAAATGGACAATGAAATGATGTCATTGCTTGCATCACCTAAAGATACTGGAAAATGACATTAGAATAAGTCTTGACAGAAATGCTGAAAGTAAGTGCACACAACTGTATTTAGAGTGAAGATGTCTAAGTAACTTACAGTTCTAGAAAAGTAATTAAGCAGCAGAAATTACTTTTACAGCTTGGAGTCATTTAAAATATTACTATTAAAGATTCAATTGAATATTGTTACAGCATTAGGCATTCTTTAACAATATTATTCTGCGCAGCTGAATACAAGAACTTTCTGCAGAAAAGACATAAATACTTCTATGTTGGATGTGCTGCTAGTCAGAAACAATTTCTCCATTAACAGCATGCCCCAGATCTTCTGTATGTTGGCCCAAGTTACAGTTGTACTCAGACCTAATTAAAAATGTACATTGTGGGAACAGATTTTGTGCTTGTAGAATTTAAATAAATTTGTCTTCATGGCAGAAATCCTTGATGAAACACTGCAGAGTTTATTCTACAGGATGGAAAACTATAGTTTTGTTAGCTTGATGGTGTTTAATCAGTATACTTTCTTTGCTTGTTTGTTTGTTTAACTCTATTGGCTGGTTAATTTGAATTGGATAAATGTAGATCAAAGGGAAAGACAACTGGGAAATTGCCTACAAGTCTCTACTGATTTTGGTTCACTGGGCCTCCTTAGGTCTCATTACGGGGATAGTGATTTCATCATTGGTATAGTCTGCATTAAGAGACAGAGGTTCTATACCAACCCAGGTATGGATCTTGGCTTCTGCCTCTGTGTAACTTTGTCTGCTTGATTATTATGGAATTTAATTTCCTTGGCTCCAAAATGAGGTAATAAATTTTAATTTCTTAAATAGAAAATGTTTCAGGGATTCCAATGATGGACTCTTGTGCCACTGAATTGAGTGCCTCAAAAAATCTTTAAGATCTCACTGGTGAAAAACTATGGAAGGACCAGGTTAGTTAGCAGTTATGCAGATGCCAGTCTTACTGTTACTATTTTTCTGTTAGGTCTGCACCAGCCAGAATGCCAGTCACCTTAATTCTTATATGTGGCAGCTTCAGCAATATGATATTATCGAGGAACGAGACTTGCATTACATACATTCGCTCACTTTTGTCCCAAATGGGAGCATGCTTTTGAGTGTGGTGAAGATAGTCAATAGTATGAATTTTAGAGCAAGAACCATCCATTCATATGGTGAGATTTCTCATACTATGCTTGTAATATCCCCTAATTTAGTTTTTTAATTATTATTTTTCAATTACAGTTGACATTCAATGTTATTTTATATTCATTTCAAGCAGTCATTTACAGTAGTTAGTCACTTACATAATTTATGCAGTGATCCCCCCCCAATTAGTCTAGTACCTACTTAGCACTCACTATACATAGCTATTAGTATACTATTGACTATATTCTTATGCTGTACTTTACATCCCCATGACTACTTTTTAACTACCAATTAGTATTTCTTAATCCCTTCGTTTTTTTGACACTGCCTCCCCAACCCCATTCTCCTCTAGCAACCATCAGTTTGTTCACTGTATCTATGAGTCTGTTTCTGTTTTGTTTGTTTGTTGATTTTGTTCTTTAGATTCCACATATAAGTGAAATCATATGGCATTTGTTTTTCTCTGTCTGACTTTACTCAGCATAATATCCTCCAGGTCTATCAATGCTGTTACAAATGGCAGAATTTCATTTTTTATGGCTGAGTAATTGCATTGTACATAATTATCACCTCTTCTCTATCCATCATCCATGATGGACACCCAGGTTGTCTCCATATCTTGGCTATTGTAAACAATGCTGTAACAAACATATGGATGCACATGTCCCTTTGAAACAGACTCATAGATACAGTGAACAAACTGATGGTTGCCAGAGGAGAATGGGATTGGGGGAGGCAGTGTCAAAAAGGTGAAGGGATTAAGAAATACAAATTGGTAGTTAAAAAGTAGTCATGGGGATGTAAAGTACAGCATTAGAATATAGTCAATATTATTGTCATAATTAAGTCTAGTGCCAAGTGGGTACTAGACTAATTGGGGGGTCACTGCATAAATTATATAAATGGCTAACTATTATGAATGACTACGTGTGTTTTGGCTTTCTTCAGTAAACTACCTAGAAGTGGGATTACTGGGTCCTTTTTTGTCTCTTGTTATAGCCTTTGTTTTAAAGTCTATTTTGTCTGGTATAAGGATTGCTACCCCAAGGTTTTATTTGTTTGTTTCCATTTCATAAAATATCTTTTTCTATCCCTTTACTTTCAGTCTCTGTGTGTCTTTTGCTCTGAAATGAGTCTCTTGCAGGCAGCATATGTATGGGTGTTTTCTTATCCATTCAGCTACCCTATCTTTTGATTGGAGCATTTAACCCATTTACAGTTAAGTTAATTGTTGATAGGTATGTGGTTATTACCATTTATTACTCATATATTTGATCACTTCTCCTTCTCCTGCTTCTTCAAGGAATCCCTCTAATATGACTTGTACCACTGGTTTGGTGTCTGGCAAGCTCTTTAACTGTCCTTTGATACTAAATGATAGCTTTACTGTGTGAGTAATTGTGGTTACAGGTACTTGTTTTTATCACTTTCAATTTACATGCCAATTCCTTCTGGCCTGCAAAGTTTCTACAGAAAAATCAACTGACAACTAATCATCTAACTTTAAAAGAGGGAAATTTATCCTGGATTATCTAGGTGGGCCATTAAATGTGGAAGAGGAGGAAGAAAAGTTCAGTGTCAGAATGATATTAAGAGAGGAAAATTGAAATGGTGACTGCAGGCTTTGAAGATGGAAAGAAGTTTTAGCCCAGCGAGACCCATTTTGGACCTCTTACCTCTAGAATTGTAATAAAATAAATGTGTGTTGGTTTAAGCCACTAAATTTGTTACAGCAGCTATGGGAAACTAATGCAGACCCTCTGCTGTTGAGTTGCCTGAGATTCCCACAGCCCAATTCTATTTGTTTCATTGGCTCCATATGACTGTGAATACATACTAGTAGATTAGCTCTTCTAGAAGTGTTTCCATAACATTTGGAAGATAGCAAAAAAAAAAATTTTTTTTTTGGATATGTGCTTTGAGAAAATAGTTTTGGTATTTGGTGAATAAATATAGGCAGAAAGGAGATGATGAGAGGTGATTAGATGAAACTTTATAAATCATTGACTGGTATATGTCTGGGCCAATGATCATCATTAGTTATAAGCAGTCAGTAAGCACCATTTTATCTATTGTATTAACAAGAAGGAAAAAAAAAACCAAAACAAATTATTTGACTCTGTAACTAAAATGTGTGCCCCTTGTACTTTCTTCATCTTTTACATAAAAATTGTATTAGATTACTGCAGCATGATATGAAATAAAAAATGTTAATTTTGTTTGTAAATACCATAGGTCAAACAGAAAACTAAAATAAAAAACTACTGAATAGGACACAGCTTTTAAGGAATATAGCTTCTAATAAATAACACAGATGAGAAAATAAATATTCAGTATGTAATATATTAAGATCCACATTGAATATAAGTATAGGATGTACCCATACAGGGACACATAAGTGGATCCCATGAAATCTGTGGTCATCAATAATATTGGAAAAAATTACATGACACTTGATTCTATTCTAAAAGAGTCAATAAGTTTATATACATTCATTTTATAACTGAGGAACCTGGAATACACAATGGTTAGTAATTGTCTAATACTAGAAAAATAATTACAGGAGAAACATATGGGTGTTCAGTGTGTCAGAGGCCACTGTCCAGATCCTCCATGAAATGTCAGGCTACCCCACCTATCAGGCAATCCCCAATACTCCAGGCTGCCTTAGCCACCCCTCCTGCCACTCAAGAGTCACAGTGCAGCAGTAGGCTGAGGGCCTGGCCAGGTGCTAAGGATTGGACTCCTTCCCAGGGGCAGTGCAGCACAGGTACTGCCCTAGTTCTGAGGGTGCAGTGAGTGGCACATGCACGGGATACAAATCTATGGACTTCCAGGAAGGGCTCACCAACTACCCAGAAAATGAATGATAAAGACAGTTCCTTAGACATGTCAGAATGAAATTTCAAAGCACCAAATAAAAAAGCACTGTACTTCAACTGGAAAACATATTATATCATTTACAAAGGAACGAAAAAACAATAATAATAATTACCATTAGAGCTGAGAATAAAATTCAGGACTCTTAACTCAGTCTAGTGTGTTATCCGTTAGCAATATTGCCTCTATGGACACCTCCTTTTTCAAACATTATTATTTGAAATGAAAAATATTAAGATCAATTATTCTCACTCATTTTCCTTACTATTTTTTTTTTACAAAATTGCTATACACCCAATACACATCTAAACAAACAAATAGAAAAAATAATCAAATGGACAACTTACAAAGAATGAATAATTTTACATAAGATTCATAAATTTGCCTGATGATCTTATAAGTTAGGTACATACATACCAATGGAAACTGTTTTGGGTGTGTATTTGGCAATGCATTCTGCCTTTTGTAAGAGTAAGGAGAAATATGTTTCTGTAGCTACCAAAACTACTATAGTATTTAAATGGACTTAGGTTTTATGGCATTCTATGAGTTACAACCTGAAATAATATTATTGTATGTTTTAAAAAAAAAATTCACTAGAGTTTCAGTGGAAAAATACTTTTTCTCCCAATCCATGTCACTATAAGAAGGCGGTTCATTATTGTGACAAGTATATCTATGAGAGCTACCTGCAGACCCAGGAGGCCCAGGTTAATAATGAATGACCTGGGAAATAAACTGGTCACTCAGAATTCACTGCTCAGCAGGAGGACAGGTGGTGTCATCACAAGTACATTCTTAGTTCAAATTGGCGCTCAAGAGAATAAGTACTGAATTTCATGGGTGTACTTAACTAGGTGGTCATAATGCCCTTGCCTCCAGAACCAATTTCCACATTAGGTATAAACCCAAGTCAGAAGCTTCTGATAAATGTCATTTCAGTCTTTGTGCCTAGAGAAGGCTGATTTTATCCAATACACAAGGCTCACCTGATTAGCGCTTGGGATTTTAAGTCACACATCTGTGTTTGAATTACATCTTTGCCAGTCACTAGCTTTATGAACTTCAGTAAGTTATAAAAATGTCCTAGTGTGACCATTTTAGATACCTCATGTAAGTGGAATCATATAATATTTGTCCTTCTGTGACTAGCTTATTTAACTTTAGCATAAAGTCCTCCAGGTTCACCCATGTTGTTGCCAAAGGCAGGATTTCGTTCTTTCTTAAGGCTGAATAATATTCCATTGTATTTATTTATCACATTTTCTTTATCCAATCATCTACCTAAGCAGAGAATAGAAGAGTGGCTACTATGGGCTGGGAAAGAAAGAAATAAGGAACTGTTGTTCAATTGGTGTAAAGTTTCAGTTATGCAAGATAAGTAAGTTACAGAGATTGCTATAGAACATAGTGCCTACAGCTATCAATAATGTATTGTGTTCTTAAAAATATGTGGAGAAGGTAGATTCCCTGCTAAGTGTTCTTACCACACACACAAAAAGAGACACTAAGATGCTTTTGGAGGTGATGGGTATATCTATTACCTTATATGTGGTGATGGTTTCACATGTGTGTGCATATATCCAAACTCATTAAATTATATATTTTCAAAATAAATATATTCAGTTTTTGTATATCAACTAAACCTCAATAAATCTGTTTTAAAAGTAAATATTCTAAACCTTGGTTTTTATTCCTTAAACATGAGTAGTATCAATGTCTTCCTCATTAGGTTGCTGTGAAGTTTAATGTATTAATTCATTCATTCAACAAATACTGATTGAGTAACTTATCTGTATCTGGACTGGTCTAGACAATGTTTGTGCTTCACAGTTTTTAGTGGCAACAAATAAATACATTAAAACTATATTTTGTACTGCAATATTTGCTTTGAAGGAAATAAGAGACAAAAAATAGACAGTAAGAGAGAGAAGCCATTTTAGATAGACTCATCATGGTAAACCCTCTAAGCTGGAGACATTTGATCAAGTAAGTCAGATATATGGAAAACTAGGGAAAGGATTAAAAGTCTAATTCAGAATAGAGTAGTCCATAGTGAACACAAGTCTCGGAACATTCATGAACTTAAAGAAGAGAATGCAGCGATAGCAAAATGAACAACAGCTAAAAGCTCATTATGAGCCACGTGGCCCACAATGCTGCAGCTATAGCATGACCATAGCTAAAACAGAGAAAGAAGAAGATAGAATCGTATATGCCTTGGCCTGGAAAAGGAGATGGGAGGTAGAGAAATACATAAATATTAGTAAGCAGTAACATTCTCTGCTATATAATCCATGCACTCACTCCTGATTCATCTAAATTCATCTCCCCTTATTTCTCATCTTGAAGTACACTCCTTATTGGCATCAAACTTGTACCATATCATCCATACACCATGAAATTCCATGTCCATTTTTTTCACTCTTTTTACTTCATGGCTTCATTAATGATCCACTCACATACAAAGATTTTTCAAAAGCACCACCTACCCCAGCATTTTTTCTCGGAAATTCACAGCTGAATTAAATTATGCTCTGCTGTACTCCATTTACATATTTTATCACAGCACCTACTACATTTATGAAATTTCTTGATATGTGTCCGATTCTGTCTTATCAATCTTTTTATTCTAAGTAATCAAAGAATACATGATATGTATTTGATGATTGGTACATGCTTATTACCTATAATTTTACTTAGAAAGAAAACTACATTTTATGGCAATCTTCAGAGCTAATCTTGTAGTTATTTACTGGAAAATAAATGCACCAGGTTAGAGTCATTCTTGCCTTTTAAAAGGCAATCCATAGAATAGAGGTTAAGAGCATGGCCTCTGGAGTCAGGATGCCTAATTTTTATGCTGACCCTATTATTGGCTTGTTATGTGAACTTAAGCAAGTCACTCAATCTCTATGCATTAATTGCTTTATCTGTAAAATTGGAATAAGAGTCATACTTGTTTCTTAGATTGATTTTGAGGATTAAATGAACTTAATTTAAAGTATGGTTAGTACAATGCATGAGTTATAATAAACAACCAATTGTATGCTAGCTAAAATTATTAGAAGCTGTCGATATCAGAAAAGTATAAATCATAAACATCCAAAAGTCACCATTTAAAATACTTTTAAAAATATCAAAATAATACTGGTTAAATCAGAGTAAAACGCTATTTTTGAACAACTATGCAAAAATTTTAATATGTGAGATGCTACCTACTGCTGGTAAAAATACAAGAAAATAGCCACTTTCATACAGTGTTGCTGGGAAGGCACACTGGTTCAGTTTCTTTGCAGTGTACAATTTAGCATTATGTTTAATATAACTCATATTCTGTTTACCACACTAATCTCACTAAGTATTAAGTGACCCTAAAGCTACACTAACAAAATTTAGCTTATGCTGCAAGACAGACATTATTTCTCGGCCACAAACACACCATTGCATTTTTTTGTCACAGTAAAATACAGATGACAACCAAAATTCCCATTAATAGTAAACTATTTAAATAAGCAATAGTACACATCTATGGTATAGTGTAGTATTAAATGAGTGACATAGATCTGCATGTGCTATTTGAAAACAGGTAAGACTATATAAAATAATTAATATTTATGGACCTACGTCTTTTTCTCAAGACAGAATCACGCACATACAATCTTATTAATGGTGATAACTTCAGGGTTATGAAATGTTGGAATGCCCTCGTTTTTTTATTTTGAACTTCTTAGTACTGTTGGAGTGTTCTAGCATGTCTAAAAAACATGAATGTTCCACACATCTAATAACTACATATATTGTTATTTCTCAAGTCACCAATAATATCTATTTAGTAAACTGATATAATATTTTTGTTTCCTTATTTATTTTTCACTATATTATTAAATATTCCTTTTAAAGGTATAAACAGAAAAAATTTGTTAATAGCAGTGCTACTTGAGTTAGCTTTAAGTGGTCAAAAGTTGATGAGAGATTTTGACACTGCTGTGGAAAATTAAAATAATTTGGATCATATTGACAGTTAAACAAAACACACACACACATACAGAGCAATTGTGTCAGAATTAAATGTATACAATATTGCAATATCTGGCATCTAATGAATGTTCTCTCTATAGTATTTATTGTTATTGCTATCTTTATTATTTTTACCTACTTATGAACATTTGCTTATTTTTTAATAGGAGAGGTGATGAGAAAGTTCTGAGATGTCCTAAATTAAAATACAGCAGGTCTGAGAGCAGGAGAAAGAGATAACTGAAGCAATCAGTTAACAGCCTTGGGCCAAAACTAACAAAAGACTACTCACATTCCTAAATGTTTGTTGAAACTTTAAATCAACTTCCTTCCAGGCCACTGTCCAAATAAAATAGCTGATCACTAGAGACTACTGCATCCTGCTTATGGATGAACTTTCCAGACTGTTACCCACAACCAATTAACACGTAGTAAATATTTCTTCCTTATGGACTATGCACTTATGCTGGAGCTGGCCCCACTTCACCTTTTCCTGCCCCCATGATCTAGAGCCAATGTAAATTCTTTCAAAGCAATTTACATTTTTCTTCTGCAAACACATTGCATAAAAGAGCCCCAACAAAAGAGCTTGAGGACAGCAGGCATGTTTGTCTTTTCCATCTAGCTCTGCTGCTGGTGGTTTAGGATGTATATCCCAGAACCTGGTCTTTTTTCTGGCTAACACAGGGCTCAAAACCCCTTCTTTCAGGAAAATTTTCAGCCTTGGAGGTGTTTGTTAACAGGGGATAGACAGATTATTGGATATATTTGGAGAAAATAATTTCTTTAAATAAACACAAAGTTAATAAAAATAGCCCCTTTTAAAAAAGTTTCCAGAATCAAGTATCGTTTAAAAAGTCTTTGAATTAAATTTCCCGGTGATGTTGTTCCAGAAGGATCTGCATGTGTGAATGGCACGCCTCTGGTTTTGCCTGCTTATATGAAACTGAATGTGCCTTGAGTTCTTAAAGAAAAAATACTGTGATTTCAGGCCTGGTATGACAGGATTTAGAATATTTTGAAAAAAAGATTTGTATATCCCTGTCATCCAAAGTGAAACACAGGGCTAGAAAGGCCACAGGAACATTTCATCATAAAATCTTGCTCACCCTGTAATATTCTATCATAATTACCATGAGAGGTACCAACAGGGCAGAAAATTGAGATGGAAATTCCTCAAGGAGATGAATGAGAGGGAGAAACTTGTTCAGGAATTATTTTAGGAAGAAATGAATCCTATAAACAGCAGGTGTATATGCTAATAGAATGAGTCTGTGTTTTAATTAAGCAGTGTTTCCTTACAGAGTAATTACATATGTTGTTTACTCAACTTTTTTAAAGTTCATTAACAGATCTCTAATCTTTTTTTCTTCTCATCTTACAAATTAAAAGGTTTCTTCTAACTTGTTTTCATTCTGAAATTTGTTCCCATTCCAAAAGAACTGTATACTAGGTACGAAGCTCATGGCAAATTTGTGTTCCTTACGAAGTACTCAATCTAGGAATTGAAGTAAACATGTTCATAGTCTACACACATGGTGTTCTCTGAACTTATATAATTTATTGGAATGTGTTATTGTAAAGAATATGCCTTAAAATCGACAGCAGGGAAAAATGTTTTGAAGTGTTCTCAAATGAGTATCACCAAAGAAAAATTTTGCCACTGGTTCTGATGGCTGCTGCATGGAGAAGTGAAGTTGGGTTTTACGAGTCAGTTCTTACGGTTTGGAACTGTTACCGGAACCGAGCAGCACCCCCACCACTGAGAAATTTTTGTGTTCTTTCCTACAGAAATTTTAAGTATAGAAACGTTAAGTCTCCTCTCTAGTTTCTTGGTTTCTTAGCCCCTGGCTTTGATTACTCTTCTCATCCGTCTGTGAATCCTAGGCTAAAGATTACTCTTAGCCTGAGTCCTAGAATCCTCCTTTCCCCCTGCTTCTTGATTGCTTTGTAAATCAGTTTCTGAATCCTAAACAATAGAAGTCTCCTACCCCTGCTTCAGATGACTACTTGAAAGCCTGTGACTTCCTCATATCCCCCAGGCCAGTAAACTGAATGCCAAACCCATTCTGGGCCCAGACAACTAATGCCACCTGTGTAACAGGCTAAATGGCAACAGGCTTTATGAGAGCAAACAGATTTATTAATTAAAATCTATTTTTCCTCATTCAGGGGCCTTGGGGATACAGAGGACACCCCTAACAAGATTGCCAGTCACAACCAAAGAAGCCAATCCGGTCTTCCAGGCAGATCTCAAGACCCGTTCCTCTCATCTGAGATCAGCTAGGGTGAGAGTTCCATGAATCCCCCAATACGCAGGGACAGCTCTACACCTCTGCCCAGCAGGAAGCAGGTACAGAAGAAAAGACCTCCTGTCCCTCAGCTTCCCATAGAGATTTAAATGGGGATCACGTCTCTCAAGGGGAAAAGTAGGCAGGCAGTTAGAGGCAGGCATTGGGTCTCTGCATTCCTGCACATCCCACAGGATGTGACCGCCCAGTGACCTCCCCTCTCAACCCAAACTTCTTTTTATTGTAACTATCTACCCCTGAAACAAATGGGCACAAAATACCCAACTAGATCTGACCAGTCACTCGCACCTGCGCAGTATCTCTTGTCAATCACAGGTGCCAATCAAGTAGTCCCAGGCCCTGAGAGGAACAATCCATTCCGGAGAAAGGGGATAAAAACTCCAAATTCTGGGAAATCCACCTCTTTTGGACACCCTAGTCCTTTTGACCACTTCTTCCCTTTTTGAGCCTTTTGAAGCCTCACCTTTGCGCGTGGCCTGCTCCAAACTCTTTGGAATGTAATTTCTCTTCTAATAATGGGCGCTTGAGCCATTCTCTACGGCTCAGGCCTACTTCCACTTCTTTGAAATGTACTATCTCTTCGAATAAACGACTTTTTCAGTCCTTTACTTCGGCATCTTGTTCAATTCTTTGCTTGAGTTGCCAAGGACCTGGACTTCATGCCGAGAAGCGCCCACTTTCCGACAACAAAACTCTATGGTGTGTTGTGTTTAAACTAAATAGTTGTCCACTGAAATTTAAACTTCCCATGTGGACATACCCAGAATAATATCACTTTTATTCCTTATGGAAGAATCTCTACACAGAAGCCACTGCCAAGTCATCATGTCAACTCTAACAGTCCTTTGGCTCCTGTATGTCTTCACTTCAGTTCTTCTGATTGAGTTGTTGTATGTTCGTATAGTGACATCACAGAAGTACTTGCAATATGCTCATGTTACACCACAGGAATCTAAGGAGAGAGTGCTTGTGAACTAAATTAGAAGATTGAAAATGGTCTCCTACTTTTCATGCCTATCAGTATCAATTGCATTAACATCTCAGAAATACACAGAAGTTCATTTCTTGGAAGAAATGCTTGCCAACAACATACCACTGGTGTTTTTATTCACGAAAATAATGCTTTAGAATCCTTAGCTAGATTTCTTCATATTGAGATTATCAAAAACAGATGTTCAAAGTGAACTGCATCAAAACACACACATAGAAATTTAGTCCAAATGCAGTTAAAGTAATGTGCCAATTATGGCAATACATAACATACATGTTTTCATGTCTGAATGAAAATTCTGTCTGCCTGGTTGCTCAAGCAATGAATTAAAATCACACTTGTAAGGGTAATAGATCTGCAACATGAAGAAGCCATGATGGTAGGTTTTAGAACAAAATAGTATGTTTGAGCATCTTCCTCATGTAGCTTCACACACATTTCCTTTAATATCAGTATGAAATTTTCCTTTACAGTTTAAGTTATTCAAATTTATTGATAACAAATTCATAAAACTCATCTTTGTAAGTCATTTGACAGATCTCATCTTACTGTTGCAGAATATAGATGACATAATTAGACTAAAAAATAAAACTAGATTAAACTAAAGTCTCATTTGCCAGTCCAAAAGCTTCCTAATTTTCAAGGAAGGAGGGATATATACATATACTGCTACTATTCTTTTGTTGATCTAAAATTGCCCTCTTTAATGGAACCTTAAAAAATATGCAAAACTAAAGCCAACATTTAACTCTATGCAAATGCTCCCAAGTCATTGCACTATAAATCCTTTCCCTTTTAATAGTGGATCTATCAACCAATATAGTTGACCTTTTTTTGTTTCTGATATCTCCCAGCACCACAATCTTAAAGAGTTTAAGCTTCATTAATGGTCTTTATTTCATTGTTATGAACCTTGCATTTAGGGTAAAAGATTGGTACAGGACTGCCCACACATGGTTTTATTACCTCTTGCTATAATACCTTTCTTCAAGGAACATGAGGGTGGAATTTGACTACCATAAGATAACTATAAAATTCAGCTTTACTGTCCTCCCTAACAATATGTTAGACAGATTTAAGAACTAGGTTGACATGAGGGCTATCAATTTATCATTTTGCCTCTTCTGTACCAGACATACGTGGTGCTCCACAAAGGCTTGTGGGATTAATATGAAAATCCTAAATAAATCTTGAGCATCAATAATTAAGTGAAATATTGTACATAATACACATTAAAATGTTGATAAACATTTTCCTTTTGTAACAAGAACATTATGGAAGGAAGGAATAACTTCAGATTCTATTCTCATATGAAGAATTGAGAATAAAAAAATTATCTAGTAAATCCTGGTGTTGTAGTTCGTTCATCATGATAATTAAGGCAGACTTTTTGCATAACGGTTGCTTTGACGTCACCTCATATTTCCTCTTCCTATTTCTAGACACACTATCATATATCCCAAACTGTACTTTGGCTTGTCAATAATCAAACTGAAACATCAAACTGAAATAGTTCCTGGTTTATAAAGTATTTGAATAAAATCGTAATAAATAACTAAAATGGTAGTATTAATCATTTTAGGTAATACTTTCAGTAATATTTTATTCATTTAACGCTTACAGAATGCTTTAGGTTTCATTCTCATTTAATCCAACTTAATGTGTTCCTGCTCATTCATATTCTCATTTTAAAAAAATTAGTAAATTCTTCTTGGGTATGATAATATACTTCATCCATTTTAGCTTTATTTTATGATATGTTTATTGTTTTAGATGTAAGAACTAAGCTAGATTTCCTTATGAAAGTCAGTTAATTGAATGGCAGAAGAAAAGTTTGACTCATAAGAAACTACAATTAAATTATATGACAAGAAAAATATTTGTCTTTCTCTGTCTGACTTATTTCACTTAGCATAATACCCTCTAGGTCCATCCATGTTGTCACAAATGGTAAGATTTCATTCTTTTTAGGGCTGAGTAATATTCCATTGTGTGTATGTCACTTATTTATCCAATTGTCTAGCGATGGACACTGAGGTTGCTCCCATATCTTAGCTATTGTAAGTAATGCTGCAATGATCATAGAGGTGCATACATGTATATCATTTCAAATTAGTGTTTTGGATTTCTTCAAATAAATATCCAGAAATGAAGTTGCTGGGACATAAGGTAGTTCTAATTTTTATTTTTTGAGGAATAAGTCAGACAAAGGAATACAAATATATGATTTCACTTATATGTGGAACTTGAAAAACAAAATAAATGAATAAACAAAAAAGAAAAAAACTCTTAGGTACAGAGAACTGATGGTTGCCAGATGGGAGGGAGGTTGGGAAGATGGGTGAAAAAGGTGAAAGGCTTAAAAAGTACAAATTGACAGTTACAAAATAGTCATGGGATGTAAAGTACAGCATAGGAAATATAGTCAATAAAATTTCAATAACTGCATTGTGTCAGGTGGGTACTTGGCTTATCGGGGGGATCATTTCATTAGTTATATAAATGTCTAACTACTATGCTGTACACCTGAAACTAATGTAATATTTAATGTCAACTGCAACTAAAAAGTAAAAAATAAAATGAAATATGATGAAAAAGTACTTCTTAGTCATAAAAATATTAATATAAAATTTAACAGACGCTAAATTTATAATTGCTTTTTGATGTTCTGGATTGTTCTGAAAAAGAGATTTACAATAGAGTTCGATGAAATATTTCTAGCATGTTCCTTTAAAAATTATTTTAAAACGAGCAAAATTAGTGGATATATTTAAATGATTTTGACTCTATCAGCTTTAATGAAGTTCTAAGTCTCTAAGAAAACAAAAAGTTAGAGGTGTTTCATGAACTCCAAATTCAATTTTAAGGCAAGGTAAGTACAATAACCAGAACTGTGAGATGGCTTCCCAAGATTCCCACCCCTGGGGTAAGTGTCCTGTATAATCTTCTCTCTTAAATGTGGGCAAAACTGTGACTATGATGGATTTCACATAGCCTGTGGTTAGGCTACA
Organism: Hipposideros armiger; assembly: GCF_001890085.2. NCBI lineage: Eukaryota > Metazoa > Chordata > Mammalia > Chiroptera > Hipposideridae > Hipposideros > Hipposideros armiger. The sequence goes on from NW_017732617.1 coordinate 258,631, forward strand.
CTATATGACAAAACTGAAATAATGTAGGGATATAATGAAAATTTCAAATCAGTTAAGTTAATCAAAGTGTGATTATACAGGTGGGTTTGACCTGAGATGAACCCTGAGGTGAAAGGGACTGGACCCTTCTTGAAAGGAGAGATTGAAAGACTGAGAAATTTCCCAGCTGGTCCTGAAAGCAAATTGTCATATTGAGGCACAGGACTAAGAGCAAACTCTAGCATGTGAGGGCAGCCCCTGAAAAACAAATAGAAAAAGAATGGACACTTGAACCCTACAGATGCAAGAAAGTATTTCATCAGCTGAAAAGAAGTTTACTTTAATTCTATCTTTTGCTCACATTATCTGAATTTACTTGACAATGACAATAAATGACATGCAGAGGCACTTTCCCCATGGACTTGATAAATGCCCCCTAGGGTTAAAACTTCCTACCTTCTATATTATTTTTTGTTCCCAGTATCATCTCTATAATATAATAAACTAATAAAATAATTAAGAGTTTGAATATGATTTTGTACATAAATTAAAGAAGCATGATGTGATATTATTCTGCTTACAGTTGAAAAAAATTTTAAATAGCAAAGTATTCTCTTGAAACTGAGATTGTAATGTGCAATGTATCATTGGTCACTTTATCCAGAGAAAAGCAAGACAACAGAGGTGAATTGAGATACAATACAGTTTTGCTTTCAATGTCTTAGCTACAGACATAGACGTTAGTGAAGCAGGGCCCGGCTGTGACCCCATAGTAGAGGCCTCGCTATGTCCCCAGCCTCACCTTTCCTTGACCTAACAATAGAATGTCCCCTTGTGGCTTGAGCTCAGAATGGCCCCTATCCTAGTTCCCTGTTGTAGAAAATTACCCTGAAATTTATGATTAATACCCTTAGGCTTACTGATCACAATCTCAATGGTCTAGCTTCATTCTTTCCAGGCTACCCCCATCATTGTTCCTGGGTTACTGACACCACTGCCACCAAAGAGCCATGTTACCAGAGGAAAGGCTCCATGCAGACCCCCGGAATCTTCACCATAGCCTCTGGAGGAATGCCCAGATTTTCCCTTAAATACCCCAAGCCAGTCTGAGAATGTTAAGGCAGTTTTTGAAGGTGTTAACCCACTCCCTTCTCAGTCACTGGTGCTGTGACAATAAATGCTTATCCTATAGGCCAGCTCCTGTGTGGGTCTATTGGCTGAGCGGTGCAGGCAGCATGAGCCCTGGACTCGGTTGCCCTCCGGTTTCATTAGCATTTATGGATAACAGTTGTTTATAACAGATATAATTATTAATATGTTTTCAAATAACACAAGGAATTGGAGAGGCTTAAAGAAATATAAAAAAGTGTCCAGCAATCTTTAAGAAGGCAAAACAGAATACAATAGAAAAGAGGTGGGCACTGAAGACCTGGTCAGCCTCCTGTCTATGATCCATGTGGGGGGTTGATGTTAAGAGAAAATGTATATGTATACCTTGTTATAATTTTTTAATATGCTGTTAAGTCCCATTCAGCCATGTCATATTTATGTGGAAGTCCTGTTGTGTACAGGACCCTGATAGACCTTGGGATATTTCAGAGTTATTTTGCAGAAGAGTTATTAGGTCTTCAGAAATGTCATGACGAATGTTTGCAACAGATGGCACTAGTTCAATTTTGGAAGTACTAGAGTCATTCGCATCTATGTTATTGCTATGCCATTTGACAGCTGACAGTTCTAGCTTCATTCTAAAAAAAAAATTGAGCAATTTGGTTGATTTGGATATTTTACAACAAGTTGAAGATGGAAGATGGAAGACTAAACTGTGTATTTTTGCCACATTTTACTGTTTTACTTCTGTAAAGGGAAGAACGCGCGTCAAGCTTGTGAAAAGTTGCATCAAATTTATGGTGACAATGCTCTACAAGAACGTCAGTGCCAACAATGGCTCACGAAATTCTGTGCTGGTGATTTTGATCTCAATGATGCTCCTTGGTCAGGGAGGCCCACCGAGGTTGATGACGACACAATAAAGGCATTGATGGAGTCAAATCCACATTACATGACAAAACAGATTGCAGAAACATTGAACATCCATCATTCAAGTGTTCATGACCACCTGAAGAGTCTGGGATATGTAAGCAAGCTCGATATTTGGGTTCCGCATGAACTCAAAGAAGTTCATTTGATGACACGTATAAACATCTGAAATATACTCATTAAACATGAGGAAAATGATCCTTTTTGGAAGCGACTGATAACTGGTGATGAGAAGTGGATTGTTCACAACAATGTGGTGTGCAAACGGTCTTGGTCCTGACATGATGATTCGCCTCAAACAACATCAGAAGCACACATTCATCAGAGGAAAGTTGTGCTCTTTAAAGGTGCCATGTTTTTCATCTCCTACCAAGGAACCAAACAATCAATTAGAATGTGTACTGTCAGCACTTGGACAGTTCGAATGAATCCATCATCCAGAAACTTCCAGAGCTTGTTAATTGTAAAGGAGTTGTGTTGCATCGTGACAAAGTGAGACCACACATGTTTGATCATCTGTCAAAAATTATTGGAGCTTGGATGTGATGTGTTGCCACACCCACCATATTCGCCTGACCTTGTGTCATCAGACTTCCACTTGTTTTGCTCTCTTCAAAACTCCTTGCGTGGTATAACGTTCAATTCAAATGAGGTTGTAAATTAGTACCTTGTTCAGTTTTTCACAAATAAAGACAGGTCCTTCTATGAACGAGGAATTATGAAGCTCACTGAAAGATGGCAAAAGGTTATCGAACAAAACAGGCAATATATCATTGATCTTTGTTCTTATATAAATAAATGACCTTTGAAAAACATAGACAAAATATGTCATGACCTTTCCGAAGACCCAATAATAAGAAATGAACTGATTAAGGAGCTGGTGATTATCAATATAATTAAGTAAATAAAATAAAATATGATGTAGAACAGTTGGTAGTTGATAAGAAAAAAAAAACACAAGTAAGCAATAATAAAGTTGATCATTTATAAGCATTCACTGACTAAGGTGGTGTGTAGGAAAAAATCATTTCTCTTGTGCATTTCTCGTTTACCCTCACACTATTACCACTTTCAAAAGACTTCTTATACTTGAGTGAAATGTTTGGTCTCTCTGACTCCATCTTGTTTGGGCCTGGGTTGTTTCCATGGCCTTCAGGTTAATAATTCCTGCTTTAGACATGCTAATTAGAGGAATTCTGCTTGGCAGTTGAGCTTTTACAAAAATAGCACCTCCCATTATCCTTTCCCTTGACACGAAAGAAGCCTGGATTCTGTGCTTTTAAATATGGATTTGAGGATTGGAACCTGCATCTTCTTAATTTGACACCTTCTTGATCAATAAACTTTTCCTACCCTTTTTCTTTTTTTCTTATTCTTTTTTTTTTTTTTTAAAGATTTTATTGGGGAACTGGGGGAGGGAAACATTGTTGGGGAATCGGGGAAGAGAAACAGACAAGTTGCTGTCCTTTTGTTCTTCAGTCTAGTTGTGGAGGACATCGCTTCACTGGCCCATGTTGGTATTATTGTTGCACTCTTCCTGGGTGAGACAGTCACTCGCCGGCCATTGGCTGACCGCTCAGGGTGGCTCACGGCAGCTCATGAAAGGGCATGTCAGCTGCTGGCCAGCCCCACTGCAGCCTACGCCATCACTGGCAACTCACAGCAGCCCAGTTTCAGGTCGAGCTGTTGTTCACCATCTTAGCTGTAGAGGACACAGAATCACTGGCCCTCATGTGGGATCCGAACCGGAGCCCTGCTGCTCAGAGCTGGCGTCCCAAGCCAACTCTTAACCAATGCGCCACTCAGCCAGCCTCATTTTTGTTTTTTTGTTTGTTTTTTTTTGTTTTTTAGCTGAGCCATCCTGTCACCTGTTGGAAGCTCAGCAGCAGCTCAGCTCAGGCTGGGAATTGAACTGGTGACCATGTTGCTCAGTGCTCACACTCTTGAGCGAGCTCTTAACTAACTAAGCCATTCAGTTGGCTCCTCTTTTGGCCTTTTTTAAGCTCCAGGCACACGGACTTTGAACTAGTAACATTCTGATAACATATGTGTGGGGTTTTTCCACACCAAGCAATTCTACAACACCAGCTGGGTGTTCTGCAATTTAAATCCATTGTAACACTAACCAGAGTTAACACAGATTCCACAGGTTAAGAGCTCTGTTCCATGAGATTCAGATGCCAATTGCAAGTAGTTAAGTCCCCAGGTTACTCACAACTTCCCATATTCTTATGGGAAGATTATTTACAGAGCCTTTGTGATAACTGGAAGTACCAAATACTACAAAATATAGAATGAGTTTACTTTTGATAGTGTTACACATGATTAAATCAACATTTTAGTTTATAGAAATTACCTTTGGTTGCTAAAATATACAACAAAGTCGTCAGAGAATGTATGTGGACACTGCATATGTTTTTCTAGAAATTCCTGGAATTCTGGAAGTGAATTTCTAAACCTATGCATTGTGTTCTACTTTAATCAACTTCCTAATGCCTCTAAAGTAGTTCACCAAAGTAGGTTGCATATTATGGAATGAATTAAAGAGCTTTTCACTGACATCAAGAATTTACATATATCCTCAAATCCAACAAAGACCTCAATAGAATGTTGATGCTTTATCCTGTTTGCAAATTAAGTAATTTGTAGGCCACATTAAATCCTCCAAGTTATTTTGTGGAGACCTTCAATCATACATTTATTGATCAAATAGTACCGTAGATACCTGAAATGTTTCATACAGCATTCAAAGGTGATTTACTTTAAAGGAAAAGATTATGTGCTTAATTTTGGTTCAGCAATTATTACTTCATTGTAATTTTCACTAAGCTTTATTAGAATATTACAATAGTTTGTATTTTAGAATATATTATAGAAAAGCTAGCATCTAGGAAACCATTATCAAAAGTAATTATTTTTACTCATTAGTGTAATTTAAATCAAAATAACGAAGACACCTATTTTTATACAAATAGAAAATAATATATTAATCCAAGATAACTTTTACAAAGTACAAAACAACCCACCAAATTCTATCAGTTGGGAAGTGCCAAATGAGACAGTGGCTTTCACTAAAAAAATTAATAAAATTCTTATGTGACAATAATAAATATTAAATGATTGTGAATATTGGCCCATTTTCTTTTAATCCACTTGTTATCAATTTGAGTTGCATGAAAATGGAATGGCTGCATTACAAAAAAATTCAGTTCCATATACCCAAAAATGTCTCAAAAATAATAATAATTGTTTATTACAGAGCATTGAGAGAAGATAACTATTACTTTGTTGGGCTTGCTGAAGTTCCCTACTAGCACTAAAATTTTATTGTTCAAGAATAAATAGCGCTAATTTATTTCTTTTTCTTTTCTTTCTTTTCCTTCCTTTCTTCCTTCCTTCCTTCCTTCCTTCCTTCCTTCCT
>NW_017732617.1:264150-271830 GCF_001890085.2 Hipposideros armiger
GTGTGTGTGTGTGTGTTTCTTTCTTTTTGTAAGGAAATGATATTATTCTGGATCACACGAAAGTGTAAAATGCATTTAATCACTCATTTCTTTTTGGTTTTTAAATCAATAGGACAACATCAGTTTGTTTACTACCTACAAATCCTAGGTTAACATTGAAAAAGGAAAGATAAATAAACCTACCTGTAACATGTTTCGAATGTGTAAAGGAGTATGATAATTATCTCTAGATATCCATTCTTCTCTTTTTTTTTTCTTTATTAAGTGACTTCAGAATTATAGAACCACAAGTGGTAGTTCAGGTACAAATCACATTTTGCTGTTACTGTTACTGCAATCTGTGGCCTAGCAACCAAAGCCTGCTCAATGGAATGGAAGCGGAAAGGACAGGTGCGTCTTCTGAATAACATACTCATAAGAAACTGCTTGACCATCACACTCTCTTCCCCCTTTCCACACTCTGGAGAGCAGACATGAGCCAGCAAGCAGGGGGAAGACTAAGGGGTATCGAGGGAGACAATGAGAAACCTTTGTCGCAGAATGGCTGATGGAATAACCAGTAGAAGAGTGAAAATTAAGAAAGACAGACAGTAGCCAATGTTGGTGGGAATGTGGAACAACTGCAGCTCCTATGCATTGTTTGTGGAAGGATACATTGGTAGAATCATTTGGAAAAATTCTTTAGCACTTTCTTATAAAATTAAACACATACCTGCCCTAAGACCCAGCAATTCCACACCTAGGTAGTTATACAAGAGAAATAAAAACATAGCAAAGAGGGGAATAGGGAGTTATTGTTTAATGGATAAACAGTTTGTATTTAGTATGATGTAAAAGTTTTGGAAATAGATAGCTGTTATGGTTACACAACTTTGTGAATATACTTAATGCTACTGAGTTGTACAATTAAAATAGTTCAAATGGAAAATGTTACTTTATGTATATTTTGCCACAATAAGAAAACATCCATAGAAAGGCTTCTATAGAAATGTCCATGGTAATTTTATGCCTAATACCTCAGAATGAGAAACAATCAAAACGACCATCAAAAAGTAAACAAAAAAAGATATTGTCATGAACTCATGTAGACTAAGGTTTAGCAAATTACAGCCAATTGGACAAATGTGACTGGAGACTTGTGTTTATGTAGCTTGAGAGCACGAACCATCTTTAGAGTTTTAGAGTATAAAAAAATTTTGAACAGCAAAACCCAAGATAGTTACTATATGGCTTTTTTACAGAAAAAAAAAAACAAAACAAAACAAAATCTGACCGTAGATGTAGAGGGTAATTACTCAGCAATAAAAATAACAAGTTATTAAAACATGCAAAAATGTAAATATATCTCATAAACATTATGTTGAACAAAAGAAGCCAGGCACAAAAGATGTATACTGCATGGTTCAATTTACATAAGTTGTAGAATAAGCAAATTCAAGTGAATATATTTAACATCTACAAAATTTGATTAGACAACACATGCCTCCCAATATGATTTGCTGAAAAGGACACAATGTTACTTATGTGACGTTAATGCCCAAAATGCATAATCCAAACTGAATCATAAGGAAACATCAGAAAACAAAAGCTGAGTGGCATTCTACAGAAAAACTGCCTTGGAATCATCAAAAATAGCAATGTCACAAAAAAACAAATAAGGACTGAGGAATTATCCAAGTTTAAAAGAGACTAAAGAATCAGCACAGCTAAATGCAATGTTTGACCAGGGAAAAAGGCTATAAAGGATATTAATGGGGTAACTGAAAAATGTTGACTATGGCTGGTAGTTTATATAATGAATCAGCTATGTTTCTATAGGCAAGTTTAATATATTTAAAATATTTAAAATATATTAAATCTCAGAGATTATTTTTTAAAACATCAGCTATTAAAACAATGACATACAGTCACTACAAACCTTACTGGAAAAGCACCCACGTAAAATTCTTTATTTGAAGGGAACTAAACTCAATCCTGATTATAAAACTGTCAGTCAGATATCACATTCGATTTTTTGTAACAAATAAATTAAGTTGGTATGGTCCCTCCTGCTATCTAGTGGCAGAGGGCCAGATTTATGATTTTCTGTTTTTCTCTTCCTTTTTATGAGCTTTGTCACAGGAATTAGGTTTTAGAATTTTAGGGCCTCATATATTCTCTGAAAGATAACACAAATCCATATACCTGTGACATGTTATCTAATTTTGCTTAATTGCCATTCTGAGCCTTTCCATTATATGTTCAGCAGGAAACCATAAAAGGAGACAGAAAATACTATCTGTAATTGATAAGTGACCAAAGGCAGGTGGGCTAGGTCTGTCTGATCCAGTGACTTTCTCAGTTTGACCTCTCACTTTTGCAACCTAAATAGTGAACAGAATTAAAACAAACTATACAAAATGATGAGTCAATTACTGGAGGAAAATATTCCTTTGAGGAGGTATGATTACTTAACTTCATTCAAAGGAGTTTATTACCTGGGTGTTTAATTTACACTCTGAGTCTCATAAATAAACAAGAAAAATTCTGTCAGAGTTCACACAGACCTGTGACACCAACAGCTATTATTTACATAAGTAGATAAATCTTGTCACCATTAACAAAGATTCATTAAGTGCTTGTTAACTCCAGACACTGAGGATAGAAAGTTAAAAATATAGCCTCTTCGGTGGTAATTTATTTGATATTATTTCTCTGGCAGGGATGCTGCCTAGCAATTAGAGTAAAATCAAAATTACTATCTTAAGTTACTCTCAGGTTTAAGATTTCTGATAGTGATGTATAGATCCCAAGTATACCCAAAGTGTTGAGAATATAATTTTATGAGTAATAGGTGGTCACTTGTATAGTAGCTTTGGGCATTCATCTGGCCAGTGTTAGGAGATTGGTCCAAATGATAGCTCACCAGCCCTTTCAGCTCTCTGATACTTTGAGTCAGTGCTGTCAGGGATGTACAACCATCTCCCAGCTACAATCTGTTTATCCGTGTTCTGTAACTGTAGGATGAAGAGAATACATACAGTTCATTCACTTGCCTTCCAGGTAAATATTTCTGGACCAACATGTCTAGCATGGACTAGTTAAACTATTTCAGGTAAAAACGGGTGACATTTTGACATAGAAGCACAGAGAGTGATGTATTAAAGGTATTTTAACCAGAGAGAAAAATTATATAAAAGTGAATGAAGTATTTTGTGAATCTGTCTGGGCTGAAAATGTGTTAAATAGCTCAAGAATTGAAAATGGCAAATGGATATCTTGAAAAATTATGTTTACTTAACCTTTGGTATTCTTAAATAAGAATGCAAATTAATGAGAGAAATCAGAAATTATGTTAATAAATTAATATATGGGTAGGTTGTGAATAAGAAATAATATATCTTTTTCCATTAATAAATCTTGGATAAGGATGTGAAAATTTTCCTCACCAGTATTGGTTGCTTTGTTTTGGAAACAATGAATAAAGTCATAGAACTTATGTGTTTTTATTTGTAAAAATTAATTTTTTGTTTAGTATTAATAAGCATCTGAGACTCCAATGGCTTGATACCTTACTACATTATCTTATGTCCCTATATGTACATGAACTCTAAGTTGAGAAGCAAAGATGAAGAAAGTTAAGAGAGTGAGATGTAAATTGATCTACCCAAAATGAAGAGCATCTACTTGATCAGAGCTCCAAACTCTACCAAGGGATTTCCTAAGAATGAGTGAAGAGTGTCAGGAACACATGCAATTGTGCTGAGGGTAAGGAATGGAGAACATCTGAAAAGGGACTAGAAATTGTAGGAGCAAATTTATTATGAGCTAGCTAATAAATGGTTGAAACTATTCCTTGACTGTGACTATGCTAAATTATTCAGGGGGACATTGCTAATAGAGTACATATATTGTCATTTTCTAACATATGACAGAGTGATTTATATCCAAGAATAGCTGTTTGGGATATTTCTTGACTTGCATTATTTATTAGTAATTCCTTCCAAAGTTTTACACATTTTAATCAATAGATTTATATTTGGTGGTGATCTCACTAATGTTAAAAAGATTAGTAAATGGGCATTTTGGTAATGTTCTTTTTTTTGATACTCAATTTAGTAAAAAAGCTTTTCCTAAACCTATCATTCATATACAATGTATGATAAAAAAATATGGTGAATGTTTAAATTAAAATATATATGTATATATTACAGGAAAAGACACATTGCCATTAATCCCTCTAAAAATACTTCCCCTTGCTTGCACTACACTTATGCCATTGTTCTTGCCACTTTCTGAAGCAGCTCTGGAAGCCCTCTTTCATGAGTGTCTTTGGTTGCGTTGTCACGGCTGCCTCCATGCCCTGAATCAATTCAAAACATTTTCCCTTCATGGTCATTTTGACTTTGGGGAAAAGCCAGAAGTTGCACAGTGCCAGATCCTGTGAATAAGGTGGATGAGGTCACACCATAATGTTTTTATTTCACAGAAATTGCCGTACCAGAAGCAATGTGCGACATGGAGCCAAGTTGTCATGATGGAAAATGAAGTAAAGACACTCACGAAAGAGGACTTCCAGAACTGCTTCAGAAAGTGGCAAGAACAATGGGATAAATGTGCTCGAAGTGAAGGGAGGTATTTTGAGGGGGGGTTAATTGCAATGTATTTTTACTGTAATAATTTCTTTATTTAAACATTCGCTATATTTTTTATCACACCTTGTACGTCAGACTCCCTAGAAGTGATGTGTGAAATATAAGATCTCAAGTACTGTATGTACTTCATTAAGAGCTTTGGTCTATGACAAATTCTTCTTAATTCCTGAAACAGTTTTTAAAGAATAGAGACATGTGCTGTGTGCTCTACATTGCAACATTATGATTTAGTTCAATTTATTTCATTCTGTTATGTATTTACCTTACCCTAATAAGCCTATTAAACACATTTAGTTAGTTATTAAGAGCCAAATTTCCAAATAGACAAATTAGATGGGATTATGCTCACTGTCACACACCAGGTTTGCTTTAAATAGTGATGTCTCTTACTGTACATGTATATATATATATATATATATATATATATATATATATATATATATATTTAATTTTATTTAAATTTCTTTGGGCAGGAGTAGTGGAGAGACATGACTCAGAGAGAGATTTAGATAAACATCTATCAGAAAATTATGTCTGCCTGTAATGCCAGACTTGGAAATAACACCTCAAATCCTTACCTTCTTAGTTATGGAAATAAATGGTTTCCAAAAATATAGAAACAAACTGCATTAATGAGCAAAGTGTATTAGAACTTCTGGGAGAACTTGAGAAGAGTACATAATAATAGTACACAGTTTGTAGATTCAGAGATGAGGAATTACAGAGTAGGAATGTTTTTATTTGACTCACAAACCATTTAATCATATATATTACTTAGTAATATGCAAATGTTTTCAGAATAATTCATATGATCTTCCTATACTATCAGAAAAAAAATCACTAAGACAATGTAACATAACACATAATCTCTATTCTTTGGTCCTTGCCCAATTCTCTGGCCAAGTCTTCAGTGACTGATCCCTATTTAAATTATTCTCTGTGACTGAATAGAAAATATATGTGTGTCCTACCACCTTCTATTGAAGATTGAAACTTATATCAAACTGTTGGAAACTGTACCAAATGCTGCTACCAATTAATGCACACACTGTGAGCCTTGCTTGGTGTTCTAATGTGAACCCAAAGCAGAATATAGTAAATGGCTGTGTACTCAATAAATTCTGCTTGAACGGATGGATGCCTGGCCTGCCATTCATTGAAGAAATGAACCAGTGTTTCTTCTCCTTTTTCTGCTCATTACTATTACCACTTGGCTTTTCTACATCATACTTGTCATATTTCTGGTACATCTTTAGGTACATTTGACTTCCAGGAAGAAACAAGATAAATCAGTTCAGTGGAAAGACAAGAGCCACAAATGAACAGAGACCCGGTCAAAAAACTTTTCCAGAAATCTTATTCAGCAATTCTTGCATATAATTTAATAGCTAGAATTATAACATATTCCCTAAAAGTGAAAGAAAGTTTGGAAAGGTGAGGATTTTAAAAGTAGATACACAGCAAACCTAGGAAGAAAGGAAGACAGAATAAATTTTGTCTTCCTATTTAATCTAGCACTTATCTGTGGTTCTCCACACTACCATATCTAATGCTGAGACTCTCTCTATTTGCGCGCGCACACACACACACACACACACACACACACACACACACACCCCTCACCCCTTTATTATTTNCACACACACACACACACACACACACACACACACACACACACACCCCTCACCCCTTTATTATTTAAATTAAAATTAAGAATAGTGAAATCATCTATATTCATAATTTTAAAAATTAGTTGCAAGGCCCAAAACTTAACCTAAGAGAAGATAAATAACAAAATAACATAGATTTATGTTGCACATTTCCGGGTATGACTGTAGAAGCCATGATAAAGTAAGCAGATGTTTATCTCTATGTATGGAATCACATCAAGTATATGAGCCATAAAAGCAGATGTATGTAAGTCAGTTAAATTGTACTGGTGACAAAATATGCAACGTTTCCATTAGTGGTGTGGTTTTCTAAATTTGGAATGTTTCTGACTATGGTTTACAACAAACTAAAGTGCAGTCTCTATTGATTTGCACTGGAGTTTTTTAATTATGAAAATTTCATGTGTAGTAAAACTAGGTAAAAAACCTTTTGTGTGTATATATATATATATATATATATATATATATATATATATATATATATATATATATTGGATTAGACTTGACATTCAGATAATTTTAAACCAGTACTTCACTAAATGAATATCCTGGGGAAGTTTTGAAACTTGTCCTGACTACATTAATAGTAGTCTAATATCACCTGTCTTTACACAGTACTGCCACATAATGTGCCAGTAATGCCACATAATCTTTGAAATGGAATACTTCAAAAACATTCCCTGTGGAACTAAACAACCCCTGTAGGGAGCTACTGGCTTCTACGATTTTTCACAGGAAAGAGAGGTTTTTATTTTTATTTTTTTCAGTACTTGTTTTTTGTTGTTGTTGTAGCTCAGTTGAACAGTCTTGAGAATGCCATGATCTGGACTCTGTCTTTACCCAGCTGAAATTATAGAGAGTTACACTGCACCATTTGCAGTTCTTTTAATGTATTATGCCTTTACACTTCCTCCTGATGCTTTGATGCTTCTTCCTCTCTGAGGAGAGCCTTATTCTGCATTGTTGTATTCTGCACAAACCTACTCATTTGTTAAAAAAATCAAATCAAAGAATCCTCCACTTATCTTCACTGTACTGATTATAAGAAGTATCACACTTAATGGAAAAGATACTTGACTTCTTTGAAAATAAGTTTCTTAACTCAGGCAAAAAGGAGTATAGTAGTAACTATAACATATGGTTGTATGATGTGACTTTTAAATGGATAATTTTGAAGTGTTAGCACTGTACTTGGAACAGAGTATGTTTCCAATAAATGTCTACTTTAATTATTATCATTACTATTAGAACCAAACACATAGTATTATTAGTTCTTAAGTATTTTACAAAGCTTTCTTCCTCTTCCAGCCATAAAATCCTTAAGATTTTCATTTCTCTGTCAAGCACATATTTAGCAAAGTGTGTAATTGATAGTA
>NW_017732617.1:272016-280617 GCF_001890085.2 Hipposideros armiger
GGCGAGGCAGATCAGTAGCCGGCTTCTAGACGGCCGCTCACGACAGCTGCTGGCTACATACAGTAGCCCATGGCAACAAACTGCAGCAGGGGCTGCACCCTATGCCATTGCCAGGGACTCACGGCGGCCCAGCTCCAGGTTGAGCTGTTGTTCAGCATCTTAGCTGTACAGGGCAGTGTCAATGGCCCTCATATGTGGGATCCGAACTGGGGCCCTCTGGCATCCCAAGCCATCTCTTAACCAACGCGCCACTCGGCCAGCCCCAATAAATGTCTTTTGATTAGAAGTATATATTGATTCTTTACTAGTTCACACCTTTAATTCACTTTTCCACAACATACAAAGTCCGACAATTAAGTTCATGAACTCATCTTAGAAAAAGTGCTACATACCTCATTGCTGAATATCACTATGGTCACCTTAGAAGTACTCCCCTTGGGAAGCTAGGCACTGATGCCAGCCAGCACCTAGTCCAACCTTCAAAGTAATTTTGGAACTCTTTTTCTGGAATGGCCATTAGAGCTGTCATCATATTACCCTGATGTCCTGAATGTGATCAAAATTCCTTCCTTTCAAAATTTCCTTTATCTTTGGGTAAAGAAAGAAGTCATTGGGTGTCAGATCAGGTGAGTAGGGAGGGTGTTCCAATATAGTTATTTGTTTACTGGCTAAAAATACCCTCAGAGACAGTGCCATGTGAGCTGGTGTATTGTCATGATGCAGGAGCCATGAATTGTTGGTGAAAAGTTCGGATCATCTAACTTTTTCACGCAGCCTTTCCAGCACTTCCAAATAGTAAACTTGGTTAACTGTCCAGTTGGTACAAATTCATAATGAATAATCCCTCTGATATCAAAAAAGGTTAGCAACATTTTTGCAACATATTTGTGAACTTGTCAGATCGCGTAGATAAAAGCCAGGGATTAAAGCTAAGTAGTCTAATTTATTGGGTTGTCGGAGAAGTCATGACGCACTTTTGCAACAAAAAACATGGAAAAAATACGTCATGACTTTTCCAACAACCCAAAAATATTATTCACTACCGTATTGTCAGCTCAATAGCTAAAAAAGAGGTATTTCAGGAGTATACCACATGTTTTCATCAGGAAGAAAACCTAATACAGATGAACCATCCTCAATGTTTCCTGAAATGTCATACTGCAGAAAACTACATCAAGTTCAACAGAATAAGGAAATAAAGGGGGCTATTTGGTGCAAAGATGAGTTTGGAATAACTGAGTTAAATAAAATTAAATGTAACTGAACATACCTTCTTATTGCAGGACTTTGGAGAGCTTTATTTGATAAACTACATTGTGAGCTCTGAGAGACACATTAAAAGACATATTTTCTATTTTTAAACTAAAGAACAATTATGTATTTTGCTTATTGTGTTATTTAGCTTAGGATGCCATAATAATACACCAGAGATTGGTTCAACAGAAAAATATTTTCTCTCAATTCTGGAAACTGGAAATCCAAGATTAAAGTGTTCACAAGTTAGTTTTTGGTGAGGTGTCTTTTCCTGGCTTACAAGTGATTACAGCTACCTTCTTGCTGTGTTCTCACACGGTCTTTCCTCTGTGCACACACGCGCATGCGCACACACACGGAAAGAGAGAGAGAAAGAGAGAGACCTGGTATCTTTTCTTCTTATAAGGATACCTGTCCTATTAGGTGAGGACCCCACCCTTATGACCTCACTGAACGTTAATTACCTCCTTAAAGGCTCTATCCCCAAATACAGTCATATTCAAGGTTAGGACTTCAATAACTGAATTTGGGGGATGGAGGGGGGGTGTCAGCCCATAACACTTGTTCAATTTTTAGAACAGTTTAATTTTTCATTAAAGTAGATGTGAAAACTTAGTGATGGCTACTAAATAGTATTTAATTTTAAGAGTGTATTACATAAGACCATTCCTACATTTTAGCTAAAGCCCTTTGGCAGAATGAATTTTCCAAAGATGTTTCCAAAATTACATCCCATTCCACATGTTCTTCTTATAATGAGACTTCGATAGTCCTCCCGTTAAGAGTTTGGTCTATTTCCCCTAACCTAGTAGCTGGGTGGACTTGGTGACTACCTTAACCAATAAAGTATAACATAAGTAATGCCATGTGATTTCTGAAGCTGGTGTACATCCACTGCCTGATTCTCTAGGTACAGTGCCTTTGAGAAGCCAGTACCATGTGAAAAGCCCAACTTCCCTGAGGCTGCCATGCTGTGAAGAAGCCCAAACCAGTGAATGTGGAGAGTCCATATAAAAGGGCCTTGAAACTACATGAAAAGAGAGATGTGCCTGACCAGCATCTGACTGCTCCAGTCCCCTGATGTTTCATATCCAGCCACTATCTCACTGTAGTCAAATGAGGGACCTTGAACTAAAACTGCCTATCTGAGCTCCTTCCTAATGTCTGATGAATAAAAATGATAAACGATAAGAAAATGATTATTGATTTTTAAGTCACTAAGATTGGGAATGGTTGGTAATATAACAATTGCTAACTGAAAAATAATTTAAATATGTGGAATTTATTTGGGTTCATATGTTTTAGGATCATATGTCAGCAAGAAACCGGAAGAACATGGGAGAATGCTTGCAGAAACAAAAGTCCTAGAAGAAGCTGTGGGTAAGGAAGCAAGAAAAAGCAAACAAAAATGGTAATGGAAGCTAAAGAATACAGCATCCTTGTTATGTCACAGTGGAAAGTTGGCAACACTCTTTTTTTGCAGTAATGTTACAAATGGGAAATGTGCCTAATGAATTTGTTGATCTAGTTAGGAAGTTTCGAGACAAAATATGGATGATGCCATATAGATTGACAATAACTTTGAAACTATCTCAAAAGAAATACAGTTCTTATAGTGCCAGGTTCTGAATGAAAAATGAAAATAAAAAGAAATTTAGAATTAAAAAAATTATATTCTGATGAAGTTCTGGGGTTTAAACATAGCATAAGAGGACCTGAAAATATAAAACAAATGCAAGTGTAAAATCTGTTGCTTAATCTTTAAAAAGTGAACAATGAATATGTACTAGAAAACCAGAAAGCTATAAAAATATTACAAAATTTATTATGAATTTTGTCAAATTTTCAAAGAGAAAAAAGTATCCTATATGAAACTAATTTAAGAATAATGGATTTCAAATTCAAAATGGACACAAGTTTTCAGCCTAAAGTAGAGAATGCAGTGAACATGACAATAGAAATAAATGACTCTTCTACAATAGCTGATGGCAGCAAGAAAATTTGGGGGAAAACAGTTGAAACTGCCAGAGATAGTTAAAATGTGCACATAGAAAACTCATGAAATGGTTGAAAATTTATGTAAAATAAGAAGCTCCTGTAAAACTCAGAGTGAAATGAAAGTCCATGTCTATTCTTTCCTGCTGATGCTAGAGACAGAGCTATTGTCTGGAGAGATGTAAGCTGTCAACCCAAGACACATATTAAGAAAACTAAACCAAAGATTTTAATGCTTAACAGGTAGAGACTGTAAAACCATCACTTCGGAGCTATATTAATCAAATGTTTCCAAAAAAAGGACCTCTAAGACAAAAAATTCCTCTATTTTGTCCCTCACACTAAAAGGTATAGAATACTCTATGATCAGTCAGAAATATGCCACTCTGCACTTTTCCTTCTTATCATGTTCAGTGTCTGAATATGGGCCTCATCCTGGTCCTAAAGGGACAGCCAAGATGTCCAGTAAAACTCTATTCTGATTTTTAGGCCACAAAGCAGTTACATTTATGAATGTAAGATGATTCTGCTCTGTAATAGGAAGGGATGGATTGGGTTACTATAAAGCCTTCAGACCCTGGCTACACCATGCTCTCATCTCACCCTTGGACGGATGCCCAGGAATGATCATTTGGTCATTTTGACCATTCCTCAAATATAGAGATGATAGACTCCAACCACTTGTCCCTTCTATTGGTGCTGAGCATTATCTTTAGAAGAATCTTACCTGGTTTCCACATCAAATAGGAGATCTGCTTTCTAATCATTAAGAAAAGATTCATGAAACCTCCATTTGATATTGAACTCTAAATTTTCTGATATAAAAAGTAACGACAAATGAAGCTACTTTAAGCAGAATCCTCATGTAGACTTGTCTGCCCTGTTTTCTAACATTCTTGTAAATAGTAAATAATTTAAAATTATAATAAACATTACATTGAATAATTTTGTTTTATATTTTTTAAATGCCCTGTTGCTCTAGAAATGATTGGAGAGCACTGATGTTAACCATACAATTAATTCAGAAGTTCAACATTTTTCTTTGAACATTAAACTCAACTAAAAGTACAGTTTCTAATATTTCTGGAGAAGAAAACACACACACACACACACACACACACACACACACACGTGCGGTCTGACAATTAAATCCATGAACTCATCCTAGAAAAAGTGCTACATACCTCATTGCTGAATATCACTGTGGTCACCTTTGAAGTACTCCCCTTGGGAAGGTATGCACCAACACCAGCACCTAGTCCACCCTTCAAAGCAATTTTGGAACTCTTTTTCTGGAATGGTCATCAGAGCTGTCATATTACCCTTGATGTCCTTTCAAAATTTCCTTTCTCTTTGGGTAAAGAAAGAAGTCATTGGGGGCCAGTTCAGGTTAGTAGGGAGGGTGTTCCAATACAGTTATTTGTTTACTGGCTAAAAATATCCTCACAGGCAGCGCCATGTGAGCTGCTGCATTGTCGTGATGCAAAAGCCATGAATTGTTGGTGAAAAGTTCAGGCCGTTTTCGTCTAGCTTTTTCATGCAGCCTTTTCAGCACTTCCAAATAGTAAACTTGGTTAACTGTTTATCCAGCTGGTATAAATTCATAATGAATAATCCCTCTGATATCAAAAAAGATTAGCAACATCATTGCAACACGTTTTGAAACTTAATTGTTAGACCT
The DNA here is from genome assembly GCF_001890085.2 of Hipposideros armiger. Lineage (NCBI taxonomy): Eukaryota > Metazoa > Chordata > Mammalia > Chiroptera > Hipposideridae > Hipposideros > Hipposideros armiger. The sequence goes on from NW_017732617.1 coordinate 276,947, forward strand.
TGTGTGCACGCGCGCGTGTGTGTGTGTGTGTGTGTGTGTGTACCAAAAAAATGTATGCACGTGGAAAACACTTTGGTCAACGTTGCTCAAGCACTAGTTCACCATAAGCTGAAGCGTCTGGACGCTGATGGTAACCACTTTGAGCAATTCTTGTAATTGCAGAAATCAAACGTGACTTGTATTCATCTTTTTTGTTATCTGTATATATTGAGTATTACAATTTTAATACTACAGGTTTTCTTTCTTAAAATGTGTATACATTTTTTGCACCCTCTGTGTGTATGTATACACACACATGTATATGTATACGTATATGGGTGTGTGTGTGTGTGTGTGTGTGTGTATTGTTGAAAGAAATTTAACATGAGCTCTACCCTCTTAACAGATTTTAAGTGTACAATATAGGATTGTTTTCTACAGGCATAATGTTGCACATCAGATTTCTAGACTTGTCTTGCATAACTAAAATTTTTACATCTTGATTGGCAACTCCCTATTTTCTCCTTCCTCCAACCCCTGGCAACCACTATTCTATTCTTTGCTTCTGTGAGTTTCATTATTTAGCTATATCGTATGAGTGAATCATACAGTATTTGTCCTTCTGTGACTGGTTAATCACTCACTACTTTTGACCCTTAAATGATACCTCAGTTTAAAGGTCTAAAGCCTGTTTTTCTAGCTACTATGTTAATCATCTTCTGTATAACACTTATATTTGATACATTACTTTCTTCCTATTTCTTAAAAAAAAAAGCACTTAAGAAAAACATCTGTTTTCTGAACCAGTGACTGTAAAAGTCAGTGTATAAAACCTCAAATGGTGAAATGGCAAACATAAAAAGCAAATGAACTCTTAATCACTTCATTTAAATGTTTAGGAGAAAGAACCCTGCAGGCCTGGTGTGTGAATTTCTTATTCCCTTTACAGAGATTTTCAACCAAATAATCATTAAATGCTCTGTTAAACTATCCCAGTTTACAATGCATGTTCCTAGTTTGTTGGAGCTCCACAGCCCCAGATAAGTGCTGAGAGGCAGCTTACCCACATCGTCACTGTGAGGCCAAGTTGTCAAATAAATTAGTCCCTAACCATAACGACGCCTAAGGGAATTTAACTCTTAAAGCTTTAATCAGTCATGTGCAGAATACACATCATAAAAAGTTTTAATGTGTAGCTTTGGTAATAATCTTCTTAGGTGGGTTAGTATTTTTCCATCAATGACTTAACCTTTTTCTGTTGTACACTTTCATGCTAAAATAAATAAACAAAAACAGGATCATCAAAAGAATTTCGCAGGCATTAAATTTCAACTTTATCAAAATTAATAGCTTATTCTGCTTAAGGAAATGAACATACACAACACTATGATTATCTTTTATCATTTAAATCAGATATATTTACATAAATTACAGTAAAAACATTATTTGGTAGAATAGATATTTTTTTTAAAAAAAGCAGGGATAAAATGCATGAAAGATAATACTGACTCATAGAAATAAATTTTCCTTTCTTTTTTACTTTAAGTATAAAATATGTTTCTCTTATTATTTTTGGTGATAATTTCTTTAGTCTTTTTGTTTGCTTGTTTGTCTGCTAACATAAAATCAGCAAGAATTAAGTGTTTCCTAAAAAATAAAAATGGAAATATGATAATTCTTCATATTCAACCAATGGAATGTTCAAGGTACTTACACCTGTACCTACTATAACAACCACCTAATATCAGTTAATTCTTCCTAGTCTATAAAGTTGTCAGTATGTAGTTACCATTATCTCTTAGATACAAGAACAATCCTGGGAATATGCATTCTCTAGAGTAAAAGTATATTTAATTGTTTAAGGCAATATATGATATGCAGCCTTCCAAGGCAGAAAAAAGTCATTGATTACGTAGTGTTAGGACTGGACAAAAAAAAAATTCCTTAGAAATTCCAGCAGGAAAGGACAGAATACAATGAGACAACTACTTACAAATTTTCAGACCTAAAAGAGCAAAGTTCACGGAAGGTCACCTCTAGCTCTTAGATTTGTCATGTACAGCCTTCCAGACAGCAAATCATTACTAATAGTCAGAGCTGCTATCAAGAGCATTGCACAAACATTGGAGGCTTCTTCAGTAATGTGCACTTGCCTTTTGCCTCTTTCTATGCATTTCTATAGGAGAAAAAATGGCTTCTTTCTCCATCCATCCAAATCTCATGCAAGGAGTCTCCATTGGGAGACTCTAACCCAAAGTCTGTCTGATAATGGATTCTAGGAACTATAATTCCACTGCTCCTCTGGCAATGCAGTGGAAGTGTAGGAGTGTGTTGGGCTCATGTAGTGTCGCCAACAGACAATCAGGGATATCTCAGAAAATGTATATCAAGTTCTAATCCCAGGCTTGACACATAGCAAAATACAAAGTATAATGGTGCAGTGATTAAAAGTACCAGTTCTAGGTATGAATCCTCCACTTTCTACCTGTGTGACTTAGAGAAAGTTATGTTACCTCTCTAAGCTTCATTTTTCTCTTCTGTAAGAAGTAAATCTGCCACATTGTGTTGTTAGGATATTTATGTGCATTTAGTATAGGTCTGAACACAAAGAAAGATATCTAAAAATGTTAGAAACATTACTATTGCTTTGATCATCGTCATTATTCACAGTTAAGTCTGTTTTTTTGTTTTGTTTTAGATATAAAAAGAAAAATGTGTGTTCCTCCTCCTCTAAAGCCACATCTTTCTACTATGGTGTAGGTTACATCTCCTTCAATATTTAGAAGAATTTTACTTTTGTGATTAGTCCTTGTTCTTTGCCTACTTATCAGCTTGGCTCTGCCATTTTTTCTATTACCTAACTGTTCTTTTTTCTTTCATCACTTTTGCTTTCTCATCGTCTATTTAAATTAACCCTTAAATATAGTCCCCATTTATATTTTTCTACTAGAGCTCTATGCTTTAGTGCCCAATTTAGTGATATTTTTGAATTTTTAAGGTTGAGCTTTTTCTAATACCACTGACTTTTTATGTGTGTGGCCTTATTCTTTTATTGAGCAAATATTGATTGAACACTAACAATGTTCAGAATACAAGGTGCTGGAGATATACACTAAGACAATATTGTTTCCACATTTAAGGAGTTTAGAGTCCAGTGAAGACATGACCACACAATTTTAATATAAAAAATACAATCACATCCAGGAAAAGCATAAAAGAAAGAATAACTAACTCTAGATGGAACATTAAGGTATGTCTCTACCTTATGTAACAATTTGGAGGATAAATGAAGTATTAATAGATTTCCAAATAAAGGAAGGTAGTAATCTATGTTCTGCTTGGGCACTATACTTCTGCCCCACGTTTTCCTCCTCCTGTATGTAAGTTGCCCTAAAATCAATACTTGCAACTCTGTTATTATCTCTCTCTTCTATAGGAAACTCTAGAATTTATAAGTTAGAAGAAAAGAATTAATTATATATACTTAAAACATTTTTATCCTCAGAAGAAACATTGTAATTCCTAGCAATGTTGAAACAGCATGGAAAAGGGTTTTCAAACACATTGATGTGAAATCTCATTGAGGACTGCTTATATTTAAACAAGCAATTAAAAATTAGTCTCATAACATAACATAATTTATAGCACAAATATCAAACATACCAGTAATGCCTGCTAAAAATTTCATATAT
>NW_017732617.1:281402-284516 GCF_001890085.2 Hipposideros armiger
AGTGTTTACCTTTTATATATTCATTAACTCAGCAAATGTTTATTGAGCAGCTATCATGTAATGGTATTGTTATAGGAGCTAGGACTATGACATCAACAAAACAAACAAAAACCCTTACTTTCAAGGAGTTTACAGTGTAGTGCACATTTAAGGCTGTGGGAATAAAAATGCTCTAGTAACATGAAATGAGGAATATTGTAGTGAACATTGAAAGCAGTCAACTCTGGGCTGGCTAAGTGGCGTGTTGGTTAAGAGCTGGCTTGGGATGCCAGCTCTGAGCAGCAGGGCCCGGGTTCGGATCCCTCATGAGGGCCAGTGACATTGCCCTCTACAACTAAGATGGTGAACAGCTCGACCTGGAGCTGGGCTGCCCTGAGTTGCCAGCAACAGCGTAGGCTACAGCCCCTGCTGCAGTGGGCTGCCATAAGCTACTGTGAGCGGCCATCCAGAAGCTGGGGACCAATCTGTCTCACCTGGGAAGAGCGCCATGATAATACCAACATGGGCCAGTGAAGCAACGTCCTCCACAATTAGATTGAAGAACAAAGAAGGACAGCAACTTGTCTGTTTCCCTTCCCCGATTCCCCAATGCTGTTCCCCTCCCCCATTTCCCAATAAAATCTTTAAAAAAAAAAGAAAGCAGTCAACTCCACTTTATCTAACAATTCTGAAGGAAGTAACAAAATTAAATGTACATGTGAAAAAGAAAATAAGTAGAGGAGCTAGCTATGTATAATTAAATAACATAATAAAAAACTTTAAAGTCCCATAATCATTAACAAACAGTATGTTATATGAGCATGCCAACGGTGGAGATAGACTGTTTCATCCATTTGTTTAATAATTTCCTTTTTTTAATGATAGTACATTAGAGTTATACTTTTTAAACAATTGCATCTCATTTATATTCCCCAAAATAAAAACTTTTACTGAGTATAATGTTATTTGATTATGTTTGGGGAAATACATATTTGGGGAGGTATAAAATGTAGGTAATTAATAAATCTTGATGAAAATAAATGGACACTATTTTACTATTTTATACTACTTTGGTCAGTTTGAAATTTTTCAGAAATAAATGTGTATATCAAAATAGGAAGAAAAACACAAATATTAGGGCAATAGTGGACTTTGGAAGGGACTATTCTAAATGACTGAAACCTGAGTGTGCCCTAATTACTAGGTTGGTGAGGTAAGGGGCAGCATACAAATTCATCCAGGATCCAGGGATGGGCATTTGTCAGACTGATTTAGTACAAACACAAATCGGCAAAGGGCCAAAAAGGGAAAAACAGTTGATATTGTCAAAACAGTGGACTAAGAAATCTAAACCAGGGTCTGGAAGAGTGGCTTAGTTGATTAAGAGCTCACTCAAGAGTGTGAGCTGTGAGCAACACCGGTTCAAGTTCCGGCCCAAGCAGAGATGCCAACAGGTGGCAGGATGGCTCAGCTGAAGAAAAAAAAAAATCTAAATCAAATAAAAAGAGAAGTGAATAAAAGAGAGAGCTAATTGTTTGAGAGATTGTTAAAGAGTATGAATTTGAATGGTGGTAAAAGAACAATTATAGGAAAATAAGTGTATTAGCAACCAAAAAGGAGAAGAGATTGTATCAGAGAGGATCCCCCAAAGCATGTTTGTTGAAATCATTATGAATAACCTCTGAAAGGTCTTTTAAAAACACCATTCTCTGCATTGCACAGAATAAATTATATTAAACTCTAGGCATTTGCAGCCTGTTAGAAACTTTTATTCATTTGTAGCCTGTTTCATCCACACTTGTTTTTTTTCTTGGTGAGATTAGAGTGCTTAATTAAAATAATTATTTTCTATTCATGGTTTTAGAGAATTTTAGAACCATTCTCTTTTTGAAATACTGTGCTCCTTAAATGATATCTAATATCTTTAATATTTCAGTATTGAATGTCCTCAATATGTATTTCCTCCCCTAAAAAAATTTAAAAAAAAATTTGTCCCTTCTGAAATAGTTATCTTTTATTGAATACGGCACAAAAGTCCTGCTGAAAAGATTAATTGTATATTTGGTCAACTATCCACATTAATATTAATAACAAGACTCATGAAAGCTTAATAAAGAACGAGTCAAAGGTATTTATAGCTCAACATTCTGATTTGTCCTTCATACTGATTAGCATATGAAATAACAGAATTAATAGAAATGGAGTATATTAAAACTAAGTCATGTAAGGGATATTCTGATGTTTGACTAAGCAAGTGAGTGGGTTTTTTCATTGTCTAATTCCCATTATTCAGTGCTACTGTATGTACCTGAAATTGTTATGGAGAACATTAATTTAATATTGCCTTTTCATTACAGTGCCATTTGGTCACATTAAAAGTCACAAAATAGATCAGATGTTCTCAAGACTACAGAAACGAATGAGAGGACAAGATAATCCTTATTGTGCAGATATATGAAATAAGTCAAATATGCAAGGAGGAGATAGACAAATAAAAGTTATTATTCACAGTGAAAAATAGCAATGATGATTGATTTCAAAGTTTAGGTAGATATTTGGTGTCCTATGTTGGAGAGAATGACTGAAAGAGAAAAATACTGGGCACAAATGTTTCTAAATTGAATACAAAATTATGCATATCTATACATTTCTTTATGGTCGCAAGCTCTTTAGAATTTATCCTATTCAAAGAAACTCCTAGAACTCCCAAATTTTAACATTTTTCATCATTTCCAGTGTGTTAGTATTTTCTGGATCCTTTTTAAATATTAATTTCAGAAGGAAACATTTTGCTCACTTGCTTATGGCCGAATAATCCTAGAAAATAATTTTAAATAAACTGTACATTTTAAAAAGTGTATTTATTGTATTATAACTAAATCCCATTATCAAGAAGCTAGCCAGAGAAGATGGATTGGTTCACTGTTCCTTTATGTCTACCTTACATTTCTTAGACGACAGTTATTAAAGTCACTTTGGATACATCTAAGCTGATGGAATAACTAATGCAGAAAACAGCAGACCACAGCTTGCATAAGTAATTTAGGAGTCAGTGAAGAAATGTACTAGAAAATATTGCTTCCAACATGCACACAAACACACACACACACATACACAACACACATGCACACATTC
>NW_017732618.1:0-2228 GCF_001890085.2 Hipposideros armiger
CTAGAACCATATGACTTCACCAATATGTGGAATATAAAACTGAAAGCAACAAAGGAAGAAGACAAACATAAATAAACAAAAACTCATAGACACAGACAACAGTTTAGTGGTTACCAGAGGGTCAGGAGGAAGAGGGGTGGAAATGGGTAAAGGGGGTCAAAATATGGTGATGGAAGGAGAACTGACTCTGGGTGGTGAACACACAATGCGATATAGAGATGATGTATTATAGAGCTGTACACTTGAAACCTATGTAATTTTACTAACCATTGTCACCCCAATAAATTTAATTTAAAAAAAAATATCCCACAAAGGGCTGAGTCAGGGAGCAAGGTCATTCATTGGAGGAGAGGTTAACAGGAAACCCAAGATAACCCATGAGCCTATTCATAAGCAGTCGTTAGCCACCAAAAAGGGAAGGAACTTCACCCAGTCCTGAAGTATGGACTTGTGGCCTGATGACAAGCCCCTTTGGAATTCTGAGTTTCTTCAGGGTAAGGTGTGAGAAAAAAAGGATTAAGAGAAGCTTCCTGGATTAGAAAACTGCAGCATCAGCTCTTTGCTAAGTCACTGGCCTATTGGCTTTAGGACTTGAGCTGCAGATTCTGGACTTGCCAGCCTCCATAATTGCATGAGCTAATTCCTTAACATAAACAAACAAACAAACAAACATCCTATTTGTTCAATTTCTCTGAAGAACCCTGACTAATTAATACAAGTGAGTAGTTGTCTTCAGGTTACAGGAAGGGACTTGAAGCTGGTGAACAAAAACCGGAAATATGTATAGCGCCAAACCACACTGTGGCTTTATTTGGCATGTGTTGGGTACTAACCTCACTCTTGATTTCTTCTTAATTTCCCAAGATTAGTTTCCCTCTGCTAAATTTTCTTATTTTTCATTGAATTCATCCCATTATATTTTATGTGTTATTATAAATCACTTGAATTCCTTTTTAGGATAAGTTAGAAGTATAAATAAATAAATAGCTTCTCATCATTTGAAGCAATTATGTAAGGCTAGATTTAGATTACCACATATAAGGAAGTGACATATGAATTACCCAGAGCTAAGAAGAAAATGATGAGGGGATATAGATTATAAATGACATGGAATTTAAAAAGACGTGCAATGGAAGTCCAAGTGTGTGTGCAAGGGAAAGTATTTTAGTAACAGAACAGAAAGTATTGAAATTAACCCAAAGAATGAAACGCCTAACTACAAAAATGTAAGCAAGAACCAAAAACTCTAAAAAAAAAAAANGCAGCTAAGATGCTGAACAACAGCTCAACCTGGAGCTGGGCTGCTGTGAGGAGCCAGCAACGGCGTAGGCTGCAGCCCCTGCTGCAGTGGGTTGCCATGGGCTACTGTGTGTAGCCAGCAGCCAGCATGAGTGGCTCTCAAGCCACCATGAGTGGCCATCCAGAAGCCGGCAACTGATCTGCCTTGCCTGGGAAGAGTGCAATGATGGTGCCAACTTGGGCCAGTGAAGCGATGTCCTCCACAACTAGACTGAAGAACAAAAAGGCAGCAACTTGTCTGTTCCCCTTCCCCCAATTCCCAATAAAAATCCTAAAAAAAAAAGAAAAAGATCATCACCATGGTTAAATGGGGCTCATCCCAGGGGCTGATTCAACATATACATATTCAAGGATGGCTCAACATATACAAATAGATCAATGTGATACACCACATAAACAAAATAAAATATAAAAATCACATGATTATATCAATAGATGCAGAAAAAGCATTTGACAAGATACAATATCCATTCATGATTAAAACACTTAATAAAATGGGCATAGAAGGAAAATACCTTAACATAATAAAGGCCATATATGACAAACCCTCAGCTAATTTCATAATTAATGGTGAAATGCTGAAGGCTTTTGCTCTACGTTCAGAAACAAGACAGGACTGTCCCCTATCACCACTGCTATTTAATATATTGGATTGTCGGAAAAGTCATGACACATTTTTGCAACAAAAAACATAGAAAAAATATGTCATGACTTTTCTGACAACACAGTATTATAGTATTGATGTTCTAGCCAGAGAAATCAGGCAAGAGAAAGAAATGGGAATGAAAAGTGAAATTGTCACTTTTTGCAGATGACGTGATTCTTTATACAGAAAACCCTAAAGATTCAACCAAAACACTATTAGAAACAATAAATGAATACAGTAAAGTTGCTGGCCACAAAATCATGTACAAAAATCCATTGTGTTC
>NW_017732618.1:5583-6885 GCF_001890085.2 Hipposideros armiger
GCAGTGTTCATTTTGTAACTCATTTTTCCTAAACAGAAAGTGTCTTTCAATCTTCTCTCTTTGCTCACCTGGCTTGTGTTTCACACCTATCTGACCACGAAGTAATGACGCTGCAGTGACAGCACATAGATTGTGTGATAGTCCAGGGAAGAGGCCAAGCGTCAGGTTGGCTCATCCTTCTACTGAACTTCCTCTAATTTGGTGGGGGTCAAGTGGGAACAGTAAGGGGTTGTGGGATTTTGTTCTTTAATTGGGTAACTTTCCTTTCATTTCCCTATTCTGGTGATTTTCAAGCCATGTTGAGGTTTTGGGGTTTTTTTTAGCCATTGGCAACAAGCCCTTCACGTTGCTACTAAAATAATATTTGAAGAAATTATAAAGTAGAGCTATAAAACTGGATTATGGTTGGGTTTTTTTTAGGTTTCTTTCTTCACAAACACAAATAAGTTCAAGTTCCTCTATAACTCATGAGATGGCTTTGTGGTTGAGCCAGAGGGCTGCTATGTTTAGAAGACATAACCCCAGAAACAGTGGTCAAGTTGTTAGATGTTCATTGATTTCAAAATTCAACTTCTAAACTCCCAAACAAGAACTTTGGAGAGGCCACACACATCTGGGGTTTTGTCCAGCACCCACCCTCTGAAATACTTTCCCTGTGTATCTTGATATGTATGCAATCTGTGACTATACAGTTAGAATTTTATGAATAATAATTTTACTTATTACCATAGATAGAAAAGATACTTGAGTGCCACACATAAAATTCTATGAATCTTGAAGAATTATTGGAACCAGTTAGATAATTCTTTTCTCTCAGCATATCTGATCTCTTAAAGTTGGAACTAGTTAGAAGATACCCTGAATTTAATTAATCTTAACAATGAGGTTGAAAACAGGAAGAGGTTTTTAGAAACAGTGATAAAGTAATGGCAACTCATGATAAAAAATTTAATGTAACAGAATGGAAAGTTCTTTCTGATTTAAAAAAAACACCTAGATAATGGAAAATATGCATAATAAAAATGATTTTTGAGACCTTAAATGGCCTTTACTTTTAATATTTATTAATCTAATAAATGTTTAGTTTCAAAAAAATCAAACAGTAGTAAAGGCTTGTAATTAAAAACAGCAATGCTCTGTTCCATTTCTATCCACACCCAGTCCTGCTCCCCAAAATCACCACTTTTAAATCTATTAGTTCTACCTTCTGTTTACTTTTATATTTCTAAATAAGTTTAATCTTTTATCTGTTTGAGGATATTAACCAGAGGTCTGTCTTTGCTTCTCTCTCTTTCTCTCTCT
>NW_017732618.1:6967-8221 GCF_001890085.2 Hipposideros armiger
CTCTCTCTCTCTCTCTCTCTCTCTCTCTCTCTCTCTCTCTCTCTCTCTCTCTCTCTCTCTCTCTCTAATTTTCCTCAAATATTTGGTGATCCATTCTTTTAAAGAGGCACTAAAAATTGGACTGGAAGCTCTAGGGGTGGGAGCAAAGGAAACAGCTAATCCATTTTGTGGTGAAAACGCCAAAGCTCCCAGCTGTGAAGTTTTGTTTTTTTCTCTCTAGAACTATTCTAGAAAATAGCTTTCTAGAAAAGAGCCCTTGAACCTCCTGGCCATCTAGAGGCCAAATTCCCATGGAGGGAGAAGGTGGGCCATGGTGTAGAGCCCCCAGTAAGTAGCTCATTTTCAAGAAACACCCTATTTTCAGTCCCAGCCTGTTCTATGCCTTTAAAGGTTTTAAGTAACAGGGGGAAATGCTTAAGATATAAAGTTAAGCAGGGGGAGGGGGAGAAAATCAGCATACAAAATTATATTTTATATATGATTTAACTATATTCAAATATGCATGAAAGAGCTACAAAGAAATTCACCAAAATATTGAGTAGTTATGGTTATTTCTGAGTAGTGGTATAAAATGTGACGGTTATTTCCTTCTTGATGCTTTTGCTTATTTTCCAAAATTTTCACAAAGTATAGGCATTAAGTATTAGGGGGAAGAAAAAAACCACTAGGTTTTTAAAGAAACACACATCAGATAACAACAAAAAAACCCACGGAGGTGCATATAGATAACAGAGTAAAAGAGTTTTTTCTGTTCCTAGCTTCAAAGCTTAATAATTAAATATTTAATATATTTATATTTAGAAAATAGGTAGGATATTAAGAATTATCCTACTGATAGGTTGAAATGTTGAAATGGCCACCTGTGTATCAGAATCCAGCTCAAGAAATAAAACACCAGGGCCGGCCGAGTGGCGTATTGGTTAGGAGCTGGCTTGGGACGCCAGAGGGCCCCAGTTCAGATCCCACATATGAGGGCCAGTGACACTGCCCTCTACAGCTAAGATGCTGAACAACAGCTTAACCTGGAACTGGACTGCCGTGTGTCACTGGCGACGGCATGGGCTGAAGCCCCTGCTGCAGTGGGTTGCCATGGGCTACCGTGAGCGGCCAGCAGCCAACGTGAGCGGCCAGCAGCCGCAGTGAGCAGCCGTCCAGAAGCTGGCAACTGATCTGCCTCACCTGGGAAGAGCGCAATGATGGTGCCAACTTGGGCCAGTGAAGCAACGTCCTCCACAACTAGACTGAAGAACAAAA
>NW_017732618.1:8328-27576 GCF_001890085.2 Hipposideros armiger
TCCCATCCCCCAATTCCCCAATAAAAATCTTAAAAAAAAAAAAAGAAATAGAACACCACTAAGCCCTCCATAAGCCCAACCTCAACCCTTCCCCTCACTCATTGTCATTCATTTTTCATTAGAATTTTATCACCTAAAAACAGCCTATGACTAGGGTCGGCCCAGTGGCTCAGTTGGTTAAGAGTTTGCTTAAGAGCACAAGCTCTGAGCAACAGGGTTGCTGGTTCGATTCCCACATGGGCCAGTGAGCTTCTCCCGAGCTGAGCTGCCGCTGAGCTGCCAACAGGTGGCAGGATGGCTCAGCTGGTGAGAGCATGTGCTCCTAATGACAAGACTGCCTGTTCGATGGTGGGCTATGCTCACCTGTGGCTCGGACTGAACTCAGCACCTGGAGCTGAGCTGCCACCCAGATGGCTCAGTGGATAGTGTGCTCTTAACAGCAAGGTTGCCGGTTCGAATCCCACAAAAAGAAACAACAGTCTATGACTTAGTTTTGCATCTTTTGAATTTTAAACAAATGGAACCATACTATATGTATTATTTTACAGGTTGCTTTTTTTCACTCCATATGATGTTTCTGAGTTTTGTGGCTAATTCTGGTGTATATTTCTATTCTAGCAAATACCTCTATTATTACATCTTTAGTTAACATCTAGTTCTCCATTTCTTTACACAGTATCCATTAGTTCCCTCTCAGACCAATGAGAAATTAGCATGTTTCCATTTCCTCTTCTGTAACTCCAGCCAGAGGTAAGAAGTCCAGCTTTATGGTTATTACGTTTTCTTTCTTTGATTTATCAAGATATTCTGCTTTCTAATTTCTCTGCTTTCATTTTTAGTCCATAAAAGTGTAAAAATGTACATTTTTGGACAACCAAGTTTTGAAAGTTTTTGAATGTGCTGCTAGTTTTGTACCCCCCAAATATCTTTGTTTACTTGTGAATTAAATATATGAATTAATGTACTAATTTACTATGGACAAATAATTAAATTACACACAAAAATAGAACTTTTGAAAGCATAAAAATGTTTATCTTTCCTTACTGAATTATCACATGCACCCCCTGGGGATAGACACCCTCCCAATTTAGATGAGCGGTTCTCAATCTTTTCAGGATCATGCGTCCTTTGAGGAGTCAAATTAACATTATGGACTCTAAGAAAAACGAACACACAGTTCAGGAACTTCCTAGGAACTCAGATGAAGACCCCTGCTTTAGACATTCAACATTATTGGGATTACAAACATTGCCAACTTGAGAATCTCTCTGTACTAGAGAGAAATAAAACATAAGCCATTTGACATTTAACAAGATATAAACATCATAGTCAAATTAAATGTGCTTGATTAAACATGTAATAACTCTTGTAGATACACTCTCTAACAATACCATAATTCTATGGATTGACCTCAAACAGTTCTCTCATCTTCTTTCTGCCTCCTCCTTTTTTTCTGGCCTTTTCTCCACTTCTCTCGCCGCCCCCCACACCATCTCCCTCTCCTCTTCTCTCTCCCTCCTTCTTGTTCACGTCTTTCTCTCACTTCCTCTTCCTCCATCCCCCTACAACCCTCCGCCCCACCCCACCCCCCAAAAAACAACCCAAACCAACCCAGGATCAGATTTTCTAGAGCAAATGTGCTCCACCTACTGGTCCTTTAAAGAATTTCATATTTAAACACAATTTGAGAAAAACTGGAGACACTGTCTGATGTTAGTGAATATTTTACTTTATTACCTAAATTTTAGTACCTAAGATGACCTTGGTAATTTAGGGACTAGAATTATTTCTAAAAATCTGAACTTAATACCTGATTTATCAAATGTATTGTATAGAGCATGCATTATTTTGATACCTTCTTCCTATATGTAGAAACATAGCTATCGTGATGTTTTAACCCTTACTACAATCACACTCAGCTTGCCCCTTTCACTATCCTTCTCCCACCTTCCATTTACTCAGCGAGCTGCTTCTTGGCCTCCTTTCCTGACACCTCTTCCTGAGCTCACTTCTCTGCCCCCAGTTCAGTCTTGGACTGTTTTCTTACTACACTGCATGCACTTCCTTGAATGGCTTCGCCTTTTCCTTTCTCAATTATCACCTTTACACAAATAATTGGTAAATATGTTTCTAGACCGAACTTCCCTCATGAACTTTAGATTCACACCTCTAGATACTGGCATAGACAGCTTGCAGGCATGTCAAGCTCATCAAAACTGCTCTCTTCTTCTTTCGTAAGGGCATTTAACCTGTTCCAGTTATCTACTGCTGCTTAACAAGCCAGCCCAAGTTAGTGACATAAAACACAACCATTTTATTATGCTCACAGAGTCTGTGAGTTAGACATTCTGATCAGGCTGAGCAGAATGGCTTGTCTCTCTGCTCCACATGATAGAGTGTCAGCTGAGAGGACTGTCTTTTGCTGTTACAAGGGAGATACCTTATCTCCCTCACATTACTAAAATGGTGGGGGAGAGGCAGGTGAAGATGAAAATAGGTCCTTGCTGTGCTCTAGAAATAGTCACATTTTTAAGCACTACTCTCATGTTGAATAGTATACGATATCAAATACACATTAAAGAATTAAAACTACTTTCAACCAGAAGCTTATTTGTATTGATGTAGATATTTTTTTAAATGTTCTTTGAGAATATCTACTGAATTATTTTTAATGAACTACAATTTGAACTATAAGAAATTGATCAGTTGGGTCGAAATTCTGCATATTCTACTTACGGTTGGAAGGCTCTCAAGCAGCAGACACGGAACATTCTAAAAGCCTTGAGCTGCCTCACCAAATCAGAAAATGGAAACCACTTTGACCAGACCTGAGCATAGATCTCTATGAAGACTTGCTTTTATAAATGCATTATGCACTTTTGTTCAATAATAGAGGCATTCAACTGGTACAACTTTGCGAACTTTAGTTTGATAACTCCCCAACACTTCCCTAAGTGCACGAATCCACGACAGAATGGATGTTGCAGCTCTAAATGACTACAAAGCCAAGTGGCTGTATTTGTGTCAACTCATTGGAATGCGTTGAAACTCATTAAACTCATTGAAACCACGGTGGATTGGATTATGGCAAGTTTTATGTTCAAGCATGTGTTGAAGCATGAATGGGAATAGGTGAAGGATTCTTTAAAATACTGATGAATGAGTTTAACTTCTAGAACCAAACCCAAGTCACTGAATAGAAGATGGAATGCAGTTTAATTACCTTGCTCTGCTGGTATATGCTAGTGTGTATCTGGTATTAAACCACTTGCATTGTAGAAACAGGTCTGTTAGGTTTTATGTTGTCTTATACAACCTATGACTTGGTTTCAGTTAACAATACCAAGTTCAGGAGTTAGTCAAGCCATTTGTAAATGTCTAAGGTTCACTAACTGAAATGTGGTAACTTAGGTTTATTGTGAAATTATGATTTTTACATGTGTGTATCTTTGGGAAGAAGGATCAAATTTAAAAAAAATTTTTTGAAGGATCAAATTATTAAATGTGGGATTTCAAATACATACTACTTGTGGCAGGGATAATACAATACATCCTTGAAAACAATTTCTAGATGGGCTTTTAAGAGATGTATGCTGGCTCTGGGTGGTGAACACACAGTGCAACATATAGATGATGTATTATAGAATTGTACACTTGAAACCTATGTAATTTTACTAACCAATGTCACCCCAATACATTTTTAAAAAAGAGAGTTGTATGCTGGGAACTTTTGTCTTCCCAGACGAGGAATCAGACAATCATATAGAAAGCCAAACAATACTAAACTTGGTACCACAATATATTGCAAAACAGTGTTGGAAGATCAAGGTTAACAGGTCACTCACCAGGTAGCAGGCATTATAAATAAGGAAAGCCCAACCTTAAATATTTTGTAGTAAGTGTAGTGTACACTGAATGACTGTATTAATACAGACTGTGATGAGCACAATACTAAAGGTAAAATGTGCTGACAGGGTAGAAGAGCTAGATTCCAAGGCAGGCTTCTTTGGCATGGAAAGTTGGGTAGGCGCATAAGAGATTACAAACAGAAACAGTAGCAGCCCACGCAAAGGCCAGATGGAAAGGAATCAGGAAATGTTCAGAAATATGATCCATGGTGAGTGTGTAGTCTGAGGCTGAAGTGCAGGGGAGGACTGTAGAAGACTGAAAAGAGGTCGGGTCAATGGTGGATTGCTTTAAATGTTGGGTTGAGTTCAGAATCTTTTCTGCAGCAGAAGCGGGGATGCTTAGTCAAGTCAATTTTGTGGTTTTGGGTATAAAAGGCTATGTGGTGGTTTTCAAGATGACCACATACTCCTTGACAATAGTTAAGGTCTCATTCCCTTTGGCTTGATTCTGCAGCTGGCCTTAGTGACTCACTTAACCAATGGACTGTGGAAGAAGTGACACCTCATAAGCTCTGGGGCTAGAGCAGAAGGCCACCATGGTACCTCTGTCTTGTTTGGTAGGATATGAGTTCTGAGCCGCCTGTAGACACTAGTCTCCAGTCCACGCTGAGCCTAGCCTTCAAGTCATCCTAGCATAGGCACCGACATGTGACTAAAAAACCTGCAGATGGGGCGGCTGGTTAGCTCAGGTGGTTAGAGAGCAGGCTCACAGCACCAAGGTTGCCGGTTCAATTTCCACAAGGGCCATGGAGCTGCACCCTCCACAACTAGATTGAAACAACTACTTGACTTGGAGCTGATGGGTCCTGGAAAAACACACTGATCCCCAATAAAATTTCTTAAAATAAACCCAAACCTGCAGATGATTCCAGCTTTGATGAATTGTTAACAGCAAAAGACACACAGAAGGATAAGTCATAAAGAAACAGTATTTAGCCTAGTCTGGTGTTCTTCAGTCTTTGGCATGCAGAAGTGTTTTCTTTCATTGAATACTGAGTTGAATAGGTGGATGGACATAAAGCAGTGGTTAGAAATTTGCTCCAAAGCATTTACATCCCTCCCCCCAAATTTCCACTCCTTGTGGCCACTAACATGCAGCAATTAGGTATTCGGGCCATTTGGAGGTACACTCTGGGCCTCTAGTAGACTCAGAATAGACACCAGGATGAATTTGAAAGAGAAATTTACTTTGAATAACAGCAAAATGATCTATTTTCTATGTTATTTTTTTCCCCAACCAGTCTCATCTGTAAGAGAAATACAAGATTATAGGGTATGAAAAACTGATTTGCACAGAAAAATTTTGAAATGTTATCTTAGTCCAATGCCCAGACCCCAAGCGCCCAAAACACAACGATAAATGCCAGCAGATCTATATGATAAAGGACTTTTTATTGTAAAAGGTAAACTGAGGTTTATTTGAACATTCATTCCTATATGCCTATTTTATGGGTTTTTAATTTAATCAACACTGAGTATAAATTACACATATAATAAATTGAATGACTTTAAGTGTCAAGTTCAATGAGTTTTGATCAATGTATAGAGTCTGGTAACCACTGCCACAATCAATACATGGAACATTTCCATCACCTCAAAATATTATTTTGTCCCCTTTCCCAATTTCCCAGTCCTAGCGCCTAGCAACCACTGATCTGTTTCTGTTGTTAGTTTGAACTTTTCTAGGTTTGCGTATAATGTGGTCATACAGTGAGTATTCTGTGCGTCTGGCTTCTTTCCTTTGGCATAATGCTTTTTTGATATTCATCCACGTTGTTGCGTTTATCAATAGTTGCTCCTAAGTAGTGGTTTAACTTATGGATATAACATAATTTCTTTATCCATTCACCTGCTGATGGGCAGCATTTGTGTTATTTCTAATTTTTAGCTATTGTGAATAATGCTGCTATGAAAATTGGAGTGCAAATTGTTTTTCTTCGGTAAAATACCTCAAAATGAGGAACCACAGTCTTAGTACTAAGAAATATTTGTCTTTCCTATATTGATTATCCTGGGGGAAAAAAAGAAAAATACCAACACTTCTTAGTCATATTTCATGATAAAATTTAACCGCAGATAAAAACTGTCTGTTGTAAGACAGTTGAAGAATTCATACATTTTCCAGCCCTAAAGGGTCAAACAGTCACATACCTTCAACATATTCCAAGATAATGCTTAACAATATGTAGGAAGATACTATTCCTTACAAACTTCAATATAATTGTGAATAAAATACATTCATATTATTATGTGAACAAAGAAGCCATATTAAAAATTTTGTTGTGATTTTCTTTTAAAAGCAAATATAAGAGTTACAGAATCTCTAATTTAAAAAGAGGACAATTTCAATTAGTCCATCATACAAGAAAAAAATATTTGTGAAGTATCGACATGCTTCTCACACTTACAACATTTATGTTTGCTTTAATTAAAGAAGGAAAATGTTTATCACTTCCCAAATGAGAAACATTTCCTTAATTAATAACATTGCCAGGATTGTTTTTAGTCTAAATTTCCATATAGAAATGTCTGGAATATAAAATTTTAAATATCAGAGTCTAAGGTTATAAGCTTTCACATTCATAAGAGCAGAGAATCCCAACATTAACAAATTACAGTTCTACAAAAATTAAAGTTGCAACTTAGATGTCCCTTATTTAAATAACCATGATGTCACTTTAGAGTTAACAACTATAGGTAATCACTGAATTGTAACACATGTAGAGATTAAGAAATTTTCAAGTGTTCCTAAATACCTGTCACAAAAAAGTGAATATTTTATAATATTATGATCTCTAGAGAAAGACACATAAAGATTATGATCAAAGAAATATCAAAATGAAAAATTAAAACTTTTACCTTCATTTCATGTTGGTTTTCTAAAATTATTAATAAGCTCAACCTCATTGAATTAATGAAAATAAAATTTATTCCACAATAGCTTTTTCTGGAAGAAACTAAAACTTGGGGGAAAAAAAAAAGATACGAAAATAACATGAGTTTCTTGATACAAATTATAATAATTAGATTCCCTTAACTTGGAAATTCAATGTCATATTTTATAAACTAGTCATATAAAATGATTCTAAAAGTATAAATGAGTTTTAAATCAACCAGTTGACTATGACAAGCCTCAATCTCATCACCTGTTACGGATAACATCCAATGAAAACCGGTGGTGCTGAAAATACATTTCACTACTTGCCAAGGAGGCAGACTCCTGAATGGAGAAGACTGGGGCTCTGAGGCACAGGTAGCTAACTGCCACACAGTGGCAACAGAGCCAGCCAGGGGAATGGGGCACACATTGCGTCCCCAAAACCCCAGGAAGGCTGTTCTGCCTGCATCAATGCACCCAGTCCCTTGGATGGCGTAGGACGTCCAGAATTTCAGCTTCTTTGGAGTTCTCTGAGGGTGAATGCATGTACTCCCATCTATGCAGATCCAAAACAGAAGCAAAAAATATAATAATAAAAAAAAATAATTGACACTCTTACCTCTTTACTTAAGACAAATAAAAAATAAAATTCTAAGAGAGTAAAAAATGTCTTATGCTTCTTGGTCTCCACTGTGCCTAATATGCCTTTTACCAGGTAGGCTTTTTAAAAAATATCTGCTGCTAAAAAAAATAACATTTCTTAATAATTCCTCAGCATGCTTTGGCTAATACTAATATCCCAGAGCCAAAATACATTTTTACTATAAACCAGGGTTTTGTAAAGTGTAGAACCTGAGATGATCTTTGGGCAAACTTTTCTTAGCTTAATAGTATACATTTTAATGTGCTACTTTCTATTAATGGCAATAATATTGGTTTGCCTTTTTAAATAAACTCTCAGAAAAAGGGAGAGTACAAAATTAAAGTAAATAATACCTCAGATAATATACAAATATGGTCAAAATGGTTAAGCTGCAGTATGAAGTCTGGAAAACACTGGTTTAGACCAGGGGTTGGTGAACTTTTCCTATACGGGGCCACTAATAAATACTTCAGGTTTTGTGGGGCTATATATGGTCTCTTGCATATTCTTTTTTAATAAATCCTTTAAAAATATAAAATCCATTCTTAGCTCGAGGGCTGTACAAAAGCACACCACCAGTGGACTTGGATTTGTCCTATAGCCTTAAGTTTGCAGACCCCCTAGTATGTACAGACTCTAAGAAACTAGAAGTAATCTGTTCCGTTAATGTTACTCAGTTGGGCAAGGGAGTGATTTTCAATCTGCCCATATCTGCAGGTTGGAATGTGAGTTATAATTAGAGACCAGCAGCAATCAGGTAGACGACCAGAGGCCTTAAGAACTCATTTCTACTTTTTAGTCACATGTCGCCTCTAGAGTGGCAGGAACACCTAACAGTGATATATGTGAGCTTCAAGCCAAGGATATGAGATCCCCCCAAACAACAGTTAAACAAGGAGAGTGCCAATGCCATTCAGAAGGCAGTGACAACCGTAGAAGGTACTGATCTCACAAGACTAGATATCTGGACAGCTGAATGATGCAAGGCAGACCATCAATGCCAACTAATAGTCTGTTTCTATTTAGACATTTAAACTTATGGAGAAAAGACGATTCTAGCTCCTATAAAACAAGCAATGGTAATTTTGGGGGGTTTTTTCCCTGAACTTTTCCTTTTCAGTCTGGATACACATCATTCTCACTTTCTTAACAGCAACAAAGTCAACTGTAGATCTTTATTAACCTAATACACCAACATAAATATATCCATCTTTAAAACTGCCCACACAGATTCAATTAACCTTTGTGGAAGCTCACCACAGCAGCACGGAAAGCACAGAGAGGGTGCCAGCACCTGAAATGATCCCTCATACTCTCAAACAAGCTTAATAGTTCATACAGGAGAGTAAGACATTTCCGCACAAGTCCAATAATTTCTAATAGAATTAAGTTTAAAAAGCTGAGATGTTCAGATAAATGTGCTTTGCCCATACCTCTTCCTAGAAAACTGCCAAGTAGGAAAGGTCAATCTGGTCCCCTGGACACTATCATCTGCCCTATCATCTCACTCCCTTTTCTTTCCCTGCTCTCACACACAAAGCTATCATATATCGTTCATCCTGCCACCCCTTCAAAACCCAATTTGATTTTCCTTAATTATTTTATTGTGATTTTCTTATAAAATCAGCAAGGTCAAAACCAGTGAAATCTTTAGGTAAGACATTTGCGGTGTTAACGCTCATGTTTAGTGGGAGTTATGGGGTTGAGGGGTGGGGGAATAATTATTATGAGGAGCTATTCTTACCGGGCAGTTAGAGGTAAAGACATCAAGATGCTTTCGATCCTGGATCCTGGAGTGAAGAGGCCAAACTTCGTACCCCGATCATACAGCAGGTTAAATTCTACGTACCTGACATAAAGACATCACATAACATTAAGGACCAGCTGAGTAAAATCTCTGAAGATTAGCCTGTAATGCATACTTAAAGGGGGGCTTCTTCCCACCCACAAACGCTGTCAGCTGGAACTGGCACGGGGAACATCAGTGTACAGTCAGTTGAGTTTTCTCCATCTGGACCGGCATAAAGAAAAGGGTATTCTATCCAAAAAACAATAGGATATAGATTCGGCCCAACATAGAACAGTTATAAAAGGTTGTTTTCTGATAAATAAACAGAATGAACACAAAGCTGAGACTTTTAAGGCACAATTATGAAAAAGAAATGGCACCCTTTATCAGGATAACACAGCTCCTCTGGCCCTCCCCCATAGTCTGAGATGTTTCAAAGACTTCATTTTACTGTCTTTAACTCACGCGTACTAACACAGGGTAAAACTCTAGTAATTAAATGGCCAAATGCAGATAACAGCAATCTATTAATGCTTACTAATATATTGTAGATATTCCCTTTTCTTAAAGTAGCTAATAGCATTAATAGTGGTAATATAATTCAGTCTTCCTGCAGATTAATGGCAATCATAATAAAAGGTAGTGTCTGAGTTGCAGCGCTCAGTTTTATTTTCTTAGCATCAACCGAAACTTGGTTTAGGGTATTAGTTTTCCATTAACTTCCAGAGTCAGATCTAAACTCTGTCTAGCTTAAAAATCTGTGATTGCCTTTAACATAACGGGATCCTTTGTACAAGGGGCTCTTATCTGCAATCACAAAAAGATAATGTCTACTATTCACAAGAGTTTAGAATGATCCACAAATCTGAAAATTTCCATAAATAGTCCCCCTTTCAGATCATTTCTCAACTCATTCAGAAACTACTCTCTTGGTCTAAACTACCCTCAGATATTCTTGTTTATCCACTGGTTACTGTCTTTAATCACTCGTAAAGGAAAATAATCTCTAGAATTCCAAAGTACTTCAAATTTTAGAAAACATCCTTCTGTATGAAAACTTGCCAAAAGCTCTAAGAAAATTTAAGTAAATTATATCCATGAATCCTTTTCTAGTCCTCACCATTTGTTTATCATTGATTGAATTTTACACACTAACAACTATTTAAGACCTTCTGATGTCTGTTTCAAAAGACACTTTAAAGTGAATCTTCTTAACTCCTTCCTCGCGAAGACCATGGAAAAGAATTTCAGTCTCTCAGCCCCCTTTCCACCCCTGATATTACCTTTCTGAAACCCAGTATTTAAGGAACGGCTGTGGTTCTCTAGTTTGTACTGGTTTTCAAAGACCACTGGAAGGAGCTCCCTATACAAGCTTTCTATAGGATCCCTGTGCTGCTTTCCTTTTTTGAGTGAACGATGCCCCTTTTCCTATTTCAGCCTCTCTGACTCCCGGGTTTCGCTTAGATCTGATCTTTCTGATTCTTTCCATACATTTATCTTCTGTGAGGTACCTGTAAGCTATGGACCTTAACCGTTTCCTTCAATATAACTGACGCCTGAATTTTATCCTGTTTCTTTCCCAAAATACAACAAAACAACAGGTTAAAGGTCTTTAGTTTCTGTTCTCCTATAAAAAACGTAAAAGGCTGTAAGACTTGAACTGAAGTTCAAGGTCTGGGGAGAGACTAATAGTAACCAAGAACAAGAGACTAAATGAGACTGCAAATAAGAGGCTGTAAAGCCAAAAGGGAAGCATTCTGACCACTGCAAGGGACACTCGTGTTTGGGGCAGGAGGAGGTGGGGAAGACTAATGTGTGAAGGAGACAGACCAGGTTAGGAATGCGGTGTAAGAAAGTGAAGACAGTGCTGATAACCACAGGGCAGAGCTGGGGTTATCTTAAGCCCCAGAGTTTCTTGCCACCTTAAGGCCTAGAGATAAGGGTGTGAGAAGGAGGCTCTCCCTGAAGAACAGTCACCCACCACACCACAGAAAATTAATCTAACCCCCCACACAGCTACCTAACTCAAAAAACACCTGACATTCAATGATATACACAACTGGAACTTCAAAATGTCTTGTCATTAAATAATGAAAAAAAAAAACACACCAAAATACATTATTCCCATGTCCAAGAAGTTCTAAAGGCTTCACCTCATTAGTATTCATAAAACCTGCCAGCTTTGTGTATGAAATCATATGCAAAACTAGATTATCATAATTTTCCACAGAGTTCTTTTCCTTTTTTTAATTATCCTCTTAAGTACACCTTCCCCACTAAACTGTGAGCTTGTTTGCCCAGGTCCAAGTTACTCTCACCTTTGTAGCCAGGATAGTGCCTGGTCATACAGGGCACATGTCAAGTGAAAGAAGAAGTAAAGATATATTTGAGAAACCATTTGAACTACAACAAACATGAAAAACATCCCAAAACAGGGCCGGCCAAGTGGCGCATTGGTTGAGAGTCGGCTTGGAAGTGCAAGCTCTGAGCAGCAGGGCCGCTGGTTTGGATCCCACATGAGGGCCAGTGACGCTGCGCCCTCTACAGATAAGATGGTGAACAACAGCTCAACCTGGAGCTGGGCTGCTGTGAGTCACGGGCAACAGCGTAGGCTGTAGTGGGCTGCTGGGCTGCCGTAAGCTATCATGACCAATCTGCCTCACCCGGGAAGAGCACAGTGATCACAATATCAACATGGGCCAGTGAAGCGACGTCCTCCACAATTAGACTGAATGACAGCAACTTGTCTGTTCCCCTTCCCAGATTCCCCAATGCTGTTCCCCTCGCCCAATTCCCCAATAAAATCTTTTTTTAAAAGAAGTCCCAAAACAGATGCATTGTTTAAGAAATTTCTAAGAAGAAAAGTTAATCAGCTCTCATTTTCCCAAGTTTGTAAGTGGGGACCAGGTAACAGAGCCAGGAAGGATAAACACAAACATGTATCCTTAGACTTGTAATGTTACTTAAGTTGACCTTCTCATGACACTAGCCTTACCTCCAGAAGTACCCAAAGTGGGAATCAACACACATGAGAAAATCCATTTTATTGCCATGGACCAGTAGTATACATGCAATTAAGATGGCAATAAGAAACTCACATGAGACAGAAGAGTGGCTAATTTGGAGCTGATTCACAAGTATATCCAGCATATGGGGAAGAAAAGCTTTTGCTGTTCACCGAACTGAGCTCATCAAGCTCAATGCACACAGTAGGGTAGCATTATTCAGGAGTATCATGATAAGAAACATAAACTTGATTCAACCACTTCCTTTATGTATGGAAAAGACTGCAAGTTTTGAAGTCATGATAACCTGGTTCCACACCTGGGATCTTTTATTTACGAGCTGTGTAGTCTTGGGCAAGGAACTTACCTTTCTGAGAAGTTTTACCAGTTATAAAATGATAATGATTATACCAATCTCACAGGTTTCTGGAGAAAATTAGATGCAAACTGCCTGATATATTAGCTGGCACACAGTAAGTGTAAATAATCATTAGTGTAAATAATTTCTAAAATGATTATTTTCATTATAGCAACTTCCATGAAAGCTTAATGATGAATGAAAAAAGGTGTGATTCCAAATTTCCAAAACAATAAAAACATTAAATGATGCCCAGTATCTTGAAGGCTAAATCAGCTGAATTAAATTCGCCAAGTACTTACTACATGCCTACTACGAATCTGACGTATAGACAGATGAAATAAACTTTGCTCTTCCCAAAATACTATTTTACACAACTTTTTTATTCATTTAATAGTCATCTAGTTATGAGAAGAAATTAGAGTATTAACACAACTCTGACAAAGTATCTGCCCAAGATAACACACTACCCACTGTTACTACAGCTGCCTACCTCCCACCCAGTTATGCAGCAACACTGCTTATTCTCTGGTCCTCACTCACCGTCCTCTTCGGAGCTGCTGCCACAGCTTCTCCTGGGGGGTGAATGAGTCATCACAATGCTTTTTCACAAGAGGAATATAAGAAGGAACGATGGCCTGCGCGCAGCTCTGCACAAACTGGAACACCTCCTCCTTGGATGGAGAGTCCAGATCATCAAAAAAGATGCCCCCAATGCCCCTCCGCTCTCCACGATGGGCTATAAAAAAGTAATCATCACACCTGGAAAACAGAGCAAGGCCAAGTCAGGGGTCAAAGGTGGGGGGGGGGGGGAAGGCATGAAAAGCAATGTGAGTGTTTCAACTTAGAGCGCTATCCTTGACTATACCAGCACAGTGTCTTTACTTTTTTTTTCCAACTATGAAAAAAAAAAACTAGGCCTTTAGACGAATTTCCCACATTTAGCACCAATGTAGAAAATGCTCTTACTTTTATCTGCAAAGCAAGTAGGCAATTGAACACATGTCTATCTAGAGGATATGGCACTTGAAGACCTTTAGTGAAAAGGGAAACGAAGAGCCCGGTATTAACACTGCATTTCTTGAAACAACTGAGTCTGCTGCCCTCAGAAGCACTGCTGCTTTTGAAGAGGCAGGATGGAAATCCTCTACCAACCATGACACCTACCAAACATGGCGACTGGGTGCCAACCCTTGAGCTCTCAATCAGTTCTTTATTCACCAACGGAAGATACAGCAAATAATCTCTAAGGTCTCTTTTAGCGATAAAACTTGATGATATAGCATGCATGACTGAAAGGAGGGCTGGTGGAAGGAAATGTTCAGAGCATAAGGGCCTTCCGACCTAGTAAAGGTTACCCTTGTGAGCCAGCATGTAAAACCACCAGTCTGTTCTTGAGTCTTTCCCCTTCTTTGCCTCTTAGAGCACCTTTCATAAGAAGTCATTTCCTAAATGTTAACGTAGAATAGTTTACATTGTGGAAATGGTTCTTTTGATGATCTCTATAGAATAAGGGTCTCCAAAGAGAAAAACCTGTACAAACAAAAACCGAAAGCTACTTAAAAGTTTCTTAAAAATAGCTTAAACAAAAGAAGGTAGCAGATGCAAATTCCCAGAACTGTGGCACTGGTATAATTCACCTCAAGTGTGACATGTTGGCTTTCCTTTACATGTACGTTGTATTAGTAAAGTACATCTTAAGCAAAGTTGTGAAGTCAGCTTTAACCAAATCACATTATCTCAAACTCTCTCTTCATAAAATTATGAAATTAAGAGATTTGATAAATACTTATACTAAAAACTTTTTAACTAGACTGCATCCCATTTTTATTAACTAATGTTATCTAGATAAGATCATCTTAGTAACGGCAAAAAGAAGGAAACCAAAATAAGGTTTCCTTTAATGTCTATCCTACCAGTCCTCCTGGAAGAATGCTGATTTGTGAGAGGGGAAAAAAACCCCCCAAAAAATCCTTTATCTTACATCTGTGCATCTATGGCTGTCAGTTTTCAGTGGTAGTGTCAAATCAAAAGGGGAATATTCAAATGTCTTATCTTTTCTGAAGATGTTGAAGCTGTACTCCATGCTTACATAAAAATATTGCTTCCATAACTACTAGCTCTAAAAGCAAAGGAAAAAAAACAAAACTGCTTTCTGTTTTTCCTTTTTCAAGAATGCCAATTAGCTCTAAGCAGTTTGAGTACTTCACTCTTTATTCCAAACAATTTATGCCTAGACTCCATTTCACATCTATCCAATATCCTGGGTCTCTTCACAACTTTTTTTTTTTTTTTCTTTACCACTGGAGTTTCTTTCACAGCTTCCAATTCCAGCTTTCTCCTTGTCAAAATCTCTGGTACATTTGCATCTCTTCTTAGTTCTCCCACCCTTCCTATGCCCTCACACATGGCAACAATGAGACAATAATTTTTAACTGGGATAATTCTTATCTGGGATAAGAATTTAATATCCCACCCTAGGATTAAAAAGTCTTGGGTTCTTGGCATAGATCACCTTAAAGTTTATATTCTAAATCATTTGGAATCAAAAAAGATGCTGCTACCCAATTTTTATTACTGATATTCAAATATTCCTAAGTAAATAAATTACGAAGACCACTTAAAACTGGTATCCCACCTCTGGTGGGCAAAGAAAACAGCTCAACCTTCATAAGATGAAAACGTATTTAGTGGAATAGTAGCTGCCTTAGGGATCTACAAAAGGAATGGAATATACTTTAGGGGATTGTGACAAGTTCAATATCTTTACCTACCATTTTTTGAATTTGGGGTAGAAATCTGGACCATGCCGGTCACAAGCCTCCTTTAGAGTTCTGTGAAAATGGACAGCATCCTCTTGGTTCAAGTACGTTGGAGTAAGGTCACATCCACCACCAAACCACCACTGCTTATTACCTACCAAATCAAGACATGTGAGTCTGATGTGGACTCTGGGTTTTGAGATGGAGCACACTACTCACTGTATTTGCAAACTTAATTTATCAGCTTACTTTATTAAGCATGAAATGGGTGACAGTCAAAAGCCATTCGATTTAATTTAGCTCTGAACGGCCAGTAAGGCCTGAGCAGGAAAGAAGAGGTAAAATCAGAAATAAACGGAAGTAGGAAATTAAAAAGAGAGTAGAACCAGGCAGGGAAATGACATGCGCGGTAGTGATGATTAAACACCAAACAGGTGAACCCGGCAGTGGCCCTCAACGCTGACTGAATATTAGAATCACATGAGGCGCTTAAAATGTCTCTGCTAGGTCATAAAAAAACAACCAACCAACCAAACAACCGCGCCCCCCACCCCTCCCGCCCAAAAAAAAAAAAAAAGAAAAGAAAACAGGCAAATCTCTGGCCCAGGCATCTATATCGTTGATTTGGGGGGGAAAAAAAAAACCCTAGGAGATTCTGAGACAACTTATCACTTGAAAATAACTATATAACTATTTCACGTGCTTAGTTAGGTCTGTGGGTTGTCCATACCAGTTACCAACTTTTGAACATTAAAAGGTTGAGCCAAACTAAGTAGCTTAAAATGAAAAGTTAAATATATTCACCTGCAGAGACACCAGCAGAAGCGTGGCGCTGCAGAGGTACTGAGAGAGCTGGCTAAGCTCACGGAAGGCCCAGGCTGGAACTACATGTGCATAAGGCATGATCAGATGCTCTCCACCTTAAACCCACTGATAATGAACATGTGATCAGCAAAGCTATGCAGGTGGAAGATATTTTCAAGTCCTCAATTTCAACTTAACCTTACACATGAGGTTGTCCTTTGGGTGTAATGAGTATATATTAGCAAAGAACCCTGTGTTCTTTAAGTTTGGGTTCATTAAATCATTCCTCTGTGTTGGAGGAAATATGGGGCAGTCAGAGTCCAGCCAATACCACTTCACTTTTTATGTCCAGTGCATAATCCATTGTACCTGCCAAGGAATAAACCTTCATATGCCTCTTGAAAAGCCTAGTTACGACTGTATTTGTTCTTTTTCAATACACATTTTGCACGGTAACTTTCCACAGCGCAGAGGCCCTTACCATCAGCTTCTTCTACTTCAAAGTATCGGTAGTTGAAATGCATAGTAGGAGCATGAGGATTCTTGGGGTGGATGACGGAGCTCACACCCATAGCAGAAAACGGCAATTTACCTGGAAAGTGAAACACTTAGTGAGTTGCACTCAGTCACCTGGCTTGAAACAAACTAACTCCAACATGGATTCTGGATCAATTTTCAAAATCTGCTTTTTAATTTGTCTTTTAAAACATAATTTTTAAAAGTAATTATGAACATGCTTATCTGGCATATGCACCCAAATGGCTTTTTACAGAAGCAATGTTTATTTTACAAAAAACGGTTTGCAGGGATTCTCAAAGGCTTTTGGGACTGGTTTACCATCTTTAGTCTTCAGATTTTTTCCTCTGCTTCTCATCTGTTTTGCTGCTTCCTCAGAAAGATTTCCATGAACGACAGAAATGCTCACCCCAGCCTTTTCAAAAACACGCCCATCTTGAAGTACACAGCTGATGCCACCACCTCCTGTTTACAGAAATGTAAAATTAGGAGAGAATGTAAAATTGGAAACAAAGTGCAAAACTGAAAACAACCCTTGCATAAAGGTGGTGGGATCAGGAGTTATTTTCTTCCTGTTTTTCTAAATCTTCCATAATATCAGTATATTTATAAGTAAAATAAAATCAGATAACTAGCTTAGCTTTATGACATTTAATAATGATCATAGGCAAATACTCCCCATGTCACCAAACTCCAGAGCTCTTCTACATTTTTGTGCCATCATCTAAAATAAATCATTGGAATATTTTCCCTTCAAATACTACTACTGCTCAGAATGGCATCCACTAGTTAGTTACATGTGAGAGAAAGCTAAGGCTAAAAACAGGAACGGGTATGTTTGAAGAGAGTTCCATTGTTACAGAATTTAAGAGCTCCATGTTGTTTCATTTGTTTTTTCTCAGTGTGCTGTTGGACTTTTTAATTTTGTTTACAGACGATTAAACAGTAAATATTCGATCACTTAAGGGATTCGGAACCTTAAACTGAGTGAGACACAGGTTAACAATTAGATATATGAGCTTTACTATTAGTAGCTGGTCTGCTTGTTTTTTAAGACACTAGAGTCACCACAACAGCAAATGCTTCATAAATAAAGGCTTATGTTTGGCTTGTTTTCTTTCTAAGACTTTTTAGAGCTGGATGGGACATAAGATGATCCAGTACAACTCCTGTATGTTTCAAATGAGAAAACTGGGGCTCAGAAAAGCAAACACCTTTTCCAAGAATACACAACTGGCAAGTGACCCAAACAATCTATCTCAGTGCTTTCTACGCATCAGGTAATATTTTACACACATCACATACATTTATCTCATTTAATCCTTACAAAACCCTCATATATTATTTCTAATCTCTTTTCATAGATGAGGAAACAGAGGCACAAAAACAGTTAAGTAACTTCTGAAGGTCACACAGCTAGTCTAGTACTTGAGGTTGTGTCCTGGTACAATGGTCTCTACTTAAAAACATTACAAGATGGAAAACACCATGAAAACCAGATTTACTGTATTTCCCCATGTATAAGACGCTCCCATGTATAAGACGCACCTTAAGGTAGGGGCCCAAAGTTTGAAAAAAAATGTATTACATGAAGTTATTGAACTCAAGTTTTATTCATCAAAAAATTCATACAACTCCTCATCACTGTCAAAACTCCCAAACATTAGCTACAACCACTGTATAAGATGCACCCAGTTTTTAGACCCCAAATTTTTTGAAAAAGGGTGCGTCTTATACATGGGGAAATATGGTAACTTCACTTAATATAAATGTGGCAGTATCACAGCCCAAAATCGACTGTTGAGAAGTTGCTTATTATTCCCAGCTAGGAAAATTAAGAAATCCTTCAAGTTTATGACCAAGACATGAAGTTTCACTGTACAGGTAATAACATAGTCATGAATATATGACTATAAGAACTGGGTTGTAATACTGATGTTATTTGCCATTGAAAGAAATGATTTTTCTGGCAGGAAATCTGGTGGGTGCATTTGGTCGAAGTACTGACAAGCCAATCAAACATGTGTTGTTTAACTTGGGAAAATGACATAATGACACCCTCAGCTGGAGGAGTCTGACTGACACGTCTCCAAAGGAGGAGAAGATATAAAGGTACCTAGAGAAGTAGATGAAACGTGGGGGTAAATCTATGATCAGTTACAAATCTGGACATCCACACTTGTTGGCTAAAATAACCCGGAGATCTACGAAAAATACCATCATAAAATTGCAAAGATTTTGAAATGTCTGGTACTAGAGTGACAGCAGGTCGGGTTCCACACCTGCGAGAAGAGGGCTTGAAGACCCTTTCAGTGTCCATCTTTTTAACCACGTCCCTTTCAATCTAGCAGGTACCCGCGTCTTACTCCCACGCCCTATTCTGAGTCATTTTCCGCCTGCAACCTAAAGCCCGACCTCTTTTCCCCATCTCCACCTCCCGCGACGCGCCGACATCCTCACCTTCCTTTCTTTCCCACCGGTCCACCGAGAAGCGAGCACCCCCGTCAACCTGCGCCAGCGCCTGGCACACCTGGGCCTGGGTCTCCAGGATCAGCAGCTCCATCTTAGTCTTCATGTCGCCCGGC
>NW_017732618.1:31120-34724 GCF_001890085.2 Hipposideros armiger
CTGTAGCTGATGGTGGGCAGCTATAAGATTGATCTTTTGTTTGAGGTGGAAGACTTGAGCATGTTTTTATTTGTTTGTTATTTACCAAAAGGAGAGAGAGAACAGAGAGAAACTAAAAAGGCAAGAATATGCACCACTAGAAGACCCTATGGCCAGACCCAAGATTTGTTTCTTTACTCTTCTTTTCAAATTGAACCATTCAGCCTCCATTTAGAGAGCACAAAGGTCAAGGGGACTGGGAATGAGGATTGGGGCAAGGGTTAAATACTTTTCATCCTAATATATGTATGTACCTTCAAGGGACCTGGCTTTTTTGCTCTAAATACTTTCCCCCATCCTTACCCCCATCATAACCAGCACCTGGGCAGCCTTAATGTCCTAGCCTCAACTGTAATTGAACGGTTATGAGAACTTTGTGAGGTAACTACTCTTGGTCAAACTGAGGCCCAGGTCATTCATTCCCTCTATGGACATTTATTTAGCACTTCCTATGTGCTGTGTTCAAAACAACTCTATAATAGACGGAACCAGTATTATTACCCTTATATGATGGGTCTGAAAACCGAAACTTAGGTTTAGGTGTAGACCAAGTATAGGCCTTGTTTCTAACATTTTCTTTCTTTTTTTAAAAAAGATTTTATTGGGGAATTGGGGAAAGGAAACAGCCAAGTTATTGTCCTTCAATTTTAGTCATGGAGGGTGCAGCTAGCTCAGCTCCAAGTCCAGTCGCCATTGGGTTTCCCATTGGCAGCTTGTGGCTGCTCAGCTCAAGGTGCCATGTTCAATCTTAGTTGCAGGTCGGTGTACCCCACCATCCCATATGGGAGTTGAACCTACAACCTTGTTGTTAGGAGCACATGCTCTCACCAGCTGAGTCATCCTGCCACCTTTTGGCAGCTCAGCAGCAGCTCAGCTTGGGCACAACTCACTGTCCCATGTGGGAATCAAACCAGTGACCCTGTTGCTCAGAGCTCGCACTCTTGACTAACGAAACCACTCAGGTGGCGCTCTAATATTTCTTATCTCTTCATTGTTTTCACCTAACCCAGAGTCACTGTCTACTAAAACAATGAAACCATTTTTTTCTAAACATCTACACCTTACTAGGAACTTCAGGGTACTTAAAGGAGTTATTACCCTTTTCCTTCCCTCCTAGAAATAGAGATTCCATTTGAGCCACCAGATAATCTCTTCAAATGAAATATTATGCAGGCAGTCCCCACTTTATGTGGTACTTAGGGATCATAGAAATGACCATGCAAACTGAAACCAGACAAATCAATCTTAATCAATGTGAAAAAAATATGATTGTTCTGGAAGAATTCTATCATTTCATTAACTAGCATTCTTGACATAGCTGGTACTTTCTTGCTTATTTTCTGTGAATAACTGGTTGCTTAGAGAACCACGTTTAAAAATGTCCAAATATATGAAGTGGTTTGTGGCAGAGACGGCTAATTGTCCATTAAAACTCCCTTTTCCCTTTTTTCCTTTAATTATCGTACCCCAGGTTTTAGTGGGCATATCATTGCCTCACTAAAGTTTATGTTCCCATCCTCTCTTGAAGCTTATAACCAAATTCTGGCGAGTGGAATGTTAGCAAAACTGTTGTATGCCACTTCTGGGTTTGTTCTTAAAACGAATGGATGTGCTCTTTCCTGGTCTTTTCTCCAGTGGCTGGGACACAAATGTGACAGCAGGAAGTGGGGCAGTCACTTTGAACCCAAATGGCACCTGTGTATTGAGTGTACGTAGATGTTAGAGCTTCATTATGCAGACTATTATCGTTGGGCTGTTGNGGAGGCGGGCCGGGGGCGGGGGGTTCTGGGAGTTGTAGTCCCGGCTCTTATCGCCGCCTGCAAGGGTGCGCCGGGCAGATAAAGAAACTGTTTTCCCCAGAAGGGTGGGTCCGACGGGAGAAGAGCCGGGGCGCGGGGGGTGCGACAACGCAGTGGAAGCGAAGGGAGAGATAAGAGGCTTTCTTGTCACATACAACCTCTGGTCTGCTGTTCAATCAACCACAGGGAGAAGCCAAAGTAGGACTCGACGCTGAGGGCTGGCAAGGGCAGAAATATAGCCAGAGACATCCCCTTCCTCCCTACCCACCCCCGCCGCTCGACTAACATTTGCAAACAGGGTTGCAAATCCTGACTCTATTATAATCTATAGAAGGCCCGTTAGTCCCTGGTTCTAGTCCCCTAGAGTTTGTGGAACTTGGAGGATTGGTGGAGGCGGAGCCTGGGAAACTTGCCTGAAGGAGAATTTCTAAAGGGACCCTAAAAAGCTAGTAAAGGGCTCCTAAGAAATCATAAGGGGAAAAGACTTTATCAGGTCAACTTCATATCACAGGTCTATCATTAAAATCTTCCCAGGCCTTTCTCCTACAGTTCCCACTTGATTATTTTAAAGATAAGAAAAGTGACTGTTTTAACTAAATCAGCATAAAACTGATGACTTGTGTTTGAGTGATGAAGGAATAAGATATTTAAAAATATTTATCCTACAGCTGTAGGGTGCTGCCAACTATTTCTCAGGTTTAGTACTTCCAACAACTGCAAACTAGGCAGAGCAAACATTCACACTCCTTCCCCCCCACACAAACACACACACTTTTAAAAAATGAGGAAAGAAGCTAACATAGATTTGATGGGCAGATTTTTTGTTTGTTCCTGTAACCATGCCACAGTTCCATGTTGTCTGTACCTAAAAGTGTAAGAGTAATTGTCAGGGCCTATTCTGTCCCTGAAGTCTCCAGGATGATTTTAGTTTCATTTTAGATAATGTAATCCACTGGTGGTGATTTCTACAAGTTTTTCCTTAGCGGCTAGGTGCAGTGATGGGACTTCCATGGTTTTGGGCAGACCAGTTGTTCAAGGCAGTGTAGTTTAACCATCCACAGCTGTATCTGGCAGCTTGCACACAGAAACGTGATGTTGGCTGGGTGGACATGCTTAACTCATTGGCAAGTTCAATGAAAGGTAAAGGCTTGGGTTAAGAAGTGAATAAACTCCTTTTGGGGGAAGCTTTTAGCTGTAGATTCCTGGGAGGCTGAATTGGGGAGGAAGAGAAAGATAAGAACTCAAGAAGCGTTGTTTGCCTCTTCTAGATGCCTGTGGTAGGGTTTGACGCCCTGGGGGTGACAAATGAACTTCATTAATGAAAAGAAACCCCTCTGACCCATTTTTCTTTAAGAACCCCCTTCACTATTGCTCTGATTCTGAGAATACCCATAAAGTCAGTAAAAAATAAGCAGGCATAGGCCATTTTGAACATTTGCTCCGTCAAATAGGCTGGTCTTGAACCAACTGTTTACTGGTTTCCAGGTTTCCTTCCCTCGCTATCCTCAGCCTCTCTATGCAAAGGGACTCTCTCATTTCCTCCTCTGACTCCCTATCTTCATCTTATAATGCTACGCTCACAAAAAGCTTTAACAGCCTGGTTAGTATGAGTTTAAATCAGACTTCCTGGGGGTTCACATTGTCTCCAAGAAGATACTTGTATTAAAGCCTGACTTTTCAGTGCAAAGTAAAAAGCATCCCCTATTCAAGCAATTTCAAGCATCAGATAGCTAGCAGGGACAAATAAGTTTACAATAAGTTGTAAA